>NC_046171.1:9473656-9773656 GCF_011064425.1 Rattus rattus | reverse complement strand
TGTATATATATGAATATATGTGTATAGGTATGTATGTATGTATGAATGTGTATGTATGAATGTGTGTGTATATATGTATATATGTGTATATGTATGTATGTATGAATGTGTATGTATGAATGTGTGTGTGTATATATATATGTATATATGTGTATAGGTATGTATGTATGAATGTGTATGTATGAATTTGTGTGTATATATGTATATATGTGTATAGGTATGTATGTATGAATGTGTATGTATGAATGTGTGTGTATATATATATATATGTATATATGTGTATAGGTATGTATGAATGTGTGTGTGTGTATGTATGTATGTATACAAAGGGGATTTATTAGAATGGCTTATGGGCTTGTAGTCCAGCTAGTCCAACAATCACTGTCTATTTAAGGAAGGTACAGGAATGCAGGAGAAGTTCTATTCATGAGAGCAGATGTCTCCGCTGGTCTTCTGTATACACTGGAATCCTGAGGTAGACTCTCATGCTAGTGAAGGAATGGATTCCAGCTAGAGTGAGGGCAGGCAGGCAAAGAGCCAATAGAACATTCCTTCCTCCATGTTGCTTATAGATGCAGCCAGCATAAGGTTTGACTCGGTATAAAGGTGTATCTGCCCAATTCAGAAGATCCAGATTAAAAGTGTCTTTCCACCATGCTAAAGGCAACACCCAAGACCACCATCATGTGACCCAGGTGGGTAGGCCAAGCCTGAAATGACCCCTGCCCAGTACCACACAGAACAGGCAGGGCATAGCACTCTGGAGATGACCCCAGATACCCAGGGGCTCCAGGCAATGGCTAAGATAAGCAAGTGAATGGTGAAGAGATGGGAGGGAAGGAGAAGCAGGAGGATGTATACACAATGAAGGGAGGCAGAACTGCAGACTTGAGGGTAGCGAGGAACAGCCTGATGTGAGTAGCTGGGGATGCCACCTACGGCCATGGTGAAGTCCTGGCCCATGTTGCTGCTAAGGGCCATGTCTGGATTTGTGGAGGTGCCTGTCCCTGGTCTGGGCTGCCACCAGGGGCTGTGTTGATATCTGAGGGCTTTGTGGATATGGCCTGACCCTTTGCCTGGGCATCATGAGAGAGCAGGAAAGCTGGTCCCTCACCTTACCAGCTGCAGTACTCAGGACAGCAGGCCTCATACCTCTCCCAAGAAGCACAGGCTGCTGGCTCTGGTTGTAGGGGTTGTGGGTGAGCTGGCCGAAGCGTTGTGAGCTTGGGGAAGATGGCTCTGACACACATCTGCCATGCAGTGGAGTGGTTGAGGGAGAGAGGCTCTCCCTTTATCCTTTGAGACCTATAGCAGGGGAGGAGAACTGGCCCCAAAGTCATGAGAGTGTGGGAGAGCTGTCCCTGTCCCCACCAGGTGCAATACTTGGGAGATTAGGCCCCACACCTTGCCTAGGCAGTAAATACAGCCCTGCTGGCATGGGTGCAGGTGAACCTGCTCTAAGGGAACGAGAGCAGAGCTCGTGTCTCTTGCTGGATGTGGTTTTGGGTGAGCTAGCTGGGGCAGTGGTGAACAGCTTGCCCTGATGGTGATGGAGCAGAAGAGCAGGCAAGTTAACTACCAGCTCAGCTACTACCCAGGCCCAGATCCAGGGCTCACCCCAACATCTACCCCATCTATGAACTGCTGGAATACATGTAGGGGTTGGCCTACAGACCTCAAGCTGCAGGATCTCCATGACGCAGGTCAGCAACAGGGTATCCAAGAGGAGTCCTGGTGAAGATCCAGTATTGATGGTGTAGCGGAAGCCGGAGGCCTTGAACCAGACAAATGACTCGTTCCAGTGAATATTTGCAAATGAAGCAGTGTAAACAAATGTACTGTGAGACGCACTGTGGCACATTACAGTTTCCACAATGAGATTCTTGCCCCCTCTCCTTTTTCTTTCGAGAGGGAGAGGTTGCAAGAGCAGAGAGTGGGAATGGGATTGGGGTCCATGATGTGAAATTCAGAATGAATCAATAAAATGTTAAATTAAAATTGGGTCTTTCAACTTTAAGATTTAGTAAAGAAGGAGGAGAGAGGAGGAGGAGGAGGAGGAGGAGGAGGAGGAGGAGGAGGAGGAGGAAGAAGAAGAAGAGGAAGAGGAAGAAGAAGAAGAAGAAGGAGAAGAAGGAGAAGAAGGAGAAGAAGGAGAAGAAGAAGGAGAAGAAGAAGAGGAGGAGGAGAGGAAGGAGGAGGAGAAGAAGAAGAGGAAGAGGCAGAGGAAGAAGAAGGAGAAGAAGAAGAAGGAGAAGAAGAAGAAGAAGAAGAAGAAGGAGAAGGAGAAGAAGAAGAAGGAGAAGGAGAAGGAGAAGGAGGAGAAGGAGAAAGAAGAAGGAGAAGAAGAAGAGGAGAAGGAGAAGGAGGAGGAGGAGAAGAAGAGAAGAGAAGGAGAAGAAGAAGGAGAAGGAGAGAAGGAGAAGGAGAAGAAGAAGAAGAAGAAGAAGAAGAAGAAGAAGAAGAAGAAGAAGAAGAAGAAGAAGAAGAAGAAGAAGAAGAAGAAGAAGAAGAAGAGGACGACGACGACAAATACCTCACAGGTATGTACCTAGTCCCCTTGGATTTCAGTTAATTCCTGATGGAATTTTGACAGCCAAGAATAACTATCATGATGGTGCTGGGTCCATCACACTTTTGACCTCAGATTATAGTTATTTGATATTGTCTTTAGTGAAGAAAAGGTCTTCAAACTTCCAGTTCCTAACATGAGCATATTTATTATTGAGATCTACAAAAACCCTAAGTGTGTACGGGCATCTTTCCATGAACTGATTGAGAATTACTGACTTATTGGCCCCTGTGCTGGGACTCAGCAGGGGTTGTGAACAGGACCAGGAGGACATGGATCTGGTTAAAGAAACTAGTATCCAATCACTACATAGGATTCGATCCCTAATATTTGCTCTGGGTGGGAAGGCAAATTGTAGTGATTCCTAGTTCCCTGAAGCTAATTTTTCTCTTATAAAACCAATGTGCCTCTCATTCCTTTTGGGAAGTGTTATAAAAGCTACTAAGACTATTTAGTCTGGTTCTGACTCGAAGAGTCAGAGAGATGGTTCAGGGGTGAAGAGCAGTTCCTGAGAATCTGAGTTTGTTTCCCAGCAACAACTATCTGAAAAGCCAGCTCCTAGGACTCCACACTGCCTTCTTCTACCATCCACGGGCACTGCACTCATGTGTACAAACACTCATCTCCCACCTTTCATGTCCCCCTTCTCTCTTTCTTTCCTTCACACATGCACACATACATACATATACAGAGGGAGACATATACACAACACACACACACACACACACACACACACACACAATTAAAGGGCCTCGAGAGATGGTTCAGGTTGTTAGGAGCACTTGGTACTTGGTAAGAGCATTGGCTGTTATTCCAGAGGGCCTGTGTCTGGTTCCTAATGTCTCCATGATAGTTCACAGCTCTCTATAACTCAAGTTCCAGGGGACCTGAGGCCCTTTTCTGATACCCATGGGCACTAGACATACAAGTGTTACACAGACAAGCATATAGGCAGAAAAAAAAAACACATAAAAGTAAAATAGGCCACTCTGTGGACCTTCAGATAGTTAAAGGGAAGGATTGTAGGTAACTTGCAAAGCAAAAGAGCAGCTCAGTAACAGCCAAGCAACCTGACCCTCATTGCTTCAGAGATTTCCTTTGTAGCCAGCAGGAACCATGGCAGTCCCAGTTTGACTCAGGGTGGAGACAGCTCCATGATGCATGTGTAGTAGCTAAGGAGTTCTGTTTAGAAATTGTAGAGGAATTTTAACCCAGCAACATGGCTACTCTGGCAAGGGGTCATATCCAAAGATATAATCTGGCTGGAATGTGGGCAAACGCTGGATTTCAGTAGATCTGGCTGAAATACAGACACACCCTTAGTATACACTTTTAACCCCTAGCAAGGAAGGAGAGGTTAGCTTGTAGAAGGAAATAACCACATTTGAAAGTGACATCTAGGGGTTGGGATTTAGCTCAGTGGTAGAGCGCTTGTCTAGGAAGCGCAAGGCCCTGGGTTCGGTCCCCAGCTCCGAAAAACAGAACCAAAAAAAAAAAAAAAAAAAGTGACATCTAATGAGGGCCAGACAAAGTGATGAATTAGAGAAAGGTTTGATAGAACAAGTCAGAGATATGCCCAGCTCTTATAAGACCAGCAGCAAGAGAGAAAAGTGTGGTGTGGTATGTGGTGTGTGTACAGTAGTTTTAGCCAGGACAGTTTTACAAAGTTAGATTACAGAGAGAACATACAAGACACAGGTGCAGACAGAAGTAGCCAGACAATGAGAAAGGAGCCAGTGGATTGGGACACATTGCCAAAGTTAGTATGAGGACAAGAAAGCAATTCTATCAGAAGCAGGGAAAAAGCTGGATTGAATCAGTCATCTTGGAAGATTCAATTGTATAGAGGCTGGAAGCTTTCAGGCCTAGGCCTAGGGATAGTTAGAACAGAGAAGGACATGTTCTGGGCTCAGCCTTGTACTGGCATAACGTGAGTTCAGCTTTCATCATCGGAGGACATAAAAGTGTCATTTACAAAAAAACCTCTATTTAAGTGAAGATGAGATTCTTGACTTGGAAAGAAAAGAATTTAAAGACAACCAGTCTAAATCAAAGTTCAAGTTTATTAGGAAGAGAAATTGACAGATTCAAATATGATGATGAATAGAAAGAAAGGTACCTAGAAAAAGACAGAGAAGACCAAAATAATGGATTTCAACTTCTCAAGACAGGATTACTATTTTACTCATCTTGCTTTGATTAGGTTTACTCATAAGTAAGCCATGTGAAGAATTCACCAAAAAAATTACCAAAATTCTCATGTTGAAGAGTAAAGATTAAATTTACAGATCATTGGAAACTAAAGTTCATTCTGTGATAGAGGTCTCCCAGGCCAGCCTCTCTTGGATCAGGAGAGATGACTGTAGAAGACACACAGGTCAGCACGGAGAGGAGTGGTGCTCAGGGCTTGGGCTGAACTCACTTCCTTATGTCATACAGACAGGAGACAGAGACCTGGACACAGAGGCCAGCCATTGAGAGAAAAGTCAGGAGCTTTTGAAGTCAAACAAGGTAAGCAACTCACACTATAGAAATAATGAACAAATTCTGATTGGTGATTGTTAAACCATGATACCAAACAGGCAGCCATACTAAAAACAATTCCAGTAGAGAAATTCAACCCAGCTCAGGAATGTGTTCTCCTATTACTTCCTTTTCTACTGACACATATGCATCAGATCTCTGGGCAGTGTCCACACCTATGGCAATAGAGAATAAGACCTGCTAAGAGCCCACAATGATAGGACCAAGAGAGAAAATATGTGATCACCCACAATGGGTACCTGTCTTCCCTAATGCAAGGCCTCAGGAACCAACTCAACACTTAATGACTGGCAGCCAGAGTGTGGATGCCTCTTTCCCACCTGTGGGAAGAACACAGTGAGAGACTGAGGAAGGAGTACAGTTGCAGGAGTTGTCTCCTGGTCAAGTGCCAGGGGAGTTTCTAAAACTGTGACTGAAGTCTGTGGACTGAGGAGAGAACACAATGTACAATTTCATGTAAGGAGGACTAACTGGCCTTCTGTAAGTCTGTCCTGAGCAGGGACCATCTCTGTGACATCTCTCTGTCTATAGAAAATCTGAATCAGGTCTCCATCTCCTCCATCAAAAGGGCAGTGGATCTTTCTATTATTTCCTTTATGCTTTATGATAGAGTTAGTGTCAGCCCACGGTCCCCAGTGCCTCTGTGGATACATCTTTCCTCTAATGAGGCAGGGTACATTTATGTCTTGGCCTTGGATTTTCAAGGGAGAAAGAACTCAGACACTGCCCTTTCCTTACCTTTATTTCTTCCGTACCACAAGATACACCACAGTTCCTATCACCAAAGTCCCAAGAATCAGGCCGATGAGAATTGCCATGATGGGGATGGTTGTTGAAGGCTCTGGTGAGGGAGGGGAAGGAAGAGTGAGGATTCTGACCCTAGCTCTCAACCCTGATCCTGCCCTGGTCCTTTAAAGAGCTCACTTTCCCCTACAGCAGAGCTGTGCTCACATCCCCTCCTTACCCCACTTCAGAGTGAGAGGCTCAGGGAGCCCTTCATGGTGCACATGACACGTGTATCTCTGCTCCTCTCCAGAAGGAACTATCACTGCCGCCCATTTCTGGAAGGTTCCATCCCCTGCAGGCCTGGTGTCTGGGAGCTCCATGTCCTGGGTGTGGTTGATCCCTTCAGTCTGCCAGGTCAGGGTGATGTCAGCTGGGTAGAAGCCCAGGGCCCAGCACCTCAGGGTGACATTGCCATCAGGTCTTACTTGGTGGGTCAGATGTGTTTTGGGGGCATCTGAGGGGAATGATTGGAAAATTCAGGTATTTTGCGTTCCTCTTGGGGATTGGTCAGTGCTCATGTGACCCTCCCTGGGAAGGATGGGACACTTGGAAGAGAGAGGGAGCAGCGTCCACACAAAAGCCCAAAAGCAGCAGGTGGATGATCTATTGATGTCAATATTTTATAATAACCATGAGCCAACCCGGGGCAGGAGACTCTGGGTCTCCCTCTATGCAAATAGAATTCTGGTTTTGACAGTAGTGGTGTTCTGAGGACTTGAGAAACCCTGGAGTCAGACATTCAATGTCATCATGCATGGACAGTGAACAGGCCTTGAGAGAGGCCATGATGCACCATGCAGATGGAAGGGACCTGCTGCTTAACTGATGCCCTGAACTATCCTGGGAGAAGTGTGAATCCTCTGGAGAGTCCCTCTGTCATGTTGATACAGGAAAGTGAGGAGCCCTCTCTCCCCTTTGATGCAAGACAGTGTAAGTATTCCAGCTGCTCCCTGCTGAGAAGGAGGCCTCAGGGAGACAGGAGCTCCAATCTCAGAGGGAGAAGGAGTTGTCAAGGGCTTTTCTTACCAGAGCGCAGCAAAGTCTTCTTTCCAAGTTCCAGGAATCTAAGAAGCCTTTCTGAGCACGTTCCTCTCAGGTAAGTCATCCA
This sequence comes from Rattus rattus, assembly GCF_011064425.1. Lineage (NCBI taxonomy): Eukaryota > Metazoa > Chordata > Mammalia > Rodentia > Muridae > Rattus > Rattus rattus. The sequence continues at coordinate 9,766,649 of NC_046171.1, read as the reverse complement.
GCTTTCTCCCACTCCTCCAGTTTCCCACATGCTTAACAAACTTTTAGCTGTATCGCCTTCTGCACTCCAAGAGATCATGTCCTCATTCAGAGTGACGTAATCGTAGTCATAATAGGTGAGCCGGTAATCACCTCGGAGGAAGGTCCCATCATTTGCCAAGTTGCAGCCAAAAACTTCCTGCAGGGTGCGATAATCTGCCCCAGCCCCATTCAGCCTATGGTCACTGTGAGGCTTCTCCCCCTCCCAGGATTCTGTCTCAATCTAAACCCCTAACCAGGTCACAGTCTGTGGTTCTCTCAGGTTAAAGGTCTCCAGGGGCCCCTTGGACTACGTCTGAATCTCTGACTTGGGGTCCTAGAGTGGAGCTTATTGGGTCAGACCATGAGGGCAATGAGATATCCTGATCTGAGCCCTGAGGTGACTCACCATTCTTACTGTGTCGATTTTCATTCGCTATATACCTAAGAATCCGTCCTTTTGACAGTGTCAGGCTCACGACTTGTGTTGTCTCCTTCTCCCAATATTCAGGTGGCTCCTGCTCTATCCAAGCAGCCCGAGGTTGCATACTCGCATTGGGAGCTTCGCTGTCGAATCCCTGAAACTGGATGGAGTCTACATAGCTGACCTGGATCAACCGGGGCTCTGTCATTCCAGGCTCCAAAATCACAGTGTTGAAAGTCTGTAGCCAGTGTGAACCTGTGGGTGGTGCACATTGAGACCCTGAGTTTTCACCCTGACCCAGAACAGGTTGGTAGCGAACAGAGCAGGGGTTTTGTGGGGCCTCTGGACCTGAGTGAAGGAGAGGGTCAGGGATCCTCCAGCTAGGGTATCAGAAAGGGTCTGCTCAGGCTAAGGAGAAGATGCAGGGATGGGGATTCCAGGTGGTGCATAGCATTCTGCTCCCCCAAAGGCCGTTTCTCTATAGGCCCCTCACCCACCTGCACAATACCCGGTCCGGTCCAAGGTCCCCAACAGTAGGAGGAGGAGGAGAAGGAGGGTGCTTGGTATAAGATTCCTCATCTTCCCAGATGCGTAGAGTCTTAATCAGGACTGGTATCTCTTCACCTTATAACCCTAATGTGGCTGATGCTGGTTGGCTTCTCTTAGATTTCCCATAGGTAGTGACGTAGACCTGATGGGGTGGGTCTTGGAGAGATCAGTTCCTGGGGGTGGGGCGTTTCTAGAGTCCTGCTTCTCCACCTCCTACCACGTTCTTCCTCCTGGTGTCCTGCAGTATCTAACCAGAAGTCTGTCCTTTCGGTCCAGGTCACAACATCTTTGAGTCCTTGCCCAGTGGCCAGTAAGTCAGTGATTGTCAAACCGTTCAATGTCTGAGTCTCTGTGCGTGCTTAGACATTGTATAGCCTTCCATGGCGACTGTGCTTTTTTTTTTTTTTTTTTTTTTTTTTTTTTTTTTAGATTATACTAATGCATATCTCTCATGTTAGGAACCTGAGATTGTGAGAGTTTTGTTTCAATGCAGATCTTGATAACTAATTGCAGGTAAGCTGAGTAAAAAGAGAAAGAACTGTTTTCCAACATGAAGTGGTGCTGTTAGCACAGCATTTTGGGTATTTTACATTTCTGGGAGTCCTTATTTTCTTCTTCCCCACTGTAGATATCAGGATTTTGTGTTTTCTTTGTAGTATTTTTTTTTAAATTGAAACATACAAAAAAATGCACTTCCATAGATTTATTTTAGGAGAAACAATCTCAAGGCTCACTTTCATTTGCATGTATTTTTGTGTCTCTGTGTGTATGCAAGGAGTAGTCGCAGAAGAGGTAGTGGGAAACTCTGGATCTGGAGTCATGGAACACGCGAACTTCTAGACTCAAGTGCTTGGAAATCAACTCTGGTCTTCTGCAAGAGCAGCAAGGGCCCTTCACATTAGTTTTCTTCTGAGACAGCATCTCAGTATGTATCCCTAGCTGGCCTGGGAATGGCTATGTAGACCTGCCTGGCCTAGCACACAGACATCCATCTGCTACTGGCTCCAAATTTCTGGGATAAATGAATTTGCAAACCAAGTGGGCTAATTGTAGTTTTTCCTTATTGATAAGTCACTAAAATGCTTGTCTACACTGACGTCTTCAAACATCAGCGAATCCTCCATTATTGGGTGCCTTTGCATCTATAGGAGAATCTTGTGCTCTGAATGGATTCTAGGTAAATGAAGGTTATTTTGAAGTGGAATGTCTTTTGACCAAGTCCTTCTCATACAATTGCCTATAAACCCAGTCATTAATATGGCTACATATTTTACATAAAAATCCTTGGAATCATTGAGAAGCCCTAATATTGATGGTGCAGAACTCAAGTACAAAACAAAACAAAACAAAACATCAACAAACTAATGCTTCCTTCAGATGTTGAACATTATCTTTGTTGCAGTCAACTGGGGACAGGACTGGTGGATGATGAACAGAATTTTATTCTTTTTATGTTGTAGGAGGAAGACAATACATTTCTAGGTATATTGCACAGGAGTTCAGGGTGGGCAGGAAGAAGAGCTCCAGGATCCTGGTGTGGAAGCAGATGGAGGATTCATATTTTGGGGAAATAATTGTTACTTAGTAAGGTCCTTTATTAAGCATCCTGGAATGAGATCAACTACCCGTGATTGAGGAGAGGCCTAAACCGACTGCTGTACAGTTCTGGGGAATTAGCATGAATCTCTCTTCATGTCATCTCTGTGATGCGTCTCTGAGTTCAGTCTTTGCTGATCACAACTCTTTCCTGGTCAGAGGCTCTGTGCCGAGGCCTGGGAATGCTGTTCTGAGATGTCAGGTTCCAGCATTCTGCAGCCTACTCTTTGCCTGGAGGTGCGGTTTTCCTTTCAGGAGTCTTGCACAAAGCTTCAGTGATTCCCTAGTGAGAACCTGTTTTGCTTTCTGATCTCTTATTACTGGCTGCAAGAAAATGTTAGTCAGTGTCTTATCTAAGGCAGTGGTTCTCAACCTTTCTAATGCTGGGACCTTTCAATACAGTTCCTCACGTAGTGTTGCGCCCCATCCATCAAATTATTTTTGCTGCTACTTGATAACTGTAATTTTGTATTTAAATCACACTGTAAGAACTTTTGTATACCGAGTGTTGCCAAGGTGGTGGTGAACTACTTGTTGAGAACCACTGACCTAACATGCTATGGTGTCATTCTTAAGAACTAAGTCATATTTACATAAGTCTGTGGAATCCTAACTTCTCTTTGATTCTTTTAAATTGGCATGGATTCCATGAACATCAGACTATTATAGTGTCTACAGCAATAGAAACCCTAGGACAGTATAAAACATTATTTATTCCTAAAATATTCTATAACAGACTTTTTCTGATATAGCAGGTCATGATGGTGCCTGACTGTAATCCTCACAGATGGGAAGCAGAGGAGTTGAAGGCCTCCCTGAGATCTAGGAAATTTATTTTTCAAAAACCAAAAACAATGAGAAAAATTTACAGAGTAATTAAATATTTCCTGTCTACCAATTTCATCCCAAATATTATTGTAATATTTTCTCAATACAGATAAATAGACATACTTCAGATAGCCTCAGGTGAGCTAGGTTTCATGGCACACCCTAGGAAACCCAGTATTTGTGAGGTACAGAGAGGAGGATCAGGAAAAAACCAAGGAGATCCACGCTGAAGGGGAAGACACAGGCTCACAAGACACAGGAGAATGAACTGGGGAATGTTACACAACAGTGATCAGAGGAGGTAAATGATGGCCAGTAACCTCTAACTTCATTGCAAAGAAATACAGGAAATGATACAGAGTACACCAGGGAGAGTCCTCCCTGTCCTATCCTTAAGGCTAACCCTCATGTTAGGACCATACAGATGAACTTGGTGGGTAGGCAGCAGTCACTGACCTCTTTTTTCCTCTTCCCTTTTCTGAGAACAGGAGAGTGACACATCCCTCATGTGCAGCACTGAGCACAGGTCTAAATCTCTGTAGAAATATGAGACCAAACCGGATGGGGCTGGGACACACATGGAAAAAAATTTTCAGGGTTAGGACTTGGATGAAAACTATCAGAAGCAGCAAGTGATGGTCAGAATCATGTACTGTATCAGCAAAAAATAAAAGGACACATAATAAAGCAAAAGGGGAAAGTCCTGAGTTCATAAAGGGGGGGACTGAAGTGACCAGAACTATCATAAAGACTGTTGAAAAATCCATAGTCCTCTCATTACCAGATATTTCAAGGCAGGAGTGAGGGAGCAAGGGAGACAAATGTTGCAAGCAGCCACAGGAGGAGAGATAGTGGAAAAACCCTCTCCCCTCAGTATCCATTGAGCACGTTTTTTTCAAAGACCTCCACTGAGTTGGTGTTTGTTAGCCCCAGACCCTCCAGTAACCACACTCTCAGGGCAATCACAGCTTTGGAATATATGCTGAAACCTGTGTGGATCACATACACAGGAAGGAAGAAAATTTACATGAGACCATGCAGAATTCAGTGTTGTAAAAATCTGGTCAGACCCAGAGTCTACAACCACCATTGACATGGGTTCCATTCTGTGCACTCACAAGATGGCAGGAAGATCCTTGCCAAGGTCAGATCCTGTATCAAAAAGAGACTGACAAAGACATGTCTAGAGTGTGAGCAGCATCTGAGACCTCAACCATGGGTTTGTTCCTAGTGGTGGGTCGTCTACCTTTTGTGGTGTGAGACTGCCAAGGATTGCCCAGGGTACAGTAGACATCTAGGAACCCAGTAAGGACTCCCAAGGGCATCAAGGCTGCAACCAGCAAGCAGGTAAGACTGCATTCAGACTTTACTTTCCAAATGGCTGTCTGTTTCCCTACTAACCCTCCGCTTTTATGGAGGCTTCTGGCCTACACTTTTGGCTCTACACTGCTTCTGTCTTGTCCCAGGACGCAATGCATTCAGAGCAGCAACTATAGGTCACACCAGGATATCACACTCCATTTTCTCTATCAGGTTTTCCCCTCTTTAGTATGTGAATCGGCCACCTAACATGGCAAAAAACATCAACACACGATACACATGATTAACCTCAGCAGGACTGCCCAGAGCTCCAAACTGTCCTCGGTTCCTCCCTTGATAACATTGTTCTGATGGAAGAGGACAGATATTTGGAGACAGTGACAGAGAAATTGCAGAGAGAAAAGACATGAGTCTTTGAAGTAGCATGGGGAAGGAGGAAATCGGAACAAATCCTGCATGACTCATTCTCACACAAGGCAGCTGTCCATTCCTGTAAAGAAAAGCACAGGGAATAAATTCACACGTGTGTGTGTGTGTGTGTGTGTGTGTGTGTGTGTGTTTGTGTGTGTTTGTGTGTGTGTGTGGTGACACTCTGAGGAGCCCATCCAATGGTCAGACTGTCCCTGTCCTGAGAGTCAGGATAATGTAGGACATCATTCTATGACCACCCCCAGGCTTCACAGCCCACTCTGTGGTCACATTGTCATAAAACTTTGATAGGAGCCTTTTTATCCTAGACACTGTTCTTGACTGGGACTTAGCAAAATGTGACTTAGGAAACCGTCCAGGACATGGATTGATTAATGTCAGCCTAAACCCCTCCATAGGCTCCTGTCTCTTCTACTGTGAACCTCAGGGTATCAGGTCCCTCAGTACTTACTGTTAGCCTGAGGATAGGCTGCTTATATTTCATATTTGGGAAGAAATTATTTTTTGAGAGTCCTTGAAGTCAATAGATCCAGGAATATCCAGAGGAATTCCCTGTCCTTTATCTCAGAGAAGTTTCAAGATGTGTAACTATAGACAAATGGACGGATGAGAAACCAGAATGAAGATACTATTCGAAGAGGAATAACTGGCCTCCTGGATGTCTATTACCAGTGGGGACCTCTGCCATAACCTCTGCTTTGAATCAGGTCTCTATTGCCTCCATTATCAGAATGATGATTTCTTCAAAGATTTCCTTTATCATAGAGTAAATCTCCACATACAAGCCTTAGCTGTAAGCTCCTATGTATGGAAACCACTTTCCTCTTATGGGACAGATCATGCACATAGCTTGACCTGACATACCCAGAAGACTAGATAGAACTCATAGAGTGTCCCTTTCTTTGTAAGACTCAGTAGATAACCTGGTATGTCAATGTTTGAGACTTCCTGGTTTAATGGCTTCTGACCTAGACTCAGAGGATATCGTGGTCAAAATGAGCAGGACAGTCATCAGGGTGAGTAACTTGCCCCTGAGGATGCCAGGTCCCAGACCTAGATCTGAGCGGGGGAGGCAGGGCCCAAGAGATTTCTCTTCCAGCACTTCCTCTTTCCATGACCCAAACAAACACCCTCTCCCACCACCTATGTGAATTCTTAAGAGAAACTAACCAGCCTCCTCTGTTCAAGATTGGGAAATAAACACATAATAGCAGAGTCTGAGTCTCTGTTTCCACTCTCCAAACAGGATGAAAACCTTTGTTACTCAGGCTCTCCTCCTCCTGCGGCTCCTGGCTAAGCTGGCCCTGAACAGGTATTCAAAGGGTGAGAGTGGGTGTCCACAGGAACAGGGCCCAATAGAGTAGACAAAAGGACTCCATCTCTAGGAGGGCAGCACCAGGTAAGTCTGTCTTCTCTCTAGCCCAGCCATAACCTTCTGTTCCTTTCTTCATTTTACATCCTGTCTGTGCCCAGGGCTCCCTAATCTCAGGTATTCTCAGAGGCCTGGTTGTCAAACACCATGTGGTCCTAGTGTAGGGTCATTTTATAAAAACCCACTGTACCTAGTGTTGCATGGTGTTGGCTTTTTTTCCAAACTCTCTTGCCCTGGACTTGCTTTCTGGAGCTCGGTTCATCATTGTTGTTTTTGTGGATGATATACAGTTATAGAGAACCAACAGCGGAGGAGAGACTCCAAGAGTAAGGTACACTGTGAACCATGGATAGATCAGCAGAAGTGACAGTTCTGGGAGGCAAAACACAGGGGGCCCTGGATGATATTCAGGTTTTCAGAAAATTACATCAGAAACTGATTTACATATACAACACTAGTGCAACTCGTGAGTGAGCCCTATTCTGAAATCCTAAATTTACATCTTTTCATGGGGTTACCATAGTTCCTCATGTCCAAGGTTTACCCTGGAAATGCAAGCCATCTTGCAAGAGAGCCAAGGGATACTCTCCTGAATGTCTGTGCACTTTAATATCAACCATTCCACTAAGAAAGGGCAGATGTGAGGTACCAAGTCTAAGAAGGGCCCTACCAAGGGTTTTGGCCTGTTGGAGGGGCTGAGAGAGGGGTCTTGTCCAGGACGTCACACAATCTAGAGGAGGTACAACTGTGATGTGCTGCCTAGAGGGTAATTTGGTCATGGGTTCTTTTTTCTTTTCTTTTCTTTTTTCTTTAGTTTTCTTTATACATTCCATCATTTTTTCTGTTATTGCATTTCAGTTTACATTTCAAATGTTATCCCCTATCCCTGTTTACTTTTCAGAAACCTGCTGTCTCTCCCTGCTTCTATGAGGGTGCTCTCTCCTTCCACTCCCTCCTACTTCCCCTCCCTGACATTCCCCTACACTGGGGCATCAAGCCTTGACAGGGCCAAGGGCTTCTCTCATTGATGCCCCCTAAAAAACCATTATGTGTATAATATGCAGCTGGTTTCATAGGTCCATCAGTGTGTCATCAGATGGTGGTTCTGTTCCTGGGAGTTCTGGGGCATCCGATAGGATGATATTGTTGTTCTTCTTATGGGGTTGCAAGCCTATTGTCCTTTATCTAACTCCTTCTTGGGGACCCAGTTCTCAGTTCAATGTTTGGCTGCAAGAATCTTCCTCTATTTTTTTTTCAAACTCTGGCAGGGCCTCTCAGGAGACAGTTATATAAGGCTTCTCTCCGCACGCACATCTCGTCATAGGCAATAATGTCTGGGTTTGTTGGCTGTATATGGGATGCATCCCCGGGTGGGACAGTCTCTGGATGGCCTTTCTTCAGTCTCTGCTCTACAATTTGTCTTTATATTTCTTCCAGTGTGTATTTTTGTTTCCCCATCTAAGAACGCCTGAAGCATCCTCCTTCTTGTAGTTTCTGAATTGTATCTTGGCTATTCCTAGCTTTTGGGCTAATATCCACTTATCAGTGAGTGCATACCATGTGTGTTCTTCTGTTTTGGGGTTACCTCACCCTGGATGATATTTTGTAGTTCCATCCATTTGCCTAAGAATTTCCTGAAGTCATTGATTTTAAAGATTTATTTATTTATTATATATAAGTACACTGTCGCTGTCTCCAGACACACCAGAAGAGGGCATCAGATCTCATTACAGACGGTTGTGAGCCACCATGTGGTTGCTGGGATTTGAACTCAGGACCTCTGGAAGAGCAGTCAGTGCTCCTAACCACTGAGCCATCTCTCCAGCCCAAGTCATTGATTTTAATAGCTGTATAGTGCTCCATGGTGTTGATGTACCACATTTTCTGTATTCATTATTCTTTTGAAGGATATCTGTGTTCTTTTCATCTTCTGGCTATTACAAATAAGTCTACTATAAACAGCCTTCGGTGGCCATGATTACATCATGCTGTAGGAGGACCTGAGGCTTTGGACCACGGTTGGCAAGCCAGCTAAGATGCCCCAACAAGTGTATGCAGATTCAAATAATGCAGACTTACCTGGAGGTTGAATAGTTGGAGTTTTTCCTCACACAGCTGGATTATGGTAAGGTGATTTTGGTTGGAAGGGTAACTACAGAAACTGCCCCATGTGCTCTTAGACCGGAACTCCTGACTCCTGAGAATTCTCCTTAGCAGTGAGCAGCTGGAATACTAACCCACTCACCAAGGGGAAAGAGGCCTTGTGGGTTTCCTGATTCAACCCGAGAAACGGAGTCCTAAGAGGGCTCAGCATTTTTCTCAGGACAGTTAGTTTAGTTAATCAAGCAGCAGTTCCTTCCATTTACATTGTGAACCACCACCTGTCCCAGGCCTGTTCACTCTCCATGACCAATGACTTTGAGTTCTGACTCTACTGTATCTAAATCTTTCATGTCCAGTCAGTCAGAACCAGAAGTTCATATTACTAGAGGGAGATCTATCATCTCCTGCTCTGTGCTGGCCCATGCTGATTCTGAATCTTTCCAAGGAGTAGACGAGCCCATTCACATCCTGAGCGTAGGCTTCTGTGCACAGTGCACACATCTTCAATCTAACTCTCCTATTCATTCATCACAAGGTTATAGGAGCATTGATAGATTATCAGGAAAATGCAAAATGCCTTAAGTCTTCAATTAATTTCCTCGGACATCCCCCAAATACATATGACTCATAAGGTCAGACATGATAGAAAAATCACCCTGAGGTGTTTGACCCTGAACCTCTACCCTGTTGTAATCGTGACCTGGCAGAGGGATGGAAGTTACCAGATACAGAACATGGAGGTGGTAGGGACAAGGCTTGCAGGGAATGGAACTTTCCAGAAGTGGGCAGCTGTGGTGCTGCCTTGTTGGGAAGAGTAGACTTACCCATGCCATATGGGGGGCTTCCTGACACCTTCACCTTGAGATGGGGGTAAGGAATGGCAGGAAGCACAGAGACCCCTCAGAGGAAGTGGGTTATTTTGGGGAGAACTTGAACTGGGTCAGGACTGAGAGCTGGAGGTCAGGGGCCTCACTCTTACTTCCCTTCCTTTCCTTCTCATAGCCTCCTCAGTCCACCATCCCCATCATGGCTATTGTTCTTTGTCTGGTCCTTGGAGCTCTGCTTACAGGAGCAGTGGTGACTTCTCTGATATGGAAGAGGAGGATTAAAGGTAAAGACAGGGCAGGGTCTTAGTTTGTGTCTTCCTGGGACGATCAGGACAAGCTGTGAGTGTGCCCTGTCACATGACAGCAGGCTTCAGCCTGGGGATGATGTGGTGATATCAACTGCATTGTGAAGCATAAAGGAAACAATGGACAGATCCATAAGTGCAGTCATGGAGGAGGCACAGACCTGTGTCTCAGCTCTCAGAGGTCAGAGGGAACTTTCCCATTTAGAATAGGTACCCAGGATTCCAGTTATCTCATTTACTGTACACTCTTCTATCACGTTTCCTCATCTTTCTCTGAACCCGCAGTCACAGTTATGGAAATTATCTGAGATGAGTTCAAGGAGATTGTCTAGGTTCTTTAGACCCTACTGCTTCCATGAGCCCCCCAAAAAGTGTTTATTTCCAGGAGTTAAAAAAGAGACACCTATGTTCACCCTTGCTCATAATAATCATGGTTGGTCATCCCTGAGAAACTTATAGTAGTAATATAGGAGAGAACCCATGGGGGGGATTTCAGCCAGCCCATAATGCCTCCTTTATTCCTATCTTCAAAGGCTTTTAATGTCTTAGTAAGTTTTCCACTGGGAGCTAAAATTTCTACAATGTTGTTCTTTCTGCTATATCATTAAAAATAACACCTTAAGGCATGAGGGTTGTAACCAGTGAGAACCATAGGATAGAAACCTGGCAGATGGGAACTCTTGGAATTAGGACAGTTTGAATATGTTATGGGCTGTTCAGTTCATCACCAGTTAAAGACACTGATCAGGGTTTCTTCCTTGTTCTTCATTTCAGGATAAGTCAGATGCCCTGAGGTGGTTTTGAGCCATCTAATATTTGTTCTGGTCTCTCTTCCTTCTGTGACTTCAAGACCTTGTTGCCTCTGTTTCTACATCTGACTGTATCCATGTGTCTGTCTCCTCTAGCCACACAGTAGGCTGGTCTCAAGCACCAAAAAATTTCATTCCTACCCTTGTTCTGTTTATTTACCACAGGCAGGGCTGGGAAATCTCCATTCCTGATTGAACTTTGCTTTCACTGAGCTACATACAATTTCATGCTTCTGTCCTTATCAATTTTACTCACCTTTTGGACATGAATCAATCACACAATCTGGCCAGAAGTTGCACAACCATAAACAAATGATTAATTAGAGAAAATAAAGGTTCAGCACCTTATGAAATTAGTGTTCGTTGTGATAAATCTCTTGACTATAGCACAATGTTTGCCGCATGGAGTCAAGCTAGGCCTGACTGTGTACAGTGGTTGCTGCGTCCACATGGGCTTCACATTGTCACTCACTACTTGTCTACTTGGTATCTCTTTCAATATGTCACGTGATCAGAAGATCGCAAGCATTATTAGGCCTCCCTAAGTAAGTGATTGAGAATCTGTCAGGTGAATCAAATTTTCAGACCCTGGGATCCAAAAAAAAAAAAAAAAAAAAAAAGCAGGTGAAACTCACTACCCTGTGATTGGAATTAAGGCTTAGCTTTGAAAATAACAGTGGACCTGAGTTCATTCCCGTGCATCATCAAAGGGCCACTCACAACCTCCTGTTATTCCAGCCCCATGAGACTAGATGCTGTCTTCTGGATTGCAAAGCCATCTCTAATCAGTTGGCAGGTAATAGACACACACATACACACACACACACACACACACACACACACACACTCACACACACACACACATACACCTCGAAGTAAAACAAAAACTAACCTTAAAACACGCACTCTTCTCTAAAACAAGTATCAGCTAGTTGTGACGTTGCCGCATATGGCCAACTAGTGTGCTGTGCTATTGCTGTGACAAAATACGACGCCCAGAAATCACCTGAGGAAGAAAGTTTATTTCATCTGACGAGTCCCCGGTCACATTTCAACATTGAGGTAGGCATTCAAGGGAAGAACGTGGAGACCAGAACACTCCATGAAGCACTGCTGCTTACTGGTGCATGGGTATTTTGCCAGTAGGAATGTCTCCGCATCACAACCTCTTCAGAAGAGAGAATGGGGTCCCCAGGGATCAGAGTCACAGAGAGCTGTGAACAGCCATGTGGATACTAAGAACCCAACACAGCTTCCCTGGAAGAGGAATCTGTGCCCTTACTGTCTGAACACTTTCAACAGGTTCATGCTTTCTGCTTTTAAGCTGAGCATTCAGAAAGGAGACGCAAAAAACTCTTTCTATTCCAGATCAGCATAAACTCCTTAGCAATTCCCAGCCCAGAGAATTTCATATAATTAGACCCTGTCTCCAAAAAGTCTTCTGGTAATATTAACAAAAATATTTAATTATAATAAAATATTTAACATTATTAAAATAAATGTTTAATGACAATTATTTAATAATAAAATATTGTTCTTATAGCTAGTGAGCTATCTCGGCAACAAAAAGCCCTTGTTCTTGCAAAGGAGAACTGCATTCCTAGCATAGAATGCACTTAGGCCACACACAACCTTCTATTATTCAACTTCTACTCTTTAGGGTGCCCTCTTTTTATAGGAAACTGACTACATTACACCCCCTACACAAACATACACACACTAACAGACACAGACACACACAGACACACACAGAGACACAGACACACACACACAAACACACCAGGCCACAGACAAAGAGAGAGAGCCTGACAAAGATAGACAGAGGCAGATGGAGAAATACAAAAACACACATATACATAAAGCTACAGATACATTATATATAGCCTATATGTTTCTGTTACACTACATTTTCTCATATTTAAGTAAAAATGTTTAAAGACACAACCACCCATTACTTAATGGGAACAATAAAAGGCACTTAAGGGAATGCAAACATCCAAAAATAGATCTTTCATTTCCACCACAATTATGCTTTGAAAAATGGTTAGCTCACTTTTAAAATATCACTCGTGCATTCAAGCAGTTACAATATCTTCAATATAGCATATGTCTCAAGACACTTGGTACACTGCAGGTAAATATGTATCAGTAAACATCAATAAATGCAAAATTACGTCGAGGTCCATTCACTTCCTACATGTGTAGAGTTCCTGACATCAAAATGTCTGAGAGTTGCTGACTTATTCTTCCCAAGATGGATGCAGAAGGATGTTGTCAACAGAACCAGCACAGGGAATAGTGTAAGCAACTTGTCCCCAGATGTAGATCCCAGGAGTTCATCTTTCTATTACCCAACCACCTGTCCATGTCACTCCCATAGAAAATTCTCAGGCAGGGTGCCTCCCTGATGTCAGACGTATGAAATGAACTGGGAACTGTCTTGGTCCATATCTCCCATCCCTCAGGCTGAGGTCTACTAAGCTCCATGCTTCCACTTTTTAAGGAGGATGACCCTGACTCAGAAACTGATGAAAACCTGTGAGTGCCACATCTGAAATGAATTTGTTTGACATGCATTCCCCATTCCTCCCAGGTCCAGGTTAGGTGCACATAGCTGGAGAAAATCAGGGTGTGATGCTTGGGGACACAGGTGGAGAAGGGGTGGCCTTTCTTGTGCCCTGTGTGCAGAAGTCAGGCCTTTTCACTCTGGAACCTGCATTCACCAGCATGGGTCATATGAAAATAAAAAAAAAACCCAACTTGCCTTACACAAATATGTAGGGGAAATATTTTAATGCTATTATCAAATAATTTTGGATATTCATCTTTGATACTACAGTAAAATAAAGATACATTAATATTTGTCTAGACAGGTATCATAAATCCTACCTTAGACTTCAAGTGAGGAGAAAGCATTGATTCTTTTTTTAGCTGTGTGGCCAGCTTTGTGTGCCAATCTGTGTAATTATTCAAATACGGTTACTGTCAATATTGTCTTAGTAAGGGTTTTATTACAGTGAAGAGATGCCATGACCATAGCAGCTCTTAAAATAGAAAATATTTCCGGGGACTGGCTTACAGTTTCAGAGGTTTAGTCCATTATCATCACCGTGGGATACATCATGGAGGCATACAAACAGAATGGCTGCTACAGAAGGAGCTAAGAGTTCTACACCCTGATGGGCAGGCAAGACGAATTGAATATCACACTAGACCTAGTTTGAGCATCGAAGATGTCAAAGCCCAGCCCCTTAGTGAAAACGCTTCCTCCAACGAGGCCACACCTACTTCAACACCTCCCAGTTGTGCTACTCTGTCTTCAAACACATGAGTCTATGGAGATTGTACCTACTCAAACCACCACAGTACACATATATACATGTAAATTTCCCTCAGTGTTTACGGTTTTATAACCTTTCATCTTACAGAAAGACAAAGGTGAGTCATCAATTCTGAGGAGTGGTTCTAGAGAGGCAGCAGCACTTGAGATTTACATTGTGCTAAAGTAAGAGTCACCTTCCATATCTTCTATCATGTTTTGTTCCAAGGAAAAGAATTCAAAAATTATATCCATATATTCAAAAATATATTCAATATATAGCATTTTGATAGATAATATATGTATATGTATAGATATTTTACTTATAATATACATCTGGAGGTATGGCCCATTAGCAGTGTTGACAGTATTTTCCTTATGTGCACAAGACACTGAATTTGAACCCAGGCTTGCTGGGAGAGAATTGCTATCATCATACCTGCTTGGGTATAGACCCTGCGTGCTCCAGTACCAACATACCTGGTAAGGTGTGCCCCATTGGTGCAATAGTGACTTTTCTGCTGTGGTGAAACCAACTACTTTCAAGTTTGATTTAATTTCTGGGCTAAGGGGTGTGTGTGTGGAAACTCACATCAGGCCCTGAGAGCCAGTAAGTCAGTGGGAAAGACTGTGACTCCCATAGGTCCCAGTGGAGAGGCCACTGCTCTCGTTTTGCTAAATGGACATGATTTATCTGTAAAACCGCCTTATGGACATTTGTGTTCATACTCAGATTGTGTTGTCAGCCTCACTCAGTCCTGGAGAGAAAGTTTTTCTGGGCAATGGTGGAGATTCATGAGTGGTTAGGATCCTGAGAACAATTACTTTTACTGTGGCATCACAATGCTTAGCCATGAACAGAGCAGGGAAGTTGCACATCTGTCACTCACTCACATCCAAGGCTTAGAGGCAACGTCATAAAAGATGCACAAAGAGAATGAAGGATCCAGTGGAGTAGAGCTATGGAACACTTCCTTCTGGAGAGAGACCTTGGGAGCCCTGGAAACTGTCAAGGTTTACAAAAGACTTCTCCAAAGATTACCCAAGCAGTCGGACCTGGTGGGGAAAAGAGAATCTCCTCCCAGCACACTGCATGTTTTTATTTTTATTTTTTATTTTTTGTGCAGGAATGATAAGGATTCCACTTTCATGTGCTGGTGGGCATTTTCTAGGGATGCATTTGCCTTTGAATCATCCATGGACCTGTAAGTAACCCTGAACAGTAGTATGAACCACCCCAGCAAACTGACCAGCTCAGTAAGCTGAATTTCCAACTGTAAAGCAATTGGTTGCACCTAAGGATGAGCTGATTGCCCCAACAGGATCATCTTTTGTCTACCTTGAATGAATAGATGTCCAATCTCAAATGAACCCATGTCTGTTCCTCTTTTCCAAAGACACCCAATACTTTCTCTTTTCTCCTTCTCTTTCCACTCTTATTCACTTCCAATATTTTTTACTCTTTCCTTTTATTTTCTCTTTGTCTTTCTTTCCCTTTCTCATGGATTCCTTTCTATTACTTTTTCCATTCCAGTACATCCCCTTTCATCTCCCTCCTCTACCCTATTCCTCTTTCTCACCAAAAGATGGCTTTCATATTTCTTGTGCAACTTCTGCTGTGTTTTTTCATCATTGCCATGATACCAGAATGGTGCAGCCAACTCTTGACCTCTGACCTCATCAGACCACTTGTATTGGAGCACAGTGTTCGGTCAGCTCTACTTTTCTCTCTTGTAACCATCATTCCTTTAGCCTTAACTAATTTCAATGGCCTTAAGTGTCATTAATTCGATGTCACTCCCTGATTCTCTATAGTTTCATCTAGAGGTCTTCAATATTTTCAGACCATCAACCTGGCCACTTCATTTATTTAATTTTTCTTTAATTAATTGTTTTCTCATATATTATTTTATAGACCGCGTCTATACCAAGGCTGGACTTGAACTCCTGAAGCTCTTGCCTCTCCCTCCCAAGTGTGTGTGTGTGTGTGTTTGTGTGTGTGTGTGTGTGTTCACATCTGTCTTCTTCATTTTTCTTCTTCTTTTTTTTCTTCTGGAGATTGTGGTCTTATTATACAGGATGAGCTAAGTCTCTGAGCCAATGTGATCCTCCCATAAAAGCCCCCAACAAGTGTCAGAATCTCTGGCTTGTGCCATCACTGCAGACCCCTGTGCTTCCATTGGGCATCTATGACCAATCACTTCTACTGCAAGCACCTACCATTTCCCCTCTGGACATGTGGCCTTTCCAGACTCTGGGAGGGAGATGCTGAGGGAGACAGCATCTCTCAGTTACACCATGCCATCAGTGTCTTCCATTCCTTTCTGTGTTTGTACCATAGAAACAATGCACTGATAACAATGCACTCTAGGGCCTGTCTTCAAAGTGTGTAGAGAATTCAGTCCATTCTGCTGTTCCATTGCTGTCCTGCCAGTTGAAGTGGCTTTCATGTCCAACCTGGACGACTAAACTCTGCCCTAAACTTTTCTCTACCACCTCATTCAAAATGTCCATGCTTTAAGCAAGGATGCTTTTATTATCTTCCAGACCTGCAAGTCCTGGCAGTACCTCACATTTCCTACCCACAAGACTACTCAACACATGCTTGGAGCCATTTTTTTTTCTAGAACATAGAGAGGACGTTTTCCTGGGTGTAAGCACTGAAAGATCCTCTTGCTTATTAAGAACATAGGAACAACCACAAATAACAAACAGCACAACCACAACTTCCTGAAAACACTTGACAGATTTCTCCATGTCTTTCAGTCCTTTCTTTACAGTCAACCTTCACAATGGGGCCTTTGAAGCACCTCAGTAAAAGCAATAACATTCCTTGTCCCACATCCATATTTTGTACTACCCATCACTTAACACTTCACATGTCTGGTAGGGATACTTTGCTTGAGTGCCTTCTCTCTTCCACTAGGGCATTGTTAGAAATACTGGCCTTTTGACCTTTGGTGTATTATGCTAGAAAAATTGTTTGCCATGTAGACAATGCTCAGTAAACATTGTGCCAGCTGTGGTACAAAGTCCTCATACACAAAGAGCACTCATCCTGGGCTATTCTACCAAGTTCAACAGCACCTGCATGGAGTTCTGAGCACAACTGGGGATCCTTCTGTCCATCCACCATCAGATGATTGGAATCACGCCCCTAGGCGTGGCGACAAGTACATTTACCCACTGAATCACCAGCTGAGGAATTACTTTTATATTCTTCAGAAGAGATGATCTTTGATTAATGAACTGTATCTTCCGATCAAATAAAAACCTAAGTCACTTTGTCGTTTTTGGTTTCATGTTTTTCTGTATGTACCCATGTGTATTGTGTGCACCTGCATGGGGATGTCTGTTCTAACATGTGTGTGGGTAATGTGCACGTGGGGACCAGAGTTGACACTGAGTGGCTTCCTCAATCACAATTCACACTATTTCTTTCGGCCTGGTCTCTTGTTGAACTCAGAGTTCACTGATTTGTATAGTCTGCCCAGCCAGCTTGCCATGGGATTTCCTTCACCTCCACTCCCAGAGGGCTAGGATTGCTGTTGGGGATCCAGCTGTGCCTACTGGCTTTTCAATGGGTTCTGGAGATCCAAACTACCTACCATCCTCATGCTTGGTCAGTGAATGCTTTATCCACTGAAGCATCTTCCTAGGCCCATGTTTTGGCTTTTTGGGACAGAGCCTTATGTAACTCAGTGTTTGCAGCTATTTCAACTTAGGAAGTGCTCCCTTTTGAGTGGTGGAGTACGGGTCTTAAGACTCAGAAAGCTAACGGGCTTAACAAGCTCAGGAAGCTCTTGAAACACATAGGGTTCAATGGCTCTTTCCCCTGCAGGAAGAAATTGTCAGGAGAGAAGACTTTTTGGCTGCTCAAGCTGCCTGTAACTTGGGCTTTTACTGCTGAAGTTGCATGAGAGTCATTCATATTTTTAGTGAACCTTCACCCAGGCTTGTATAAGTGACCATGTTGTGTTCTTAACCTCTGAGACAGTTTTCCTGTTTAAGAATCAGGTGTTCTTAGGGTAAGGTTCTGCTCATTGAGATTTTCCCCTGGGTGACCCTATAGTCACTTTACTTCAGTTTAGTGTTAGAAAATTTTCCTGAGTCAAAAGGAAAGACTTTAGGGCAACAGCGGATGCCTTTCTGGGAATCAATGCCTATTTCCAGTTGACCTGAGGGAGGGATATGGGTGACTGTAAGGTCATCTTTGGCACAGGAGTGGTCATGAAATACTATGTGGGTCTTGAGGGCATTCAGAAGACATAGCAGCTAAAAGTACAGACTGTTACAGCAAAAGACCTGTGTTTGTACTTACTGTCTCCATGTTAGTTGACAGTTGTGTATAACCCCATTTCTCAGGACTGAGGAACCTTTCTGATACCCATGGACTCTAGGCATGCAACTATTACACAGACAGAAGTACAGGCAAATAAAAATCACATAAAAATAAAAAAAAACAATCTATCGACTTTCAGATAGTTAAAGGAAATGATTGTAGGTAACAGGCCAAGCAAAAGAGCAGCTCCGTGACATCCAAGCAACCTGGCCCTAATTACTTCAGAGAGTCCTTTGTGGCAAGCAGGAACAATGGCAGTCCCAGTTTGATGCAGGGTGGAGACTGCTTCAAGCTGCATGTGTGTCAGCTAAGGTGTTTTGTTCAGAGAACTCTCTTTAGGGGAAGATGAGATTCTTGACTGAAAAAGAAAAGAATTTCAGGATACCCAGTATGAAGCAAAGTTCAAGTTTATTAGGAAGAGAAATGCATAGACTTAAACATGAGATTGAATAGAAAGAGCGTTACATAGGAAAGGATAGATAAGTCCAAGACTGGACATGGTTACTATTTTACCCTTGTTGCTTTTATTGGGTTTACTCATTAAGTAAACCATGGGAAGAATTCACCAAAAATTTTACCCAAATCATCATGTTCAAGGTGAAATAACAAACTTACAGCTCAAGGGAAACTAAAGTTCAGTCTGTGGTGGAGGTCTCCAGGCCTACGTCTCCTGGATCAGTAGAGATGACTGTGGAAGACACAGGTCAGCGTGGAGAGGAGTGGTGCTCAAGTCTGGGCCGAACTCACTTTCTTATTTCGTACTGACATGAGACAGAGACCTGGACACAGATGCCAGCCATTGAAAGAAATGTCAGGAGCTTTTGAAGTCAAACAAGGTAGGTATCTCACAGTACAGAAGGAAATAATTAACAACAAATTCTGGTTGATGATTGCTAAACCATGATACCAAACAGGCAGACATATTAAAAACAATTCCAGTATAGAAATTCAACCCAGCTCAGGAATGTGTTTTCTTATTATTTCCTACTATACTGGGAGAGATGCATCAGATCTCTGGGCACTGTCGATGCCTATGGCAGTACAGAATTAGACTTGTTAAGAGCCCACAAGAGAGAAAATATGTGAGGACCCACAATGGGTACCTGTCGTCCCTATTTTAGGTCTCAGGAACCAACTCCCACTTAATGACTTGCAGCCAGAGTGTGGATGCCTCTTTCCCACCTTTGGGAAGAACACAGGGAGAGACTGAGGAAGGAGTACAGTTGCAGGAGTGGGAGGAAAATCCTGGTCAAGTGTCAGGAAAGTTTCTAGAAGTGTGACTGAAGCTCTGTGGACTTAGGAGAAAACATAATGGAAGATTGCACATAAAGAGGGCAAACTGGCCTTCTGTAGGTCTGTCCTGAGCAGGGACCATCTCTGTGACATTTCTCTGTCTGTAGAAAATCTGAATCAGGTCTCCATCACACCCATCCAAAGGGCAGTGGATCTTTCTATTATTTCCTTTATGCTTTATGATAGAGTTAGTGTCAGCCCACGGTCCCCAGTGCCTCTGTGGATACATCTTTCCTCGAATGAGGCAGGGTACATTTATGTCTTGGCCTTGAGTTCTGGAGGGGAAAGAACTCAGACGCTGCCCTTTCCTTACCTTTATTTCTTCCATACCAGAAGAATCACCACAGTTCCTATCACCAATGTTACAACAACCAAGCCAACGAGAATTGCCATGGTGGGGATGGTTGTTGAAGGCTCTGGTGAGGGAGGGGAAGGAAGAGTGAGGATTCCGACCCTAGCTCTCAACCCTGATCCTGCTCTGGTTCTTTAAAGAGCTCACTTTCCCCTACAGCAGAGCTGTGCTCACATCCCCTCCTTACCCCACTTCAGAGTGAGAGGCTCAGGTAGCCCTTCATGGTGCACATGACACGTGTATCTCAGCTCCTCTCCAGAAGGAACCATCACTGCTGCCCATTTCTGGAAGGTTCCATCCCCTGCAGGCCTGGTGTCTGGCAGCTCCATGTCCTGGGTGTGGTTGTTCCCATCCCTCTGCCAGGTCAGTGTGATATCAGCTGGGTAGAAGCCCAAGGCCCAGCACCTCAGGATGACATTGCCATCAGGTCTTACTTGGTGGGTCACATGTGTTTTGGGTGCATCTGAAGGTAACAATTGGAAAATTCAGGTATTTTGCAATTCTCCTGAGGACTGAACAGTGCTCAAGTGACCATCCCTAGGAAGGATAGTAGACTTGGACAAGGGAGGGATCCAAGACCACAGGGAACCCTAAACTCAGGATGTGGATGATTTATTGGTTGTAATACTTTACAATAACCATGAGCCAATAGAAAGCAGGACACTCGTGGTCTTGCTCTAGGTAAATAGACTTCTGGTTCTGACTGGGCATGGGGCCTAATGGACTCAGCAATCCTGGAAACAGACATTCAATATCATCGTGCCTGGATAGTTTACAGGCCTGAGAGAGACCATGATGCACAGTGCAGAGTGAAGGGACCTGCTGCTTAATTGACA
Source organism: Rattus rattus (assembly GCF_011064425.1). Classification (NCBI taxonomy): domain Eukaryota; kingdom Metazoa; phylum Chordata; class Mammalia; order Rodentia; family Muridae; genus Rattus; species Rattus rattus. The sequence continues at coordinate 9,745,928 of NC_046171.1, read as the reverse complement.
CACTGAACTATCCTGGGAGAAGTGTGAATCCTCTGGAGAGTCCCTCTCTCGCGTTAAGTCAGGAACCTGAGGAGCTATCTGTCCTCTTTGATGCAAGGCAGTGTAAGTATTCCAGCTGCTCCCTGCTGAGGAGGAGGACTCAGGGAGAGAAGAGCTCCAATCTCAGAAGCAGGAGTTGGCAAGGGCCTCTCTTACCAGTGCGCAGCAAAGTCTCATTTCCAAGTTCCAGGCATCTAAGAAGCTTTTCTATGCACTCCCCTTGCAGGTAAGCCCTCCATTGTTCAGTCAGACCATGACGCTCCCAGGCACGCTTCAGAATTTGAGCTCTGTGGCCCTCTGCAATCCAAGAGCTCAGGTCCTCATTCAGGATGATGTTATCATAGCCATAGTAGGTGAACCGGTATTGACCGCGGAGGAAGGTCCCATTAGTTGCCACATTGCAGCCAACCATTTCCTGCAGGGTGTGATATTCTGCCCCAACCCCATTCAGCCTCTGGTTACTGTGAGGCTTCTCCCCCTCCCAGGATTCTGTCCCAAATTAAACCCCTAATCAGGTTCTTGTGGTTCTCTCTGATCAAAGGTCTCCAGAAGTCCCATCGACTATGACTGGTTACTGTCTTGAGGACCAGACCTTTGTGGGCATTGAGGGGTCATGTTCTCATCCCTGAGATGACTTACCATCATTGCTGTCCTTATTGTTCTTCATCAGGAACTGAAGAAATTGTCTGTCTTTCCGTGACGAGTGCATAGCTTGTGCTGTTTCCTTATCCCAATATTCAGGTGGCTCCTGCTCCATCCAAGCAGCCCGAGGTTGCATCCTTGTAATCCCTGCTTGGCTGTCGAATGCCTGAAACTGGATGGAGTCTACATAGCTGATCTGGATGAACCGGGCCTCCCCCATGCCAGGCTCCAAAATCGCAGCGTTGAAAATCTGCAGCCAGTGTGAACCTGTAGGCGGTGCACATTCAAACCCTGACTCTTCAGCCTGGACCCAGAGCAGGTGGGTAAGGAGCTGAGCAGGGGTGGTGGTCGGCCTCTGGAGTTCACATAAAGGAGAGAGTCAGGGGTCATGTAGCTAGGGGATCAGGTGGGTCTGGTTAGCCGAGGAAGAAGATGCACAGATGCGAATTCCAGGTGATGTGTCCTGCTCCCCAAAAGGCCATTTCTCTCCAAGCCCCTCACCTACCTGCACAATACTTGGTCAGGTCCAAGGCCACCAAAGGGAGGAGGAGGAAGGCCCAGGGTCCATGGTTCTTCATCCTCTGAGATAAATGGAGTCTCGATCAGGACTGGTATCTCTTCACTTTATAACCCTGATGTGGCTGACGCTGATTGGCTTCTCTTCGATCTCCCAAAGGTAGTGACGTAGACCTGATGGGGTGGGAGAGATTAATTCCTCGGGGTGGAGGGATTTCTATACCCCTGCTTCCCCACCTTGCACTCAGTGCTGCAGCCTGTCATTAGGGTCTAAGCACAAATCTGTCCTTTTGGTCCAGGTCACAACATCCTTTAGTACTAGACCAGTGAGTCAGCAATTGTCAAAAGTTTCCATGTCAGAATCTCCGAACACGCTTAGACACTGGTAATCTTCAGGGGTGACTGCTTCAGGGGTGGATTATATCAATCCTCTTCTCTCATGGTAGGAACTGGAGATTTTGAGAGTCTTGATTCAATGCAGATATTGATAACTAATTGGATGTAAGCCGAGTACCAAGAGGGAAAACCATGAGAACCTTCTCCAATATGAGAAGGTGCTCTCAGCAGAGCATTTTGGATATTTAACATTTCTGGGAGTCCTTATTTCCAACTTCCCCATCCTAGATCGTAGGATTTTGTGTCTTCCTTTTAGTAGTATTTTTTTTTAATTTGAAATACTGAAAAATGCGGTTTCACTGATATATTTTGGGAGAAAGAATCTTTTTCTTTTTTCAGCTTTAGATTATTTTTTTTAAAAATTGGAGATTTTTTATTTACATTTCAAATGTTATTCCCTTTCCTCGTTTCCTGTCCATAAGCCCTCTATCTTATCACCCTCCCCTTTTTCTATAAAGGAGTTCCCCCTCCCCAGTCACCCCCCCTTCCGGCTGCCCCACCCTGATATTCCCCTACACTGGGGGATCCAGCCTTGGCAGGACCAAGGGCTTCTAGGAGAAAGAATCTTAAGACTCAGTTTCATTTGCATGTATTTTTGTGAATCTTTCTGTGTACGCAAGGGGTAGGTACTCATGGGTTGCAGAAGAGGTAGTGGGAAACCCTGGATTGGAGTTCAGGAATGTGTGAACTGACAGACCCAAGTGCTGGGAAATCAACTCTGGTCTTCTGCAAGAGCAGCAAGGTCCTTTCACATTAGTTTTCTTTTGAGACGGCCTCTCAGTATGTACCCCTAGCTGCCCTGGAAATGACTATGTAGACCAGGCTGGACTAACACTCGGAAATCCATCTACTATTGGTTCCTAATTGCTGGGGTTAAAGGAATTTGCCAACCAAGTGGGCTAATTGTAAATGTTTCTCATTGGTAAGTCACTAAACGGGCACAGGTAGCACTTCCTCAGTGTTGTCTACCACAAGACTTCAAACGTCACTGAATCTTTCATTATTGGCCTGCCTTCACGTCCATACAAGGATCTCACACAGTGAATGGATGCTAGGTTAATATTAATAATTGTTATTTTGGAGTAGGATGTTCTTTGACAAAGCCCTTTTAGTACAAATTGTCAAAAACACAGTCATTAATATGACCACATATTTTATACAGAAATCCTTGGAAGCATAAAGAAGCCCTTAGTTTGATGGTGTAGAAGTCAACTGCTCAAAATCACTAATGCTTTCTTAAGAGCTTAGAGAGTATCTTAGTTGTAGTCAACAGGGGAAGGGACTGGTGGACAATGAGTGAATTTTTATACTTTTTATGTTGTAGGAAGAAGACAATACATTTCTAGGTATATTGCACAGGAGTTCAGGGTGGGCAGGAAGAAGAGCTCCAGGAGCCCAGTGTGGAAGCAGATGGAGGATTCACATCTTGGGGAAATAATTGTTACTTAGGCAGGTCCTTGAATCAGCATCTTGGGATGAGATCCACTACCTGTGAGTGAGGGGAGGTGCAAACCGACTGCCGTACGGTTCTGTGAGGTTATCTTAAACCTCTGTTCATGTCACTTCCAGTTCTGGGTCTCTGAGTTCAGTCCTGGCTGATCACGATTCAGTTCTGGTCACCAGCTTTGTGCCCAGGGCTGAAAATGCTGCTCTGACCCGTCAGGCTCCAGCATTCCGTACGTTGGACTGTAGGTGAGGTTTCCCTTTTGTGAGTCTTGCGAGAAGCTTCAGCGATTCCCTAGTGAGAACCTGTTTTGTTTTCTGATCTCTTATTACTCGCCTTCCCACTGCTGCTGGCAAATGTTAGTCAGTGTGTGATCCGAAGCAGTGGTTCTCAACCTTCCTGATGCTGGGACTCTTTTATACAGTTCCTCATGTAGTGTTGACCCACCCCAACCATCAAATTATTTTTGTTGCTACTTCATAACTGTAATTTGTATTTTGATCACACTGAAAGTACTTTGGTTACAGAGGTTTGCCAATGTGGTGGCAACCTTCTTGTTGAGCACCATTGATTTAAAATGCTATGGTGTCATTCTTAAGAACTAAGTCATATTTATGTATGTAAGACCAGGGAATCCTAATTTCTCTTTGATTCTTTTAAATTGGCATGGATTCCATGAAGATGAGACTATTACAGTGTCTCTTTACAGCAATAGAAACCCTAAGACAATATAAAATATTCTTTAATGCTAAAAAATTCTCTAACAGAATTCTTCTAATGTAGCAGAACATGATGGTGCCTTACTGTAATCCTAATGATTGGGGAGCAGAGGGTTTTAAGGCCTTTCTGAGATTGAGGAGATTCATTTTTCCAAGAGCAAAACCAATGAGAAAAATTCACAGGGCAACTAAACACTCCCTCTTTACCAACCTCCTTTGAAAAGTTATTGCAATCTTGTCTCAACTCAGATAAGTAGTCATACTTCAGATCGTATCAGGTGAGTCGGTGTCATGATACATCCAAGCAAACCCAGCACTTGGGAGTGGCAGACAGGAGGATCAGGAGCTCAAGACCACAGAGATCTATGGTGGAAGGGAAGACACAGGTTCACAAGACACAGGAGAATGAACTGGGGAATGTTATACAATAGTGATCAGAGGCAGTGAATGATGGCTCAAAACCTTTAACTTCTTAGCAAAGAAATACAGATAATGATATAGAATATACCTGGAATACTCCTCTCTGTCCTATACTTAAAGCTAACCTTCATGTTATGAACCTACAGGTGAACTTGATGGGTAGGCAACAGTCCCTGACTTCTTTTTTTCCTTTTCCCTGTTCTAAGAACAGGAGAGTGACACCTGCCTTGTGTGCAGCACTGAACACCGGTCTAACTCTCTGTAGAAGCATGAAGCAAAACTGGATGGGGCTGGGACACATGGACACACGTGGAAAAATATGCCATGGGTAAGCTATGGTGACTTGGATAAAAACATTAGAAGCAGTTTGTGGTGGCAAGAATCACGCACCTTATTAGCAAATAATAAAAGGAAATTTTATAAAGCAGAAGGAGGGAAAAGTCCAGAGTTCTTAAAGGGGGCACTGCCAGACCCCTTTAAGGGGGAGGGAGGGAGAGATGGCTGGGAAACAGCACAGGTCAGCAGGAGGGTTCAGTGCTCTGAACCGTCCTTGGTTCCTCTCTTGATAACATTGTGCTGATGGAAGAGGACAGATACTTGGAGACAGTGACAGAAGTATTGCAGAGAGAAAAGACAGGAGCTTTGGAAGTGGCATGGGAAAGGGGAAACCTGAACATCCTCAATGACTCATTCTGACACAAGGCAGATCTCTCATCTTGTAAAATAAAAGCGCAGGGAATGAACTCAATCAGTGTCTCTGTGTGGTGACACTCGAGGAGCCCATCACATGCTCAAACTGTTCCTGTCCTGAGAGTCAGGATAACTCATGGCTTCATTCTAGGACTCCCCCTAAGTCCATAGCCCCCTCATGGTCACATTGTCATAAAACGTCGACAGGAACATTTGTATCTTAGTCATTGGTCATGACTGGGACCAAGTGAACCATGAGCTTAGGAAACGTGTCAGGAGAGGATTAATGTTAGCCCGAGCTCCTCCGTAGGCTCCTGTCTGTTCTACCGTGAATCTCAGGGTATCCGGCCCCCTCAGTACTTACTGTTGACCTGAGCATAGGCTCCTTATATTTCATCAGAAAAGCCATCAAGGCTTTTCTTTACAGTAGAGTAAATCTCTATGTGCAGGCCCCAGCAGTATAAGTTTCTATGTGTACAAACCTCTTTTATCTTATGGGGCAGATCTTGCCCATAGCTCATGCTTCATATCCCCAGAGAGGCTAGTTTTCATAGCCTACCCCTTCCTTACCTTTACTCCTCCTCTTCTGAACCATCACAATAGATCACATAATGACAGACCTAAGGAGCAGGGTGAGAACAATTGCCTTGATAGAGATGGTTGGCTGAAGAACCTCTGATTTTAGCTCAGTCCTGACTTTGCTCAGCTTCTTTAAAACGGGTCCCATGGTCGCTGTGATTAGGCTCTGTGCTCACTCCCAGTCCTTACACCATCTCAGGGTGTGGGGTTCAGGCAGCCCCTTATGGTTCACATAACATTGGAATCTTTGCTCCTCCCCAGAAAGCACTACCACAGCTGCCACTTATGGAAGGTTCACTCCTCTCCAGGACTGGGGTCTATCAGCTCCATGTCCTTGGTATGGTTGTTCCCATCCTTCTGCCTGCCGAGTGTGAGCTGAACAGTTAGGAGCTCAGGGCTCAGCCCTTCAGGGTGACATCACCTGCAGGTCTGATCTGATGGGTTCTATGTGTCTTCGGGTAAGTTTGGGGAGTAGAACTGGAACATCAGTCGTGTTGTATTCTGGGATTGAGGAGAGTGCAGACTCTGACTCATTTTCTGGATACTCTATTCCTTGGAAAGTTTGTGAATTATCATAAGCCATCACAGAGCAGATGACTCTGGTTCTCCCTCTAGGACTAACAGACTGCTGGTTCTGAGTGGGTGATTCAGAAAGACATGGTCACACTAGAGTCAAAACTCTAAATGCATTGTGATTGGTCAGAACTCAGGCTTTTGAGAGGTCATGGTTCAACCTGGAATGCACATTGAAGGGAATTGCTTGTGACAGATGGTCTGGTAGACACTTTCTCAGGGAAGGGTGATCCCCTTGGGGAGTTCCTCATGCTGAATCAGAAACCCCTGGAGCCCTCTTCCCTCTTAGATGAGAGACAGAATCAGTATTTAAGGTTATCACATTGTCCTTCTTTTTAGGATACTTGAACCCCAGTTGGAGAGAAAATGGAGGGATTTCCTCATTGCCACCCTTATCTGTGAGCAGAGACATCTCCTACTGAATCCCCAGCCCTGTGTGGAGCATCTCCATGCACTTGTGTGGGACTCACCATCCACCTCCCTTCTGGTAACTCTTCAGCTGTGGACCAAGTCACCATAGTCTCTCCGGTGCCTGAGCACCTGAGCTGTCTCGCTTTCTTCAGTCTAGGAGCTCATGCTCCATTAAGGGTGAGGTACCTGTGACTAGGGTAGACCCATTCATAGCACCTTCATGGAAAGCACCCTTTTGTGGACAATTCACAGCCATGCATATTCTTCAGAATATGATATCCTAGTCCTGGCATTCAGGTCAGAAATCTGCCTGCCAATACCACACACAATGTCAGTCTTGCCTCCTCCACACCATCAACCCTTTCCGACTCAAGTGCAGTCAAACCTGTTGAGGTCACTAAGTCCCTTCATGTTCCAGAGTATCCCACAAGTCTATTTGATGGAGCCTTGCCCTTAAGTAGTGTGAAATGGATGGCTTTGTTCTGTCTGTTGGGAGAAGGAGGGGTCCTGACTTCTAAACCGGGGTCACTCACCTGCAGAGCTATGGTTGTAGAAGTCGAGCAATTTTCTCAAATTTTCTTCAATACCTCCTGTGGTTTTCAGGACTTTTTGAGTCTTTTCCTTCTAATCCCTTTGCCTCTCCTTATGTACTAAGGGTCCCAGTGACTCAGTCCTGTTTCTGTGGAATTCTGCAAACTGAGTACCATCCACATAGCTTCTACATGAGGCCCACATCTGACAAGAGGGTATAGACACACAGCAGTGATTGTAAGCCTTGGGAAGTTATGTGGTAAGACCCCATTCTCCTACCACACCACCTTGTTGAGGCTTGAACCTAGGGGGGAGCAGGATGCTCTGGGAACTCAGGTGCCACCCAACAGGTGGAACAGGGAGGATGTGGTGGGGCAAATAGAGACAAGTCTTCTCTGAAGATTCATTCTCAATCCTTCCTCCCGAGACTCATGACCCCACGCTACTCGCTTCAGGGTCATTGCCCTTGCAATTTGAGGAACTGTGTGGATGAGAAGAAGGGCGGAAGGTGTAGTGTGAGTTTCCATTGGGAAGGACAGAGTGTGTGGTTGGTTCAGTAGTCTAAAGAGTAACTCCTGGGAGCAGCATTTCTAGAGCAGTGCTTCTTCAATTAAAGCCGGCTCTTAGGTCTGGTATCCTGGGAGCAGTATCTGGGGATGAGTTGCTTTACCTGGATCCTTGTCTCCTTCTTCTGTTCACCATATTCTCTGGCTCCAATACCAGACGCAGGTAAGGTAGACAGAATCAAATTAGGAATGGGGAAGTGAGGACTATGTCTATTTCTGGTCCCGGATTCTGGGGTCCTTGTAGTCTTATTTACTGTGCCACAATGTGATGTTTTCTTGGCGGTTCCAGGATATTTACACTAAGCCTTGGATTTCTGCTTATATTAGATCACAAGGATCTAAGGGAGAAAAAGGACATTGGGATGCAAGTTGGGTGCTCTGTCATTAGTCATGGAGACTGTGCCTTCAGAGAGTCTAGATTAGAAGCAGCATGAGCTGAGAATGATAATGTGATACTGGAATGTGTCTCATGAGTCCCAGCCCAGACATGTACTCATTGTCCTTCCATGACACCAATACGATCCCTGCTTAAACCTCCAAATGAAGGTATAGCACAGTTCTCCTTGTATGCATGGTAGACCTAAAGGACACAGACCATCTACCCTGTGAATTCAATTATCATGATTCTACAGTTCAGAGTAAGGACCCAGTCACCCTACGCCTTGTCACTCTCTTGGGTCCTATGCAGATGTGGACTTACCTTGTCACATCCATGTCTTCACAATCATCATTCCTTGGTTCTGATGAGGTATTCATCATGCATGTTTATCTGTGGCTTTCGCAGGGCTCAGAGTTGGGATGCAGCAGGAACTCTGCATGAGGAGGACTTCCTGTACCTGAGATGCTCTCTCCATTCTGACTACCCAAGGTATAAGGTCATCTGTGACTCAGATTTCTTCTCTCGTGCAGAGGCTCGGTGCTGTGTCCCAGGTATGCCAGGGGTCCTAAAACTTGTGGGACAAGGTCTCTTACCTGGGAATAAATAGGATGTCCCACATGTCCATGTGAGAGAGACAATCCCCACTATGTTCTTACTCCTGGTCCGTCTTTAGGCAGCCACACCCTGCTCCTGAGATTTAGTCCTCAGTAAGTATTGGGGGGTCTATCGTCTGCCCGTTCGTGTTTCATGTCTTGGGTTCCAGCAAGAGAAATTAAGCAAAATTGTGTCCCTGGGGTCATAGAGTTGAATGAGTGGCTACTATAAGCTTGCTGGGATAGCAGTTCCAAGCGCTATCAACAGGTGGTTCACAAACACCTCTTGCTCCAGCTACTGGGACATCTAGTATACCATGTGTTACTGTGTATTTCCTCATACATACGTTGACTTTCATGTAAAAAAGGATAAAAATTGATCTTCAAAGAAGGTGCGTTCCAAATCAAGTTTTTTTTTGTTGTTGTTGTTGTTGATTGTGAAGTTTACAGATATGTCCTGTGGTAGTTTGATTGAGAAATGTCCTCTATCAGCTCAAATTTTTGAACACTTGTTCTCCCGTTGTCGTCATTTCTAGGGGACATTACATGTCATTAAGACTGAAATCTAGCTGGATTCATTGTCCTGCAGATTTTCCCTCACAGCTTGCCTTTCCAGTGAGGCTCCAGTTCTTTTCACAGTCCTTGACTCTTCAGGTGACTTAGTATGGATGGATGGCCCAGCCTAGTTTCTTCAGGGCTGCCAGACAGCAATCTTTGACCTTAAGCAGGATGACAATACTATGGAGACTCCTGCAGTCAGAGGCCTCCAAAGGCCTTGTGCAACTGAAGTGGAAGTTTCTAGATACGCCATTTCATGCAGACTCCCCTGGTGTTTTGCTGAGGCAAGACCTGTGGCAGGACATGTAATGTTTGGAGAGAGTATAATCGGACTCAATGGACGGTGATGGTGCACTTGCATAGGTAGCTTTGCAATGCCTCATTGGTCTCCTTTCTTAGTCTTTACGGATCTGGATCTTTGGTTTGTTGAGAGAGGCAAGGTAGGTGAGGGGTAGGGGCTGGAAGGAGAGGAGGGAGGCGAAACAACAGTGTTGATATAATTTATGAGAGAATAAAGTAGGAAATGAATGAAGAAATAAAGCAGATGAAACAATAAATTTTATTTCAAATAAATACTTCATTTGGGAAAAAGATTATGAAATGTTAGGAAATGGTTGAAACAATTGTTTTGAAGGAATCCAAACCCAGAAAAGTGAATATTGTGTATTTCTTTCCTTTGCGGATGCCAGCTTTGATGATTGATATATGTGGGTTTCATTTATAATACCTGCAGAGCTTAGGTAGCTAGTGAGGGAATGAGTGTGGGGTGGGCTCCAGGAAGCAGAAATAGAATGGCGAATAGGAAGGAAGCAGACTGTGAAGATTTCGTTGACGCCTCAGGTTCACGGTTAAAAAGCCTTGAAAAACGTCATCTGTGCCACTTTACCGAAGTGTCGAGGTAAAGATGCATGGTGAGCTGGAGTTAGAACTCATACCTTTAATCCTAGAACACTGGGTTAAGGTGCAGGTGTATTATTCAGTGCTGAATGCCAGCCAGGTTTACATAGCTAGTTCCAGATCAGGCAGGGATACATGGTGAGACTCTGTATCAAAAACAAAACAAAACAAAACAAAACAACAAGAAAAACAAAACAAATAAACTACACTCCACTGAACCTCTGAAGATGTTCATGCAAACAAACCCTCCTTGGTATGGACAGAGGGCTCAGCAGCGAGAAACACTGGCTCCTCTTCTGGACCAGAGTATTCTTTTAAAAATGTTTTTTAATCTTTTTCTTTCATCGGTTACTTTACTTACATATTAATTGTTATCCCCTTTCCCACTTCCCTCTTCCTGCTTCTATGCTAGTGCTCCCTCACCCACCTACTCCCTCCGACCTCCCTGCCCTGACATTCTGCTACACTGGGGCATCAAACCTTGACAGGACCAAGGGCTTCTCTTTCTATTGATGTCCGACAAGGCTATCCTCTGCTACATTTGAGAATGGAGCCATAGTTCCATCCCTGGGTTCTCTTGGGATGTTGGGTTTAATCCCTGGGAGCTCTGGGGGGGGGGGGTCTGGTTGGTTGATATTGTTTTTCTTATGGGGTTATAAGCCCCAGGCTTCCCAAAACCACAAGTCCCTGAAACTCCAAGTTCATGGTTTCTGTCGCCCTCTTCTGGCCATTAAGGGCAGCTGTAATACTCGCATACAAACACAAGGTGGAGGTGGCGGACTGAAAACCGAATGTGTACAGATCATTCCTCCGACATACTTGTGTGGACACGTACATTCCTGACTTTTCAAAAGATCCAGAAAGCTAAGCAAGGATATACAAATGGAAAAGGTGAGGACATGCACAGAAGTTAACGTTCTAGTTATTATCTATCGTATCAATGTAATTTGGAAAATAGCTCTTTCTCTCTTGAAATAGATTGCATACAACCAATAATAACACTCTTCAAAAGCAAACGTCTCAAAATTCTGAGTCCTTAACATGGCGAGCACGCATTGACATCCATATACTTACTATTGAAACCCATCTTTGTTTTTCCTTTCTTTTTATAAATATTTATTTATTTGCATCCTAAATGCTGCTTCCTCTTCCGATCCACCCTTGCAGGGTTCCTCCCCCAATCTTTCCTCCTCTTCGCCTCTGAGAGGGCAGCCCCAACCCTGTATCCCTCAACCTGATAGATCAAGTCTCGTCAGGATTAGGCTCATCCACTGAGGTCAGACAAGGCAGCTACCTATGTGCTGGGGGCCTTGAGCCAGCAGTGTATGATGGTTGGCTCTCCAGGAGCTCCCAGGTGTCCAGGTTAGTTGATCTCTTGGTCTTCCTGTGGGGTTGTAATCTCTTTGAGGGCCTTCAGTCCTTCCCCTAACTTCTCCATTAGTGTTCCGGACACCTGTACAATGTTTGTCTAATGTGTGTATCTGCATCTGTCTCAGTCAGCTGCTGGGCAGTTTTTCTCAGAGGTTTGATATGCTAGGCTCCTGTCTGCAAGGTCAACATAGCATCATTAATACTGTGAGAGACTGGTGACTGCCTATGGGATGGGCCTGAAGATGAGCTGGTCACTCTTTGGCCATTACTTTAGTCTCTGCTTCATTTTTGTCCTGCATTCGTTTTAGATGGGACCAATTTGGGGTCATACATTTTGTAGGTGGGTTAATGTCCCCATTCTTCCACTGCACATCCTGTCTGTCTACTGGATGTGGTCTCTTCTGGTTCCTTATCCCCACTGTTGGGTATTTTGCCTAAGGTCACTTGCATTGACTCCTGAGAGCCTCCCTCATCCTGGATCTCTGGGACTTCCTCGATAATCCTGCACCCCTAGCCCCAGCAGCTTCGTGTTTTTATTCATTCTCCTGGCCCTCTGGGCCTCTATCCTGTCTCTCCTCATGCCTTATCCTGCCCCATTTCCCCCCTCCCCTTCCCCCTATTCACCCAGGTTCCTTACTCCCTCTCTCGGCCTCCCATAACTGTTTAGTTCACCCTTTTAATTGGGACTCAAGCATTATTACTTAGGCCTTCCTTCTTGTTTAACTTCTTTGGGTCTGAGGGGTATACCCTGGGTGTTCTAAACCCTTTTGGCTAATATCCACAGATTAGTGAGTTCATACCATGAATGTCCTTCTGCACCTGAGTTACCTCACTCGGGATGATATTTTCTAGTTCCATTCATTTGCCTATGAAATTCACGATGTCCTTGTTTTAAATAGCTGAATAGTATTCCACGGTGTAAATGTACTACATTTTCTGTATCCAGTTTTTAGGGACATCTGGGTTGCTTCCAGTTTCTGGCTGTTATGACTAGAACTGCTATGACCATAGTAGAGCACACGTCCTTGGGGGTATGGTGGAGCATCTTTTGTGTATAGACCCAGGAGTGGTTTAGCTGGGACTTGGGTCTTTCCATTTTTCTGAGAAACTGCCCGATTGATTTCCAGAGTGATTTTTACAAGTTTTCATTCCCTGCAGCAATGGAGGAATGTTCCCTTTTCACCACATCCTCACCAGTATATGCTGCCACTTGAGTTTTTGATCTTAGCCATTTTGAAAATCCAAGTAACTTCTAGGCCAGTGTAAAGATCCTGATGCCAACTAATTTGAGAAAGCTGACTTCCTGGCATCCAGCCTGGACTCAGAAGGATGTTGTTAGAAGAACCATGAGGACAGATATCAGGTTGAAGCAATGTGTCCCCAGATACTGCTCAAGGATAACAGGCCCCAGGCCTGGATCTCAGGAGGGGAATCAGGACACTAGAGATGCTGCTCCCAGGAGGTAATTTTTCCATTACCCAGTGCCACAGATCCCCGTCACTCGCACTGGGGCATTTTAGGGAAAACATTCAACCTCACTGGAGTCAAGAGTATAAGTTAAAACAATAGCAGTGCAGCCGCAGCCTTGACCCAGCAGTCATGGTGATGACCATTTCCCTCTCCTCTGAAGCCAGTGGCTCCCTTTGCTGTGGTTGCTCTCCTTCCTGCCCACCTTGCATCACTTTGCAGTGCACTGAAGAAATGTGCTCTCTCCCAAGTCTCACATAAATGTGACATCGGACACAGGAGGGAGTCCAGAGGAAAATCCTCAGCAGAGCTGAGCAAGGGTGCAAGGTAAGAAGTTTCTTTGCTCTTTGCCAACCAGAGCCTCCTGCTATCTCAGCCAGGCAGGTCCTTGCCCTGAACCCCTCCTGATTTTTTCACCTATTGGGTATCTGGCTCAGGGGAGAGTCTGGCTGTCAGCACCGGCCAACTCTAGGCTCTCAATCTCTGTGTTTTCTTTACATCTTACTATACAGAACTGGGTTCCCAGAGACTGCTGTCATTACTTTCAGTTAAATCAACAACATCTACTTTGTTGTTTTACAGAATGAGGGACGGATTCCCATGATACAGTCTGTGGTGTTTTGGATATCCTTGACTTAGAGAGTGGCACAATAGGGAGGTCGGGCCTTGTTGAAGTTGGTATGGATTTGTTGGAGTAAGTGTGTCACTGTGTGACTTTTAGACCCTCTTCCTAGCCACGTGGGAGCCAGTCTTCTCCTGTTTGTCTTTGGAACAAGATGTAGAATTCTCAGCTCCTTCTCTAGAACCATGCCAGCCAGAATGCTGCCACGGTTCCTGCTTGAGGATAAGAAACTGAATGCTTGGAAACTAAGCTGGCGCCAGTTAAATGCTGTCCTTATAAGAGTTGGCTTGGTCATGAAGTCTCTTCATAGCAGTAAAACCTAAGCCATGGGTCAGTCAGAGGAATGGTGGGTGGAGAAGGGATAACAGGAGCAGCGCAGTCTAAAAGCCCTGCAGCTCCTGTCTTAGTCAGAGCTCCTAATCCTTCACAAACACCGTGACCAAGAAGCAAGTTGGGGAGGAGAGGGTTTATTCAGCTTGTGCTTCCACATTGCTGTTTTTCACCTAAGGAAGTCAGGACTGGAACTCACACAGGGGAGGAACTAGGGAGGCAGATGCTGATGCAGAGGACCTGGAGGGGTGCTGTTTGCTGGCTTGCTTCCCCTGGCTTGTTCAGCTTGCTTTCTTATAGAACCCAGGATTACCAACCCAGGGATGGCACCACCCACAATGTGCTGGGCATTCCCCACTTGATCACTAATTGAGAAAATGCCTTACAGCTGGGTCTCATGGAGGCATTCCCTCAAGGGAGGCTCCTTTCTCTGTGATAACTCCACATTGTGTCAAGTTGACACACAGAACCAGCCCACACAGCTCCCGTCACTGAGTGGAGGATCCCGTTCCACTATTCCAAACAAAGGCAGGACCCAGAGTGACATGGGTCATTATGCAGGATCAAGAGCCATCCTCAAGCACCTAACCAGCAGAGATGGTGGGAGTGGGGGCTGGGGAGTTGGAGCAGCATTTGGGATGTAAATAAATAAAATAAGTACTTAGTAGAAGAATCATCTTCACGCATGGGACCACAGCATTTCAGGTCCCCTGGCTCATGCTAATCTGCCACATCTGTGTGTCTGCCAAAATGGACTTCCTCATTCACATAGAGTGAAAAACATTCCAGGAACCTTCACAAAAGCCAAGTCCCTAAGTGAACAATACTTGTTTAAAGGGAAAACGTACAACCCCTGCCACACACAGTGGGTATTTCATCCTGCCCACCAAGTAGGTATTTGCAACATACCTAAGAACCCTATGATGTTTCTACTGTAATATAAAGTGTCCCCTGTTTTCTATCTGTTATTTTTTTTTAATTTTATTTTTCTTGGATATTTTATGTATTTAAATTTCAAATGTTATGCCCTTTCCACCCATCCATCCATACTGCCTCCTCCTGCTTCTATGAAGATGCTCCCACTTCCAACTCAACATCCAGGCATTCTTCTACATTGGGGAAATGAACCTTCACAGGACCAAAGGCTTTTCCTCCTATTATTGCTGGTCACTGTCATCCTCTGCTACATATGCAGCTGGAGTCATAGGTCCTTCCATGTGTATTCATTGGTTGGTGGTTTAGTAACTGGGATTTTTCATTGGGTCTGGTTGTTTGATATTCTTGTTCTTCTTGTGGGATTACAATCCCCTTCAGCTCCTTCAGTCTTTAACTCTTCCAGTGGGGTTCTCTTGTTCAGTCCAATGGCTAGCTGCAACCATCCTCATTTGTATCAGTAGGACTCTGGCAGAGCCTCTCGGGAGAAATTCATATCTGGCTCCTGTCAGCAAGCACTTCTTGGCATCAACAATAGTGACTGGGTTTGGTGGCTGCATATGGGATGGATCCCCAGGTGGGGCAGTCTCTGGATGACTTTTTCTTCAGTCTCTGCTCTATTCTTTGCCCCTGTATTTCCTCCCAAGAGTATTTTGTTCTCCCTTCTAAAAAGGAATGAAGCATCCACATTTTGGTCTTCCTTCTTCTTGAGCTTCATATGATCTGTGAATTTTTTTCTTAGGTATTCCAAGGTTTTGGGCTAATATCCTCTTATCAGTAAATGCATACCAGGTGTGTTCTTTTGTGACTGGGTTACCTCCCTCAGGGTGATATTTTCTAGTCCCATGCATTTGTCTAAGAATTTCACGCAGTCATTGTTTTTGATAGCTGAATAGTACTCCATTGTGTAATTGTACACATTTTCTGTATCCATTCCTCTGTTGAAGGATATCTGGGTTCTTTCCAGCTTCTGGCTATTATAAATAAGTCTGGTATGAAAAGAGTGGAGCACGTGTCTTTGTTATATGTTGGAGCATCTTTTGGGTGTATGCCCAGGAGTGGGTCCTCAGGTAGTATTATGTCCAATTTTCTGAGGAACAACCAGATTGATATTAGATATTGAACCAGTTGAACCAGTCCCATTTGTTGAAAATTCTGTCTTTTTCCTCAGTGGTCACAATTACGTCATGCTGAATGAGGACCTGAGGACTTGGACCACAGTTGCCATGGCAGCCAAGATGCTCAAACAAGTATATGAGGAGTCAAATTATCACAACTTGTAGAGAATTATTTGGAGCTTAAATGCTTGGAGTTCCTCCTCAAAGAATTGATTATGGGAAGGAGATTTTGCTGAGAAAAATTAAGTATAGAAACTACCCTATCTGCTCTGAGACTGGAGCTCTTGACCCTTGAGGATTCTCCCTCAGCATGGAGCATCTGGAATATTAATTCAGTCATGTATAATAGGGGAAAGGGGGCTTATGGGTTTCCTGATTCAACCAGAGAGAGGGAGTCTCCAGAGGGCTAAGCATTTTCTCAGGACAGTTAGGTTAGTTAATTAAGCAGCAGTTCCTTCCATTTACATTGTGAATCACCACCTGTCCCAGGCCTGTTCACTGTCCATGCCCAATGACTTTGTGGTCTGACCCAGTGTTTCTGAGTGTTTTATCTCCACCCAATCAGAATCAGAAGTTCATATTTCCAGAGAGAGATCCAGCATCTCCTGCTCTGTGCTAGCTCATGCTGATTCTGAATCTTGGGGACAACTGGAACTGGGTCAGGACTGAGAGCTGGAGGTCGGGGGCCTCACTCTTGCTTCCTTCCCTTCCTTCTCATAGTCTCCTCAGTTCACCATCCCCATCATGGCTATTGTTCTTTGTCTGGTTCTTGGAGCTCTGCTTACAGGAGCAGTGGTGACTTTTCTGATATGGAAGAGGAAGATTAAAGGTAAAGACAGGGCAGGGTAGGGCTGGGGATTTAGCTCAGTGGTAGAGCGCTTACCTAGGAAGCGCAAGGCCCTGGGTTGGTCCCCAGCTCCGGAAAAAAAAAAAAAAAAGAACCAAAAAAAAAAAAAAAAAAAAAAAAAAAAAACAAACAAAAAGACAGGGCAGGGTCTTAGTTTGTGTCTTCCTGGGAAGATCAGGACAAGCTGTGAGTGTGCCCTGTCACATGACAGCAGGTTTCAGCCTGGGGATGATGTGGTGATATCAACTGCATTGTGAAGCATAAAGAAAACAATGGACAGATCCATAAGTGCAGTGATGGAGGAGACACAGACCTGTGTCTCAGCTCTCAGAGGTCAGAGGGAACTTTCCCATTTAGAATAGATACTCAGATTCCAGTTATCCAGTTTCCTGTACAGTCTTCTATCATGTTTCCTCATCTTTCTCTGAACCTGCAGTCACAGTCATGGAAATTATCTGAGTTGAGGACAAGGAGATTCTTTAGGCCCTCTAGATTCTACTGCTTCCATTTGCTCTAATAAAAGTGTTTATTTCCAGTAGTTAAAGAGGAGACATCTATGTTCTGCCTTATCAGTAATAATCCTGGTGGGTCATCCCTGAGGAACTTATAGTAATATCTAAAAGATCCCATGGGGGAATCTCAGCCAGCCCAAAATCACTCATTTACTTCTATCTTCAAAGGTTTGACCTAGTCTTCATTAGTTTCCATTGCGAGGTAAAATTTCTAGGATGTCTATCTTTCTGTTACAGCATCAAAAAGTAACATGTTAAGGCCCCTGGTGTGTTTCAAGGGGAGAACCATAGGATAGAACCCTGGAGGAGAACTCTGGGAATTAGGACAGTTTGAGTATGTCATGGACTGTTCAGTCTGTCACCTGTTAAAGACACTGATCAGAATTTCTTCTTGTTCTTTATCTACAGGATAAGACAGATGATCTAAGGTGGTACTGAGCCGTATAATATTTGTTCTGTATTATTCTTCCACTGTGGCTTCAAGACATGGTGGCTTTTCTTTCTATATCTGACTGTAATATGTATCTGTCCCCTCTAGCCACAATGTAAGCTGGTCAGGGCCATGAATAAACCCCCTCCCTACCCTTATTCTGTGTATTTACCACAGGCAAAGTTGAGTCATCTCTATTCCTGATTGAACTTAGCTTTCACTGAGCTACATCAATTTCATACCTCTGTCTTTTTAAAAATTGGGTATATTTCTTTATTTACATTTCAAATGTTATTCCCTTTCCCGGTTTCCTGTCTAAAAGCCCCCTATCCCCTCCCCCATAAGGGTGTTTCCCCTATTCATACTCCCTTACAACCAGTCCCCCACCCGACATTCCCCTGCCCTGGGGGTCCAACCTTGACAGGATCAAGGGTTTCCCCTCCACTGGTACCCAACAAGTACTACATATGCTACAAGTACCCAACTGCTACATATGCAGTTGGAGCCATGGGTCAATCCATGTATATAGTCTTTGGGTAGTGGTTTAGTCCCTGGAATCTCTGATTGGTTGGCATTGTTGTTCTTATGGGGTTGAAAGCCCCTTCAGCTCTTTCAATCCTTCCTCTAATTCCCCAAGTGGGGATCCCATTCTCAGCTCAGTGATTTGCTGCTAGTATTCACCTCTGTATTTGACATGCTCTGGTTGTGTCTCTCAGGTTCCTCTCTTTTTTTATTTGAACTCCGTTCACAGTTTTGTTTTTTTTTTTATTGGATACTTTTTATTTACATTCCAAATGTTATTCTCTTTCCTGGTTTCCTGTCCATAAACCCCCATCCCATCCTCTTACCCTTTCTTTTACGAGGGCTTTCCTCTCCCCAAATATCCACCCCATCTTGCCTCTCTGCCCTGACATTCCCCTACACTGGGGGGGGGCAGCCATGGCAGGACCAAGGACTTCTGTTCCCATTGGTGCCCAACAAGGCCATCCTCTGCTACATAGGCAGCTAGAGCCATGGGTCAGTCCATGCCTAGTCTTTGGGTAGTGGTTTAGTCCTTGGGAGCTCTGGTTAGTTGCTATTGTAGTACTTATGGGGTTGCAAACTCCTTCAGCTCCTTCAATCCTTTGTCTAACTCCTCCAATCGGGACCCTCCCCTCAGTTCAATAATTTGCTGCTAACGTTAGCCTCTGTATTTGTCATGCTCTGGCTGAGCCTTTCAGGAGACATCTACATCAGGCTCCTGTCAGCATACACTTCTTGGCTTCAGTAACGTAGTATAGGTTTGGTGGCTTTATGTATATGGGTTCTATCCCCATTTGGGGCAGGCTTTGAAATGGCCATTCCTTCAGTCTCTGCTCCAAACTTCGTCTCCATATTTCCTCCTATGAATATTTTCATTCTGCCTTTTAAGAAGGACCGAAGCATCCACACTTTGGTCGTCTTTCTTCTTGAGCTTCATGTGGTCTGTGGATTGTATCTTGGGGAATTTTAGATTTTGGGCTAATATCCACTTATCAGTGAGTGCATATAATGTGATGTTGTGTGTGTGTGTGTGTGTGTGTGTGTGTGTGTGTGTGTGTGTGTGTGTGTGTTTGGGTTACATCACTCAGGATGATATTTTTTAGTTCCATTCATTTGGCTATGAATTTCATGAAGTCATTGTTTTTAATAGCTGAGTTGTACTCCATTGTGTAGATGTACCACATTTTCTGTATCCCTTCTTCTGTTGAAGGACATCTGGGTTCTTTCCAGCTTCTGGCTAATATAAATAAGGCTGCTATGAACATAGTGGACCATGTATCCTTGTTATATGTTGGAGCATCATTTGGGTATATGCCCAGGAGAAGTATAGCTGGGCCCTCAGGTAGTACTATAACCAATTTTCTGAGGAACCTCCAGACTGATGTTCAGAGTTGTTCCAGTTTGCAATCCCACCAACAATGGAGGAGTGTTCCTCTTTCTCCACATCCTTGCCAGCATCTACTGTCCCTTTAGTTCTTGATCTTAGCCATTGTTACTGGTATGAGGTGGAATCTCAGGGTTGTTTTGATTTGCATTTATCTGATAAACTCACTTTTAAAATATCATTCTTTCATTCAAGCAGATATAATACCTTTAATATAACAAATGTCACAAGATACTTGGTTCAGTTCAGGGTAAATATGGATGGGAAAACATTGATATATGCAAAATTAATCAAAGTCCATTCACTTCCTATATATGTAGAAATCCTGACATCAAAATGTTTGAGAATTGCTGAACACTCCCCCAAGATGGATGCAGAAAGATGTAAACATGCTCAGCACAAGGATTTTGGTAAGAAACTTGTTCCTTGATAAAGATCCCAGGAGTTCATCTTTCTATTACCAGCACACCTGTCCATATCACTCTCATAGAAAATTCTAAGGATAGGGGCATCCATGATGTCAGGCTTCTGAAATGAAATGGAAACTGTTGTGATTTGACCTCTATTCATTACTTATGTTGAGGTTCACTATGCTTCATGACTCCACTTTTAAAGCAAGATGACCCTAAATCAGAACCAAACCAAGCCCGTGAGTGTCACATCTGAAGTGAATTGGCTTGAGGAGATATACCACCGAACAAGCCTTCCTTCCACTGTCACCTTACCTAACTCTTGTGGGTTTGCTTGCTGGTCAGTCCTGTGCAGCTTTCTTTTCCACCCCTTCTCCAAGCTGCGAGCTCTATCCCTCTTCAAGCCAGCAAACCTGCCTGGGTTCCCAGGAGTAGAGCTGGCGTCTCATTGTCTACACTGCTTCCAGTTCATACTCCACGAGGTATTTACACATCACTGGGTTCAGCCAGAGCCTCTGAGAACCTAGTTTTGTTGTCTTAGAATTTAATAGATCAAGAAAAGTTCGGGGCCAACACTGACTGAACTCAAGTAAAAGAGCAAAATGCCTGGTTAGATGAAGTAGGGGCCTGCATAATGGGAACAGGAGACAAAGACAACCTGAATAATTTGAGAAGTAGCCTGTAGACCACTAGTTCCAGACTAAAGACGGTGAGTATGACCGGCTACAGAAGTCTCCATACCAAAAACTTGAGGGAATAACCTGGAATTTAATTCTCAAGTTAGGCCGTAGGCTGTGGAAATTGTAAAGACCCTGGACCTGAATGCTCCCGGGACATGATTTAGTTTCCATTTTAGTTTGTGTTTAAATCCCACAGGAGTGAAGGACATAGCATGGCCATGTAGTTGACATAACTTCTGTATATAACATAGGAACGTTCACAGTCTAAAAGATAGGTGCCTGCCCAGAGATGCTGTGTGTGGTAGATTGAACCAGAATGGAGTCCATAGGATCACATGAATGCTTTGTTTCAGTTGTTGGGACAATTTGTGAAAGATTAGGAGATACGCCTTGTTGGGTGAGGTGTGTCAGAGTGGAGGGCTTGGGAGTTTCGAAGAGCACACTAAGCATAGTGCAAAATATTGTCTCTCTCTGCTTGCAGCTTGCAGGCGATAGGAGCTCTCAGCTACTTCTCCATCAGCATTTCTGACAGCCTGATACTATGCTCCTCCCCCAAGTTGAAGGTAAGGAAGGAAACTCTCACATCTGCTCTGAGATTGGAGCTCCCGTCTCCTGAGGCTTCATGCTCAGAAGTGGGTAACTTGAGTAGTTATTATGAGTAGAATAAAAGGGAAAGCACAATCATGGGTATCCTGACTCAACAGGAGAGAGGAGCTCTCCAGAGAGATCACACTTCTCTCAGCTCAGTTCACCTTGTCAATTAAGTAGCAGTTCCTTTCCATCTGCCTTGGAAACGTGGCCTCTCTCAGGACTGTTTCCTATGCAAACACAATGAAGTCTGACTCCTGGGTTGTTCTGTCTCTTGAGCCTGTGCTCAGAGAGAACCAGAAGTCAGTTTTTTGTTTGTTTGTTTGTTTTTTAGAGTCTTTTTCTTAGGATATAGAATGTCCTTATCTTTGTGTGCTAATGCCGATTCTGTACATTTCTTCGTATAATTTACTGAATATATGCTTTGGGTTGCTTTGTGGAGCATGCACCCTTCCTACAGCCTAGCTTTTCCTTTCTCTTTAGGGATGGTCCTGGGAGCACTATTGGCTTTCCGGGATAAAATTTAATTGCCTTAATTTTACCCATATTCTCTTAAGAACCCCCTTCAAACACTTGTGATACACACACTTGTGTATTTAAGAAAATTAGCCTGATGTATTAGCCCCTGTGTTCACCCTGAGCTGGTAGAGGGATGGGAACAAACACACTCATGACCTGGAACTGGTGCTGACCAGGGCTGTAAGGGATGGAAACTTCATTTAGTGGACAGCTGTGGTTGTGGCTTCCTGGGAGGGGCAAGGTACATGTCATGTGAGTCATGCACTGCTAACTGAACTTGTCAGCCTGAGAAGGGACAATACTGTCTATGATCACAAAGCCCATTGTCTGAGAAAGTGGGAGCCCCTGAGAGTACTGCGGCAGAGTCAGGACTGAGAGACAGAGGTTGTAGGGAGCGGCTAAAGATGGCGCCGACATCCGGTGGTCGTTTGTGATAAACACCTGCAATGCGCATGTGTTGGCATTTCTCCGGTAGCTATCAGGCTGGAGTGATATTCATGCTAATGAGGCATTTCATGCTCCACCAATCCTTAGAGGACAAGTATATAGCCATAGCCTGTTTTGTATATAAGGCTAGTGCCTTTGTTCTTCGGGGTCCCCGTATCAATAATTAGGTGTTCCTGCAATAAAGGCTGTTGGGAAGAATCCGACAGTGTTGCGTCTTCCTTGCTGGCTGAGGTGGGCTCTACAAGAGGTTAAAAAAAAAAAATCACTATTCCTTCTGTGCCCTTAGCCTACCATCTCCATCATGGCAAATGTCATGTCAGGTTCTTGCAGCTGTAGTCATTGTATGATAAAGAAGGGCAATAAAGGCAAAGAGTGGTCAAGGTCCATGATTTCTTTAACTGGGATGTCAAGTATAAGCGATGTATGTGCTCTGTCCCTATGGGGAATATGATATCCATGTATATAACCACAAAGGAGAAAGGAAGGCTATTCTTCATCTGCTTGGATGTGCTTGCCAGTGCAGCTGTTGGAACTCGTTTCTTCAGGATTCTGCTTATACAGAAGACCAGCTGAAACATCTAGCCTCCTGGTTAGACTGAGCAACTAATATCTTCTTGGTTTTCCCATTCACAGCTGTTGGATTAGTTGGACTGCAGACTGTAGGTCATTATAAGAAATTCCCTTTATACACACACACACACACACACACACACACACACACACACACACACACTCCATAAGTCACTGACTGTACAGAACCATGAAAAATACTTCAGGAGAGAACTCTGCATGACCTGGCTTGATTCCACATCACAATCTATGCCTTGTTCGCAAAGGATTTATCACAACAAACAAAGAATTCATAATGATCTGAGCCTATATTTTCTCTACAAATTTTTCTCAGTGCATGAGTCAATTACACAATCTGGTAAGAAGTTGCACACTATCCTAATTCTGAGAGTTTCCCTACAACAGGGATCTCTCCTCAGTTTGGCTTCCTCCTGAATACCAGGCCCCTTTAAGGTATCACTTTTTAATGCTGTAATAGAAAGCTGGATATCCTAGGCACTTTATCTCCCAGTGGAAAGAAAGTTAAATCCATGTCAAATTCATTGAAGAGAGAATTAAATGAGGGGATATTGGCTGGCTGAGACTCTCCATGGGCTCCTTTCTGTACTAAGTAGTGCAGGGAATAGCCATCACTGTTATTACTGGCAAGAGTGAACACAGCTGTCTCATGTTTTACCCTTGGAAATAAACCCATTTGTTAGAGCTCCTGGAGCAGCAGTATCCAGAGGGCCTCAAAACATCTCCCGATTCTTATCTCAGATATGTATCCAGAACTGTGACTGCAGATCCAAATAAACATGATGGAAGACTGTATATAAAGAGATAATTGGCCACATGGGATTTTATTCTAAGTAAAAAAATTTTCCTCTGACCTCTGAGAACTTGAACATCACATCTCTGCCACTTCTGTCATTACAGCTATGGATCTGTCCACTATTTTCTTCGTGCTTCACAATGGAGTTGATATCAGCCCATAAACCACAGGCTAAATTAGCAACTGTGCAGAGGAAATCTGCTATCATGTGATAGCACATGCTCATCTCAGGTTTGATATTCCCATGGAGACTTGAATTATGATTTCATCATTTGCTTACTTTTAGGATGTATCTTCCCTATCAGAAAAGTCACCACTGTTCCCATAAGCAGGGCTCTAAGAACCAGAGCAGTCGCAATAGCCATGAATGAGAAGGTACACAGGGGCAGCTCTTGTGCAAGTATAAGGTCTCTGACCTCCAGCTCTCCATCTTGACCCCATTCTAGTTATCCAACAGATCCCCATTCCCTCTTTATAGTCTCTGTGCTCACTCCCAATCCTTACCACATCTTGGTGTGATGGGCTCAGGCAGCATCTCATGATTCACACGACTTCTATATCTTTGCTCTTCCCCAGGGCATCACCACACTGCCCTTCTATGGAAGGTTCCATCCCCTGCAGGCTTATTCTGTATCACCTCCATGTCCTGGGTCTGATTGCTCTCATACCTCTGCAAGGTTAGGGTTGATTCATTTTGAGAGACATTCAGCACCTCAGCACCCAGTACCTCAAGGTGATTTTCCTGTCAGGTCTGTCCCTAGGGTTTACATGTACTTTTAGTATGTCTGAAGAAAACAATTCAAAACTCAAAAGGCATTTTTCAGTCTTCCAGAGGTTCCATTAGTGCTCAAGTTATGTTTTTATGAAGGGACGGGAGAGTTGACTTGAAGGATGAGTACCAACACCACACAGTAGCCTAAATTCAGGGTATGGATGGGGTAAATTGAGAATCGTGAACCAGAACAGAGGAGATGATGAATATCCCTTTAGGAATATGGACTTACTGACTGAGTGGAGTTAAAAGACTCAGAAACATTGGAGTCAGACTACAGAGTCATTGTGCATGGACATAGAACAGGTTTAAGAGAGATCATGATTCCCAAGGTAAATGGAAGAACTTGCTGTTTATTCGACATACTGACCTGTCCTGAGTGAAGGTTTAGCCCTCTGGGACCAATCCTCAGAGGACAGGAGCTCCAGTCTTAGAACACATGAAGCATTTTCTGTCCTCATCTGTACTAAACAAGATTTCCTTCCCGTAGTCCATCTGTGAGAGGAGTGACTTCCCACATTCAATCTCCAGGTAAGTTTTCATACTTTATGCATAATCTAACCCCTCCCACAGTCGTCTGAATATCTCAGCTGTCTGGCCAACTGTGGTCCAAGTGCTCAGGTTTTCATTCACCGCGATATCATCAGGTCCGTTGATGGCTAAGAATTCTAAGAATCAATGACTGAAATCCACTAGGGGCAGCACATCTGAACTGTAATGGAAGGGCCCTAGAAATTTCTATTCCTAGCATTCATCTTTCCATCACTAAAGCCAAATGACCTCTATCACTACCTTTGGAAATTCTTAACAAACCAATCAGGCTCCTCCTTTCAAGATTATGAAACAAACACATAATAGCAGCGTCTGAGTCTCTTGTATCCACTCTTGAAACAGGATGAAGATATTTGTTCCCAAGGCTCTCCTCCTGCTGATGCAAAGTGTGCTGGTCCTGATAATCAGTTGAGAGGCTGAGTGGTGTTGTCCATAAGGAAAGTACTTTAGCAACAAAAGACTCCATCCACAGGGGTCGGGGATCAGGAAACTCTGTCTTCTCCCTTGTCCAGCTAGAACCTATGTTTGCTTCTTTATATTACTTCGTAACCTTGCCCCTTGTTCCGTAATCCCAGCTATCCTTGGGGGCTTTTTTCTGGAGCACCACAGGTTCCTAGTGTGGGGTTAACACCTAAAGACTCATTATACCTAGGTACACACTTTCTTGGCTTCTCCAAACACTTTTCACCTGGCCTGGGCTTCCTGATCCTCAGTTCATCAGTGTTGGTTTTCTGGATGACACCAATTTGAGAGATTCAACAACAGAAAAGATGTTCAGTGGATGGAGCAGTGTGCACCATGTGTAGATCAAAAGAAACCAGAGTATTGGGAGAATAACACAGACATTGTTTTGGGCTATTATCAGGAATTCAGAGAGTTACTGTAAAGAATGCTGTGAATCTACAATTTCAATGCAACTGGTGAGCAAGCCCCATTCAGAATTCCCAAATTTCCAGCTCTCCATGGGGTTGTTCCTGACTTCCATGTCCAAGTACTTCCCCTGGAAAAAGTGATCCATGGCACTAGAGAGCCATGGGACACTCTTCTGAATTTCTGTCCACTTTGATACCAAATCAGTCCACTTAGAAAGGGCATATCGAAGGGACAAATTCTCTGCAGAAGCCTATCATCTGTCGGGACCTGTAGGAGTGGCTGATAGTGTGTTCTTGCTCAGAATATCACACAATCAAGAGTAGGTATGGCTGCTACGCCCTGCTTCAATGTGACTTCGGTCATGGATTTTTTGAAATGGCCTTCAATGGCCATGATTATATCAGGCTGAATGAAGACCTGAGGACTTGGATCACAGTTGGCAAGGTTGCTTTGATGCTTAGGTATTGTGGAATTCATCAGATTTTGCACAAATTTTGTAGACTTACCTATTGGGAGGCTGTGTGGATTTACTCTTCACAGAGCTGGAATATGGGCAGGCATATGGACAGGTAAGAACACACACTGCTCCATCTGTTCTGAGACTGGAGCTTCTGTCCCCTGAGAATTTCCCCTCATCAGGGAGAAGCTGGAATACTAACTCTGTCTTGCATCAAAGTGCAATGAGAGCTTGTGGTTTTCCTGAATCTTCATAAAAGAGAGTCTCCCTAGTGTTAAGCATTCTCTCAGGAGACTTCAGTCTGGGAATTAAGCAACAATTTCTTCCCTTAATTTGTGGATCATGATCTCTTTCAGGCCTGTTCACTGTCAATGAATAATGCCTTTGATGTCTATCCCAGTGTTTTTGAGTCTTTAATTTCCTCCCAATCAGAACCAGAATTTAGTATTCCTTCAGGGAGATACAGCATTTCCTCCTCTGTTCTAGTTCATGATTCTGAAACATCCCAAGGAATAGATTACCCCATTCATATTCTGATTTAGGTTTCTGGGTGGTGTTGGCATCTCTCCTTCAAGATAAATCTCCTCTATTCACACAAAGTTACATGTGCATTGATTGATCCACACTTAAATTTCCTGTAGACACCCCTAAAATACATGTGATCCATAGGGTCAGACCCAACAAAAAAATCACATTGAGGTGCTGGGCTTTCAACTTCTACCCTGATGTAATCACCCTAACCTGGGAAAGAGATGCGGAAGCCAAACCTCAGATATGGAGCTGTCCAAAACCAGGCCTTCAGGGGATGAACCTTCCTGAAGTGGGCTCTCCTGGAGAAGAGCACAGATACACATGTCATGTAAATCACAGAATCTTGGGGCATGGGGGGCTGGCTGAAACTATTGTTCTGAGATAGGGTAAGGACTGAAAGCGATCATAAACACTGTTCTGAGAGAGTTAGTGTTCTCAGGGATAGCTACAGCAGGGTCAAGATAGAGAGCTGCAAGTCGGAATTGTCACTCTGTTTCCCTTCATTTCCTTCCTAGAGCTTCCTTAGCCCAGGTCCCCATCATGGCTGGTGTTATTGCTGTGGTTCTTGGAGCTCTGCTTGTGGGGGCAGTGATTACTTTTCCTATATGGAAGAGGATGGCTAGAGGTAAGAAAGGACAGGTGTCAGTGAGGGTGCTGAGGGTGCCTGGAAGAGAATGGGGGACAAGAGACACAAAGAAGGACGCCAAGACAAGAGTCTGATCAAGGCGACAATTTTATTTTTTCCCAAGGCTGAATTTATACGATAACAGGGGTAACAGAGAAGGGGGGCAAGTGGGAAACATTTACGCAGGCCAAGGACACAGTATTCGTGTGGTCAGCTGATGTCAACAGGATGTTGGTTTTGCAGAAAGATTATAAGTTTGTCATATTATTAGTCAGCAGGATGTTGGTTTTTCAGAAAGGTTACAGATCATCACATTGGGTATCTTGATGTCAGATGTACTTCTCAGAAAAGTCAGAACTTAATCATATCATTATTCATCCTGACCACCAGATTTGTATTGGTCTTCTGCAGCTGGCTGGGGATTTTCCATGAACTCAGTCATACTTAATTCTAACCATAATATTAACATCAATAATGGAGGGTTTCAAGGGCATCGTGCCCAACAGGCAGGGTCTTAGTTTATGTTTCCACACATATAACAAGCCCAAGCTGTGTGAGTGATCTGCCACATGACAGAAGATTTTTTTTTCCCACACAGCTACAATTCATACAGGGCAGATGCGCTGAGAGTAACTCCACTGTTAAGCACAAAGAAAATAATAAATAGAATCACAACTACAATGACAGAGATGGCAAAGAACACATTCTCATCTCTCAGATGTCAGAGAGAAATTTCCTATTTAGAATAAACACCCAGTGTTACAGATATCACATTTCTTGTTCAGGTTTCTAGCATGTTTATCTGGATCTGGAGTTACAGCTCTGGACACTTCTCTGAGATAAAGATCAGGAGATTCCTCTAGGCCATCTTTACTATGCTGTCTCTATGATTTTTAATAAAAAGCATATCGCCAGAGATTAAACATGAAAG
Source organism: Rattus rattus (assembly GCF_011064425.1). Classification (NCBI taxonomy): domain Eukaryota; kingdom Metazoa; phylum Chordata; class Mammalia; order Rodentia; family Muridae; genus Rattus; species Rattus rattus. The sequence continues at coordinate 9,717,670 of NC_046171.1, read as the reverse complement.
AGTTGTGTTCAGTCTAGTCAGTAATCATAGTTGTGGCTCATCCATGAGAAGCCAGCACTAATATAGAAAAGAGCAACCCAGTGTTGCTTTGCTTTCCATTGTGAGGTGAAATTTCTATGATGCTCAGCTTTCTGTTACAGCATTAAAAAGTGACACCCACAAGGGCCTGGTGCTCACCAGTGAACCAGGCAGAGGATAAAACCTTATGGGACAGGGACTCTTGGGTGTAGGACCATTTAATTGAGTGATGCAATTTAAAGACACATATGGGTTTCTTCCATGTTTGTTTTATCTACAGGTTAAGACAGATGTCCCAGTGTGATACCCAGCCAGGGCCTGTTGCTGTTCAGGACCAGCTTACAATGTGCTCAGGGGAGACAGACACATAGTCACAGTCAGAGGTATGAAGAGAAGGCACCATGTGATGAGAAACCAGACACAATGCATAATGACTGGAATTTATCTTGATGTTTTAATGACTTTTAGTGCCTAAGTATTTTCCCTATATGTATGTCTCTGAACCAGAAAAACTCCAGAACAGAGAATAGGATCCTCAGGAACAGGGGTCACCAAGAGTTGTAAGCAGTCATGTGGATATCAGGATCTAACACAAGTTCCCTGGAAGAGGAGTCAGTGCTCTTACCTCTTGAACTACCTCTCCAGTTTCATATTTTCGCTTTTAAGCTCAAGTGTTGAGAAGGCAGAGGCAAAGGGATCTTTGTGTTCCAGATCTATATAATGTACATAGGAAGTCCCAGGTCAGTGAACTTTCTATAATTAGGTCCTATCTCCAAAATAAATAAACAAACAAACAAATAAATAAATAAAATATAAAAATAGAAACCAAAAAATCCCACCTTCTGAATATTTATTTATAACATAATGTACTTTAAATTATTAAATAACAAAGATTTAATACTACTAAAATATTGTTGGCAAGATGGCCTAGCAATGAAATTGAGTTGTTGTTCTTGAAAAGGGGGAGCACTGCATTCCTGGCACAGACTTTAAGCCACAAATAAGCTTCTATAATTCTACTTCCACTGTTTATGGTGAACACTTTGTCTTTTACATGAAATGACTCTATTACTCCCCCTCCACTCATATACACATACATACATGCAGAGAGACCATGACAGAGACAGAGAAACAGACAGAGATGGAGAAACAGTGGCAAACAGAGAGACACAAAAAGACACACACAGAGCTACAAGTTATAAATATAAATAAATAATATTTATATTTGTTTATATTTAACCTATGTTTCTGTTAAATTTCATTTTCTTAAATTGAAATAGGAACAAGTTTAAAGACAGCCACCTATTATTTAGTGAGAAATATAAAGGTAAAAAATAAACATAATATTTAATAAAATCAAATAATAATTACAATAATAGTATTAATTATTAACAAATACTTACTAGTATTATGTTAATATTAATATCAATGTTAACCATAAGTTAATATTATTAGCAATTATATAATAATTATAATGATAATTTAATATTTATATAAAATATAAATGTAAACATTCAAAAAGGAGCTTTCTTTTCCACCTTATTTATGCTTAAAAAATGGTTAGTTCTCTTTTAAAATATCATTCTTGCATTCAAGCAGTTACAATATCTTCGATACAGCAAATGTCTCAAGTCTCTTGGTTCACAGCAGGGAAAATATTGATTGGTAAACATCCATATATGCAAAATTACATCGAGGCGTATTCACTTTCTATGTGTTTAGAGATCCAGACAACAAAATGATTATGTGCTGCTGACTTATTCCCCCCCCCCAGAATTGATGCAGAATGAAGTTATCAATAGCACCAGCACAGGGATTAGTTTAAGCGACATATCCCAGATGAAGCTCCGAGGCGTTGAATTTTCCATTACCTCCCCACCTTCCCACTCCCATAGAGAAGTCTAGGAAAGGCAGTCTCCTCTATGTCAGGCTTCTGAAATGAAAGGAAACTGTCTTGTGTTGATCTCTCCTCATCAGTCAAATTGAGAACCACTATTCTCCATGCCCTCCACTCACAATGGGAGATGCCCCTGACCCAGAACCACACTAACGACTGTGAGTATCACATCTGAAAGGAATTGGTTTGAGAAGTTGGATCACCAAAGAAGGCTTGCCTCAATGTCACCTTATAAAACTCAGCCCTACCCAGCTTTCAGTTCCACATCTTATCCAAGCCCAATCCCATTTCAAGCTGGTGAACATGCCTGGGTTCCCAGTAGGAGGGCTGGGATTTCACTGCCTGCACTGCTGCCAGTCCACACTCCATAATGTATTTTCACATCTTTGGGTCCAAGCCGGATCTCTGAGAATCTTACCTTATGATCTGTTAATCACGAACACTTGGTGGGCCTCAAACTCACTAACCTCCAATAAAGGAGCCAAGAGCCAGGTGGATGAAGGTGGGACAGAGTAAAGGGAGCAGGGGAGAAAGAAACCAGTCCTGACTCAGCACGTATTTTGAAAGCAAAATGAGGACCCCTAAACCATTACCACTTCTGATCTATGTATTAGATACAGAAACATATGCATGAGTCCTTATTTCAGGATGGAAAGAGTCTCTGCACAGAGGCGCCAGGGCTCTGATTGCATGGTGTGTATCACACAGGAGTCTGTATCTCTTCTTTAACTCATCCGTATTTGCCCTATTCCTCAAATGGAGACAGAAATAACACGTGGCCACTCAACTTGATATTTCTTGAGGGCTGTGTCATAGTAGGAACTGGTACCATGTAGGAACCATCAGGGAGCTACGAATAGGTTCAATGTACTAACCAAACATGGGTAGTATGAGTTGTATGGAACAAGGAGGTAAGACTCTCTTTGCAGAGTCACAATGGACAACATTGATGCTGTGGAGGCAAGAGAGAGATGGATGGTCATCCAGAACATGGGTTAGGAGTAGGCCAGGTGATGGTTTACTGTAGTGTTTAGCATGGTGGCCTCACTATGAGGTTGAACTTTGAGAATATTTCCAGGACATGAATGATTCTTACAGCTAGTATCCAGATCAAGAAGGTTAATAACTTTCTTTAAAGCTGGGAAACAAGTGAGTAAACCATTTAGCCTGTACAGGACATTTGTTATTTAGTCCATGTCCTGGCTGGTTTTTTTTTTTTTTTTTTTTTTGTCTTTTCACACAAGCTACCTTTTATTTTTTTCCTTGTGGTCTAGCTCTTTTTTTATTAGATATATTTCTTTACTAACATTTCAAATGTTATTCTCTTTCCTGGTTTCCTGTCCATAAGCCTCCTCCACCCCCTCCCACTCCCCCACACGGGTATTCCCCCCCATCCATCCCCCTTACTGCCCTCCCCCCATATTGCCCTGGTCTGGGGGTCCAACCTTGGCAGGACCAAGGGCTTCCCCTTCCACTGGTGCCTCAACAAGACTATTCTCTGCTACATATGCAGTTGGAGCCCTGGGTCAGTTCATGTACAGTCTTTCGGTAGTGGTTTAGTCCCTGGAAGCTCTGGTTGGTTGACATTGTTGTTCTTATGTGATTGCAAGCTCCTTCAACTCTTTCAATCCTTCCTCTAATTTCCCCCAAGGGGTTCCTGCTCTCAGTTCAGTGCTTTGCTGCTAGCATTGACCTCTGTACTGGACGTGCTCTGGATGTGTCTCTCAGGAGACATCTATATCTGGTTCCTATCAGCATGCACTTCTTAGCTTCATCAATCTTATCTAGTTTTGGTGGCTGTATATTTATGGATCACATGTGGGGCAGGCTCTGAATGGCCGTTCCTTCAGTCACTGCTCTAAACTTTGCTTCCATATCCCCTCCTATGGATATTTTTCCTCTTTTAAGAAGAAGTGTGAGCATCTGCATTTTGGTCATCCTTCTTGAGCTTCCTGTGGTCTGTGGATTGCATCTTGAATTCGAGCTTTTGGGCTAATATTCACTTATCAATGAGTACAAACCAAGTGTTTTTCTGTGATTGGGTTACCTCACTCAGGATGATATTTTCTAGTTCATTCCATTTGTCTATGAATTTCATGAAGTCATTGTTTCTGGTACTGAGTAGTACGAACTACCTTTATACAGAAATGGAACCTCACTGAAGAAAATATCACCAGCAGATTACCTCTAGGCAAGTCTGTAAGGCATTTCCTAGGTTTTTATTGATATGGAGGGCTCAACTCACTGCTGAGCAGGTGTTCCTGGATTCTTTACAAAAGCAGGTTAACAAGTCAATATTCAGCTGTTCTGCATTTAATGGTTCTCCCTTTATCTTCCTACCTTGAGATCCTGGGCTAACTTTTCACTGATAAAATGTGATCTGGAACTTCTCAGATGAAATAAACTGTTTCTTAATCAAGTTGATTTTTGTAATGGTGTTCTCTTAGAGCAATAGAAAATCAAACCAAAACAAACCACAATTAGGCATATATGGCAGAATCCACAACTACCACAAACATTTTTTTGTGAGAGAGGGCATTGGTTTTTATGCTTACGTTTAGATTTTACTTATGTATATGTTTGTGTGTGTGTGTGTGTGTGTGTGTGTGTGTGTGTGTGTGTGTGTGTAGTACATGCCAATCAATTCGAGATGACTGTGGATTTAGAAGAGTGCATGTTATCCCATGGAGCTGCAGAAAGAAGAGTTTGACAGTGGCCCTTTGATGATTCTAGGAAATGAATTCCAATCCAGTGCATGATCAATAAGCACCTTAAAAACCTAAGTCATCCTTCCAATTTCAGGTTTGTAATTTTTTCCCTGCTTTCCTTTGCTGGATCCCCAGGATTGGAAGATGTTGATTCACCTGGGAGATCCTCTGTCACCTACTGAGAACTAAATGTGAGAAGCAGACCAACTAAATAGAGGAGAAAGTTTGCTTGTGGATTTGATGGAGAACTTCTCTCTCAGGCGCAGACCTGAAGACCTTCCCCTAGCATGTTCTCAAGTGCAGTCAACACCTGGGGCATAGCACCAAATAACTGACAAAATCATGAAATCTGAGCCACATGTGACATCAAAGCCCTTGGATTCAGCAAGGAGGGAAAAACTGAGGGATAGGAAGTCTTTCTCATTCTGCGTGACCATTGCTTCCCATTTCCCAGCCTGCCCTGAAACAGCTATAGAGACCTGGCAGCTGCCACAGGTTAGAGACCCAAAGTATGGCAACAAGGTAAGATCAGACCTAATACTAGGTGCCTTTGCGAGCACAGATGTGGCAAAAGGATGCCGCATCTGCATAGGACCTAAGAAAAACTTAAGAGAAATTTCACCTGAGTCCTTAATCTCAAGAGGTATTAAATGGTAGTCATAACATGGGTGGTTGATGTTTGTAAAGATCTCCTTGAATGTGCAGAGTATTATGCTGCATTCCTGGGTCTTGAGAGTATGTGGAAGTTTAGCCCAGTGTCATGGGGAGATATTTGAAATTTTTGAGATGAGAATCCTCAGAGATCTGTCAGTAGTACATTATTTTTCTCAGCTCCTAACACTTCTACTCTTGGCTCTTTAGGGACATTGTGGGCAAGACACTACCAGAGTAGATAACTCCATCCTAAATTTCTTGATCCTTCAAATTTCTGTGATTTCTGACTGCAGGAAGCCCATGCTTGTTATAGGTGTTCTCAGCATACCACTTAAAGTCCATGACATTAATGTGTGGCAATGAAACCACGGATCAGAAACCAGAGCTGGACATTCCAGTGAGAGACATAGGTCTTTTCTTTCTTTTCCTTTCCATCATTGATTCTGTCACACAGATCAGCATCTCTTCTAGGACACATAAGAATGTCAACAGGACAGGTATAGGCATCAAGTTAAGCAACTTGTCAGTGGACACCACTGCCAGGATGCCAGGACCTAGATCTGCATATGCAGTAGGGAAGCAGGGATCTATAGATTTCTCTCAGTAGTTAATCTTTGCATTACCCTCTAGGTCTCTTTACCTCTCAGAGGAATTCTTACAGAAGCCTCATACAGAAGGTCAAACTTGTATTGTGAATAAGAACCAATTTAGACTATATCTGTACCATCATTTAGGAGGAAGACCTTGTCACCACAGACCCTCCTATTGCTTCTGGCAGCCATGATGTCCTACACTCAGACTGTGCAAAGAAGTGCAGGTCTTCAGAAAAGAAGCTCATTGTGAAGCTGCCTGTATTGCATGTAGCACCACCACAAGCAAGGAAATTCTAGCCTTGGCCCTAGATTTCCAGACCCTTCAGGCTCTGTGTTTTAGCTGTCCCTACCTGGTCTTGTGCATCATATATGTCCAGAGCTCTGTGCCCTGTTCATCACTCAGCCTTGTGAACTTTAAGCCTGTACAGGACATTTGGCAATTGCTGCCTTATTCTTCCCTACACTGGAATCAGAAGAATGTTGTCAACAGGAGCAGCACAAGGATTAGTTAAGAAACTTGTCCCCAGATACTGTTTCCAAGAAACCAGTCCCCACAGGTGAGTCTTAAATGGCAAACAGGACTCTAGAGATGCAGCTCCCAGGATTCCATACTTCTATTACACACCCACCACTATCACTGTCACTGCCCTGGAGAACATTATTGTCTGGAATTCATTCTTTCCTGGGAGATTTGGAATGGTTGTCAAAATGTTGTACACTCTCTTTCCTGAGAGAAGTTTCCCTATGGATGGTAGAGAATTTATCTCTTTCTATTTATTTATTATGAGATTCCTGAGAAAATTTCAATTTCATGAGGCCCTTTGCTTCAGAAATCCAGTAGCCATGGATTGTTACTACAGTTTTTCCTTAGTATGTATTTCTTCCTGCCAGAGAGCTCTGTGTTCTCATCTCAGTCATGAAGTGAAATATGCCCATATCTGAAACAAGTGTCAGAACATAAGGGGGAACCAAGGTTAGAAAACATTCAGTTAGTGCCAGGGCCATTTCACAGCTCACTCTCTACGGTGCTTTGCTTAACATCAACAGACCTGTGTTCATGTCAAAGAACTCAAGTCAAATTCCTGGAATGTGGCAGGCAAGTGATTTGATAGTATAGTTAAGTAACCTTGAAATTTCTACCAGAGAATTCTTACACCTTATAAACACCTTTCTCAAAGTGGCTGGATATAAAATCATTCAAAGAACTCAGTACCACTCCTGTATACAAATGACAACCTGGCTGAGAAACAAATCAGCAGCACTCTTTACAATAGCCACATATAACTCTATCCATCAAGTGAAAAATCTGTATGGAAGTCCCTGAAGAAAGGAATTAAAGACAGTCTGAGAAGGCAGGATGAAAAATCATTTTTCATGCTCATGGACTTGTATGATAACTATAGGGAAATGACTATCTTACCAGAAGAAATCTACAGATTTGATGCAATTCCCATCAACATTTCAGTGTAGTTATTTCTACTTCATATAGAAAAACAGAAACCCCAGGATTGCTAAAATAATCCAGAACAATAAAATCATTGAATCATTGAATTATTACCATTCCTGACCTCAAGCTGTACAACAATGCAATAGTAATGAAAACTGCAGGGCATTTGAATAGGAACAGACAGGTTTATCAATGGAATAGAATCAAAGAACCCAAAATAAACCCACACATATACACACTTGATTTTTAACCAAGAAGCAGATGCAAAACAGATCAACATCCAAATACTAGATGAAGCTTGGGGACACTTATGGAAGAGTTGAAGGCCCTGAATGGGATAGGAACTCCACAGAAAGCCCAACAGAGTCATCAAACCTGGTCACTTGGGGATCTGAGAAACTGAATCACTAATGAAAGAGCAAAATGGGCTGGACCTAGACTATTGCACACATGTAGCAAATGGCAGCCCAGCCTTCATGTGGGTCGTTCAACAACTGGAGCAAAGACTATTTCTGAAGCTGTTGCCTGTCTGTTGAATACATCCTCCTAATTGGAATGCCTTTTCTGGCCTAGTGGGAGAAGATACATGAAACCCTGCAGAGAGTTTATGTGCCAGGGTAGGAGGAAACTGATGAGAGCCCTCCACCATCTTAAAGGAGAAGTGGAGGGTCGTAGGGGAAGGAATGTCTGAAGGGGGATGAACGAAGCAGGCAATCAGGTTGTAAAGTGAATAAAATAAAAATGTTTTTAAAAAAATCTAAAGAGAGGCTAAAGGGAATAATGATAAAAACAGAATTATTTTCACCTCATCCTTGTGTATTGGAAACTAGTTGTTATTCTGTTTCTATGCACTCTATTGATGTGATTGATGAATCAAATGTCTCAAAATATCAGTTTTAAACACAGTGAAGATAGGCTGACACAATCCACATAATCTTGAGTTTCTTTGAGGGCCATTCCCTTTCTCAGCCTGTGTAGACATCCTGACATCATAATTGTTGACACTTTCTTACTCAGTGGCCTTTCAGACTGACTCAGAAGACATTGTGATCATGCCCAAGAGGACAAGCACCAGGGTAAATAACTTGTCTTATTGCTCACTGCACCTAGGATCCAAGGTCCAAGAGCTAGATCTGAGCTGGGGAGGCAGGTCCCTAGGGACTCTTCTTCCAGGAGTTCATTGTTCCATGCTCCAAACCAAACACACTTTATCACAACCATTGGGAATACTTAGAGAAGCCAATCAGCCTCCTCTCTATCGAGATTATAAAGGAAACACATACTAACAGAGACTTTGTCTGCTCTCCAGCAGGATGAAGAACATTGAACTCCAACTTGTTTGCTCATAACAACCGTGGCTATCACCAACCATCTAAACTGTGGGTGTGGGAATATGAATGGAAACAACCTAACCTGGGGAAGTAATGGGACTCCACCCCTGGGAGTGGAACACCTGAAACGCACATTTCTTCCCTAGACCAGTCAGAACTTCTATTCCCTTATCCATTATACATTCTACCCACTACTCCCTACCTTCCTCAGGAATAGTTCTAAGGGCTCTCACTGGGTCTTAGGTAAAGAGTGGATATCTAAAGACCCTCTGTTTTTAGGTTCATACTCTCTGAGATATATACAAACCCTCATTTCATGGCCTGGCCTTCTGGAAAACCAGTTCTTCTCTTTAATGTATGTGGATGATACACCGATCCTAGCATTGGATTACATGTCAGAGCATCATAATGTGGACCCTCCGGTACCATGGTTGGAAAAGAAGAGCCCAGGATATTGGAGAGAGTTATTAGTGGTATCCATGAAAGAACAACTGTAAAGGAATATAATAATGAAGAAAATGCTTCTCGTTTACAATTATAGCATGACTGGTGAGTAAACCCCCATCAGAAATCCCAACCTCAAGTTCCCCTTGAGGTTGCCCCAGTATACTCCATCAGGCTTTTATACCGAGAAAATGTGACCCCTGGTTACTAAGTTGCACACAACTCAATACACTGACCCAGGTTTCCACACAGTTCAAACCTAAATCTGGCCACTAAAGAAAGGCCACATGGACTGGGCCAACCCACTAGGGAACCCCAGCATAAATCAGCCCTGTTGAAATGACTGCGAATGGAGCTTCCTCCACAATATCACATACTCCAGATGAGGTATGGCTGTGAAGTGCTGGCCAGTGGGTCCTTCAGACATGGATTCTTAGAATTAACATTCGATCAGCAAGACTCTATCTTCCTGAATGAGGATCTGCACACCTGGAAAGTGAACAGCAAGGCAGCTGAGATGCTTAGGAAAGAATGGGAGGGGACAGAATTTGCAGAAACCCAGGAGATGTACGTGAAAGTTTCATGTGCGACGTCACTACATGGACTGCTGGACAAGGGGAAGGATTATTTGGGGAGAACAGGTAAGGACAGAAATTGCCCCATTTGATCTGAGACTGGAGCTCCTGTCCCTGAGGATTCCCCCCTCAGGAGGAAGCATCTGGAACACTAACTCGGTATTAAATTAAAAGAACAAGATTGTTTGTGAGTTTCCAAAATCAACATGACAGAGGGAATTTCCAGAGGGCAAAGCCTTCTCTCAGGGCAGGTTATTCTGTAAATTAAGCGCAGTGTTTCTAAATCCTTCATCTCTACCCATTTAGAACAAGAAATCCATATTCCTAGAGGGAGACCCAGCATTTCTTCTTCTGTGCAGACTCACGCTGATTCTGGAACTTTCCAAGGAATAGACTACCCCATCCGTATCCTGAGTTTAGTGTGCAATGTGCGGTAGGCACCTCTCCTTCAAGTTAACTCTCCTGACCATTCACACAAAGTTACATGAGCATTGATGAATGCCCAGGAAGGATGGCAAATGCCTTAAATTTCCAAGATTTTTTTCTCTCAGACACCCCTAAAATACATGTGACCCATAAAGTCAGACCTGACAAGAAAATCCCCCTGAAGTACTGAGAGAGTGTGGATTCCAGCAGATTTCCAGGACATGAAGGATTCTTCTAGCTAGGAAGTTTCATAACGCCCCCCCCCAAGCCCATGCAGCTGGGTACAAATTGATCAAACACCTGAGCCTGTAGAGGACACATTTACTCAGACCATGCCATGCAGGTTGTTTTGGTTTTGTGAATTTGACACCAGCTTTCTTTAAACAGGAAAATGGCTCCATCAGATCACCTCTAGGCTCTTTGATTATATATAAAATCAATCTGGTACATTCCAGATGTTTGGTACATTTCCAATCGATTGGAGATGCCTTCTTAATCTGGAAGAAAGCATCTAATGCCATGGAGCTAGAATAACAGGAGGTTGTGAGTGGCCCTTTGATGATGCACGGGAATGAACTCAGGTCCATTGCTCTTTTAAAAGCTAAGCCTTTCTTCCAATCCTGGGGTAGTGATATTTACCTGCTTTCGTACACTATATTCCAGGGTTTGGAACAATTTGATTCCCCTGGCAGAATCTCAAATACCTGGGGAGTTATCTGAGAAGCGGTCCACTTAAACATGGACGAGGAAACATGGAATCTAAAAATGGATTAGGAAAGGCAGGTTGCTTTTGGTTTAAATAGAGATCTTCTCAAGACCACAAGGTAACCAACCTTGAAGAAGTGCCACGTGAAAATTTAGTGAAGTGCCAAATATAAAACACTACAAGGTGGCCAGTGTGCTGGGTCCTGCCATTTATCTTTAAGTTTTAACGTTTCTTACCATCTACATTTCTTACCTGTAGGACACCAATGAATATGAACCAAGCCTGCATGACGCCAGCCTCAGAGGTACCTGTATAGAACAGTATAGTTGGTAGAAGCCTAAAGCCAACATGGATTGGGACCCTCCTTGTTCCTGGAACATGACAAAGGTAACTTGGCTGGGTGGTGGATAGGGCACAGATATCTGGACCTAGGTGATGTAGAAAGTCAGGCAGAGATAGCCTAAATGGAGATCCTTGATGGGCTGGCAAAATTAGGAATAAGACTAGGTTTCCCTTGCCTATGATGGTGCTGTACATTGTCTTTTAACTTCAGAATAAGGTTCTTTTTCTGAAGAACTACACTCACCTGCCAGAGTCTGAAGCAAGGCCAGGCTGCCTGCCAGCAGAAAGAAGAGGGCTCGATGACATCTTCTTGATAGACGATGGTACTGATTTAGTCTAGAGTGGTTGTTATTCACAGTACAAGGCTAAGCTACCAGATGAGGCAGACTGAATTCTCTAAAAATTCCCAGTGGGATGTACAGTGACCCAATGTGTTGTGGAATGATTAACTACTAGGAGATAAGTCTCTAGAGCTGTTTCTCCAGCTTAAACTTAGCTCAGGGCTCTGGTATCCTGGGAGCATTGTCTGGGGACAATTTACTTACCCTGATTCCTGTAAATGTCTGTTGACAAGATCCTTTCGAGTCTTAGACCAGGTGGTGATCTCGCTGACAGAATCAAGGTAGGAAAGAAAATCAAAGGCCCTATTATCTCTCACTGTGTGTCCAGTTCTGTTTCATCATCCTGTAGTTTCATTGTCTTACTGTTGTGTGTATTATAGGAGGTTCAGCCACCTATAGTAAGACGTGGCTTCCTGGTGATTAGAGACTATAGATATTTGAAGAAATTTAGGAGACAGTGTCTGCTCTGTCAGTGGCCATGCATACCATGTTCCTAGGAGACCAAGTACAGAAGTGACAGAAGGTGAGAAATATAGTTTACTTCTCCTTCTCTGATCTCTGAAGATCTCCAACTCAAAAATCTCTTCAATGTCTCCCTTTGACAAAAGCCTGACTCTCTGTAGTCTCAAGACTCAGAAATACAGCACATTCATTAAGAACCTTCTAAAATCATCAACCAAACATGTTATAGACATTTTAATTGCTGTAGAAACCAGGTGTCCTTGCCCTTATCCTTTTCTTGGGCCCTATGCAGATGCACCCTTCTCTTGCCTTATCTTTGTTCACTTTGGCATCTCATATCTGATTTCATGTTGGTTCCTTAGTTTGGGTATATGTCTTTGGGCAGATTCCTTGGCTTTATGGGTATTGCATGGCAATTTTCCATGGGTATACCAGTCTTAGTTGTCTAAATTTGCTCCCAAATTTAAAAGATGTTGGTTAAACAAAGTGGCTACAGACAATTACTGGGAAGAATAGACGTGGGTAGGTTTTTGGAAACATGGGTGGGGGCCACATGGAGGGAACAGGAAGGAGAGGAGAGGGAGAGAGATTGAGAGAGAGAGAGAGAGAGAGAGAGAGAGAGAGAGAGAGAGAGAGAGAGAGAACAAGAAACAAGATGGAGAGAGGAGAAATTTGCCTTGAGGCCAGATGGATCATGAGCATGTGTCCAGGAGAAGTGGAGCCTGAAGACGGGCTGGTGGAGCAGACACAAACTGGACAAAACTCAAAGAACAAGTATTTGGGCAGCACAGCTGGGAGATTAACAGTCTAACACAGAAAAATGGATTGGGGTGATTCACCCAGTAATTGTGCCAAAGCTGATTGAGTCATAAGACTCTACCTCAATTATCAAGGGGCCATGGAGGTCATATTAATAACTAATAGAGTTTACTAAAATCCATCTACAACTTAGATTTCAAACTCTTCAGGCAAGGAAGTGACTCTCATGATTAATCTCAGATGCAACAACTGAACAGATTGGTTCTTAGCATGGGAGCAATAACAGAGGGTCAACTAGGGCTGTCACCAGAATTTACCCATGTGTCTGGAATTTAAGCTCTGATGGTAGAACCAGAGAGGTCTTTGAGAAACCACTGGCATGGTTAAAATCAGAAGCATCAGAATTCACAAACTCTGCATGTCCCCTTTAAAACTAACAAGTGTCCTTGGATCTGCAAGACCTATTTTGACCCTAGGTGGCCTTTACTGCATATAGTCTTCAATGAAATGAGTCTCAAAATTCTGTTCCCGACATGGCCATTTTGGATGAATATAATACACAACACAAATTTACCTTGGAGATAAACAGAAATTTCAAACATATACAGACATGTTGAAAGTGAAATGGTATAGAATTGCTAACTTATTGACTCCTGAGTTGAAACTCACTAGGAAATTGTGACTTAGACCAAAAGCACATGGATGATGGTAAAGTAACTTGTTCCCAGACATGAATTCCCTGGGGATAGCAGGCCCAAGATCTTGGTTAGCATAAAGCAGGAGCTTCTAGAGTTCCTGGATTCCAGAAGTTAATCCTTTCATTAGCAAGCTCACCACTTCTCTTCCTCCTACTGGTAATTCTTAGAGACACTAATCAACTAATGTAAATGAAGGTTATACAGTGAAGCAAGGCCAGTCCTGACTCAGCCCATCAGTGTCCCACAACATATCTCTGTGCTAGTCTATTAAGGATATGAGAGGTAAAGTCTGGTTTCTGACAGCCTTTGGTAGTATAACATGTCTGGAACACCACCACAGAAGAGGTTTTGTCAACAGGATATTTGCAAGTACAAGAGCAACTTGGGGTGAGGATCAGTTCTAATGTAAAGAATTAGACAAATAATTTAAAAACTAAATGGTATATGTTAGACATAGCACCACTCTGCTAATGTCAAGGAAAAGAAATCTGAATTAGTTTTTGCTTTTCTTTGCTTAATGTAAACAAAGTTATGTGGAAAAAACACAATGGTTCAGCCTACATAGTTACCTTCTCTATCCTGATGCTTCTTTAGTTATCCATGATAACCTCCCTCATCTCCTGGCCCTCAAATAGAGGACCAGGGTCCAGCCTTGAGCATGATCATGGCTCACCTCTCACTACCCTAAGATTGACTTTCCACATGGTGTTTTCATAATAAGATATCCAGTCATGGCCTCTGGAATGCGATTTAGACTTCAGGCACTTCAGTAAAGGATGTCAATCACAGGATGGAAATCATATTCAGTGAATAGACAGACTGGGCCTGAACATGGGAGAACTAGCAGAGGGTTGCCTAGGGCTCACGTCAGACTCTACTCATGTGTGTACTCATAGACTCACCTATGATATTAGAGCCAAAGAGAGGTATCTAAGGAACCACTGTCCAGATGAAAATTCCAGGGATAAAAAACTGTAAACCATTCAAGTCTCTGCTAATAGGAAAACATATCTGTGGTTCCACAAGGCTTATTGTGACCCAGTTTGAAGGTTTTCAATAAAGTAATAATTTAAGTTTTCAGTTCCCAGCATAGTGAGTATGGATGAATATAGAGAAGATAGAAAGAAATTTACCTTGGTGATACACAGAAATTTTAAGTATATATACACATGTATAGACATATTAAGAATAAAATGTTCTAGAATTGCTGACATATTGGTCCCTGAAATTGGACTCAGAAAGTCTTTGTGATTCAGGGCCAGAAGACGTAGGTCAGGGTAAAGCAACTTGTCCCCAAAAACTACCCCCAGGATGCTAGCACCAAGAGGTAGGTTAGAGTAAGGAGGCATGCCCTAGAGTTCCTAGATTCCAGGGTTAATCCTTACATTACACATCTTACCATGTCTGTCATTCCTATTGTTAATTGCTAGAGACAACAATCACCTAATGCACATGAACATTATATAGAGAAGTAAGATAAGACCTGACTCAGCCTGTACTCTTAAAGCAAAATGGGGAATCTATGGCCCCTGAACTGCTTAGATTTGTGTCCTTGATCCAGAACTAGATGCATGAGTACAGAGTTCAGGAGAGAAAAGGCCTCACACAGGACCCCAGGCTAAGATAGGCTAATATGATTTACATGGAAATTGCATTTCTACTTTAACTCAACTGGCCTCTCCCTGTTCCCCAATTTGAGAATTGAGCAATTTGGTGATCACCAAATCTAACTGGTATTTCTTGAGGTCTGTTATATAGAAAGAGGAAATGGTACCATGTAGAAATAATCAGAAAACCACAAGCAGGCTAAAACTGCAAACCAATTTTGGATAATATTGATTGTGTGGTTTAAAAAAGATTAAAGACACTCTTTCCAGAGTCAGAAGGGACAATGTTGATTCCAGGCATAAAAGAGGTAGATGAAAGGTCATCTAGAGTATGGGTGAGGGGTAGGTCAGGTGAGTCCTTATTAGGGAACTTAGTGTGACCTCATTGTGAGGTATGAGCTCTGAGAGCAGATTTTCAGGACACAGATTTTCAGGATTCCTCCAGCTAGACTCCACATCAGGAAGTTTTATAACTTCCCCCAAGCCCAAGTAGCTGAGGACAAAGTGACAAAACCCTTGAGCTGAAAGAGGACATTTTTATTCAGACCATGTGTTGCATGTTACTTTGGTTTTGTCAATTCGACAATAGCTTTCTTTAAACAGAAAAGGGATGCTCAATGGAAAAATGCCTCCATCAAATTATCTCTAGGCTCTTGGATAATATATAAAATCAAGATGTGCAAGCTGCCCTTGATAGAGTGCTCCTGTCTCTGTGTTCCTCTATTGAATGCACAAATCACTGTTAAAATGTGACCTAGGAGTATTCTGATGAAATAAACTCATCCTCGAGTTATTTTTGGTCATGGTGATTTGTCATAGCAATATCAAAGCAGGGTAGTACAAACAACAATTGGCCATGTATGGCCACTTCACAACTAAGTGAAACTTATTTTGGGGATGAGTACTCGTTTCGTGATTAATTTTAGTTTTAACCTCTGTATAAGTCTGTGGGTATGCAATCGATTGGAGATTATTTTGCAATCTGAAAGAGAGCATCTAATCCCATGGAGTTGGAATAACAGGAGGTTGTGAGTGGCCCTTTGATAATACATGGAAATGAACACAGGTCCACTGCTCTTTTAAGAGCTAATCCTTTCTTCCAATCCCAGGGTAGTGTTATTTACCTGCTTTTCTTTGCTGGATTCCAGGGTCTGGAACAATTTGACTTCCCTGGCAGAATCCCAACTACCTACTGAGCAGTTACCTGAAAAGCAGACCATCTAAACATGGAGTTTGTATTAGGAAAGACAAGTTACTTGTGGTTGAGATCTTCTCAAGTCCACAAGGTAACCAACCTTGAAGAAGTACCACATGTGCAAATTTACTAAAATACCAAATATAAAACACTACGAGGTGGTCAGTGTGGTGGCATTTTTCTGTACCATTTAATGCTTCTGACAACCTACATTTCTTAACTTATAGGGCACCACTGAACATGAAGCAGGGTTGCAGGAGGCCAGCCTCAGAGGTATTTGCATAAAACAGTATAGTTCATAAAGGCTAAAGCCAACATGTGTTGCGATCCTCCCTCCACTTAGAAACTGAGAATGGTAAATAGTGTGGGTGGTAGACAGGGCACAGATCTCTGGAACTGGATGATGCAGAGAGTCAGGCATGGTTAGCCTAAAAGGTGAGCCTTGAGTGTCTGGCACGGCTAAGCTTCCCTTGCCTACGAATGTTCTATACATTGTGCTTGAAGCTTCTGAATGTGGTTCTTTCTCTGAAGACCTGCACTCACTTGCCAGAGTCTGAGGCAAGGCCAGGTGGCTACTAGCATAAAAAGGAGTGCTAGGAGTGATGACATCTTCCTCCTAAATGAAGGTACCAATTTAGTCCAGAAAGGTCTTTATTCACAATACAAGCCTAAGCTATAGGATGAGGCTGACTTGGTTCTCTAAGAATTCCCAGTTGGAAGTACACTGACCTGTCATGCTGTGGAATGATTAACTACTGGGAGACAAGTCTCTGGAGCTCAGCTTCCCCACCTCAAATTCAACTCAGGGCCCTGGTATCCTGGGAGCATGGTGTGGGGGACAAGTTGCTTACCCCGATTCCTGTAAATGTCTGCTGACAAGATCCTTCTGAGTCAATAATGATGTGGCTGACAGAATTAAGGAAAGAAAGGAAAGCAAAGACCCTTTGTCTCTCACTGAAAGTGTCCAGCTTGGGTTCATGATCCTGGGGATTTGAATGTCTCGCTGTTATGTCATGGTCTTTCCCAGGAGGTTCAATCCACCTACACTAAGACTTGGCTACCTGGTGACTAGAGATTATAAAGATTTGAACAATTTAGGAAGACGTTTTCTGCTCTGTCAGTGGCCATGCACACCATATAGCTAGGAGAGCAAGTATAGAAGTGACAGCATGTGAGAAAGATTGTATACTTAGCTTTATCTGATCTCTGATGACCTCCAAGTCAAAAATCTCTCCAATGTCTCCCTTTGACAGAGGCCTGACCTCTGCAGTCCCTCAAAACCAAGAAATGCAGCACAATATTCTGTACTTTCATTAAGAATCTTCTAAAATCATCAACAGAACATGTTATAGACATTTTAAGATGTCCTGGCCCTTATCCTTTTCTTGGGTCCTACACAGATTCAGACTCCTACTGTATTAAAAATCCGTAACACTCTTCCTTGATTATTGAGGGGCTCACGAGGTCACATTAGTAACTGATAGAGTATACTAAAATCCATTTACAACATAGACTTCAAGCCCTTCAGGCAAGGAAGTGACTCCAAGAATCAATAGCAGATGCTGTAAATGCACAAACTGGCCCTTAACATGGGAGCCGTAACAGAGTGTCAACTAGGGCTATCACCAGATTTTACCCATTTGCCTGTGATCCAAGCTCTGACATGATAAGCAAAGAGAGGTCTTTGGGAAAACACTGTCCTGATAAAAATCAGGAGGATCAGGATTCCCAAGCCCTGCATGTCCCCTCTAAAATGAACAAGTGTCCTTGGATCCACAAGACCTATTTTGACCCCAGGATGACCTTTATTGCATATAATCTTACCATGGCCTCAATGTCAAGGTGAGCTGGGAATTGTAATAGAGGATATGAAGATCAAAAAGGATTCCTCCAGCTAGGCTCCAGATCAGGAAGTTTCACACTTTCCCCAGTGTTCCATCATCTGTGCACCAAATGAGCACTTACGTTCAGACCATGTTCTGGCTGATATTTAATTTTGTTGGTTTGACAACAGCTACCTCCGTACAGGAAAAGTACCCTTCATAGAGAAAAATTCTCCAACAGATTGGCTCTAGGTAAGCCTGTAAGGTGTTTTCTAGATGAATGATTGATGTGGGAGGTCACCACCACATGCTGGGCAGGCTTTTCAGGATTATATATGAAATCAGTGAGATCCAGCTATTGAACAGGATTACCCATGGAGTGTTCCAACCTCTATATTTCTGTCTTCAGATTCAAGGCTAGCTTACTCACTGACGAAATGTGACCTGGGACTTGTCAGATGAAATAAACAGTGTCTTTCACAAGTTAGGTTTGATCATGGTGTTTTTTTCATAGCAATAGTAAACTGGACAGATACAAATCAGCACTGGCAATGACCAGCGTTTCAACATCTTGCCCAAACTAACTTTCAAGAGTGGACACCGTTTTTTATGGTTAACTTATTTTTTTCTTCTGTGTATGTTTATATGCAAGTGTGGTGCATGCCAATAACTTGGAGATGCCTGTAAAATTCAGAAGACAACATCTAGTTCCATGGAGCTGTAGTAATAGGATTGGCTGTTTGATGAAGCTTGGAAATGAATTCAGCCCCATGGCACAAAAGCAGTAAGCGTGTTTGAAAGCTAAGTCACACTCACAATCCCAGGGTCATGGATTCTGCCTGCCTTTCTTTCCTGGATCACAGGGTCTGGAACAATTTGATCTAACTGGCATATTCCCAACCACTTGCAGAGGGCTAAACCTGAGAAGCAGACCTCCTAAACAAAAAGGCAGGTTGCTTGTGGATTTGATGGAGATCTTCTCTTTCATGTGTGTATTAAGACATCATGTCCACCCAAGTCCTAGATAATTTCCTTCCCCAGAAAATCCCAGAGACCCTCAAAAACTGAGACCTAGCACCTACCCTCTGGCAAACAGCTGGAATCTGAGGCACATCCGACCTCATAGCCTATTGGATTCAGCAGAGAGGGATCAAATGAGGTAGCGATTTTTTTTTCTCCTTCTCGATGAGCAATGTTTCCCATTTCTTAGCCTGCCATGTTATAGCTATAGAGTCATGGAAGCTTCCTTAGGCCACAGACCCAAACAGTGTCACTTAGGAAAGATGAGACCTAATAATTGAGCACAGATATATCAGAAAGAGGCTGTAGATTCATAGGATGCAAGAGAAGGATAAGGGCAAGAGCCCTTAGGTTCTTAGTTTCACAGACATTAAAGGTCTTAGTCTTGAGGGTCTGTCAGGCATTAGCCTGATTTCCTAGGGAGACCCTGCAGAGATATTTGAGTTGGAGATCACCAGAGATCTCTTATTAGTACATTATCCTTCTCAGGTCTGGCCACTTTGATTGGCCTCCCAGGGACATGGTGTGCACGGCCACTGGTAGAGCAGCCAACTCCACCCTAAATTTCTTCAGATACATGTGGTTTCTGAGCATCGGGATAATACTGGTGGCCTCAGTTGGCTTTGGAAGGACCATGACTTAACAGTGAGGCAATGAAAGAGCAAGTGAGAAATGAGAGCTAGACACTCCAGTAAGAGACATAGGCCTTAGCTGTTCTTTCTCTCATTGATTACATCAGCCACACCAATTTCTGGCCCAGGACCTAAAGGATGTTGTCAACAGGACAGGCATAGGGATCAGGGTAAACAACATGTCCTCAGGAAGGACTCCCTGGATACCAAGGCCCAGAGCTGAATTTGAGGTGTGGTTGCAAGGCCCTAGGGATTCCTCACCCAGTAGTTAATCTTTTCATGACTGATTGTACCAGGTCTCTATCACTCCCAATGGAATTCTTAGAGAAGGCTAAAGATCAGAGTTATAACAGAAATAAGGACCTGTGTATACCTTATCTAAATCTGCTGCTTCTAAGTGATTTTTTTCCTGAGGCTGGCCTCCTGCATCCCTAGTTCTCATTAAGAGAGAAATATATATATATATATGTGTGTGTGTGTGTGTGTACATACATACGTGCATACAGACAGATTGATAGAGGCAGGAACACACAGAGACAGAGACAGTGACAGAAAGAGACAAAGAAACAGAGACAGAGATAGACAGAGACAGTGAAATACAGACAGAGAGAAAGAGAAAGGAGACAGACTAACAGAGAGACACACAAAAAGAAAGTAAGTAGAAAAATAAAAACACTAAGAGAAGAGAAATCAGAGGGGAGAGAGAATAAAAACAGGCACATAGACTGACAGATATAGAGACACAGATCAAAGAAGAAACACATACAGAGAAAAAGGTTGTGTGTGTGTGTGTGTGTGTGTGTGTGTGTGTGACACACACGGTGGGGAGGAGATAAGGAGAGAGATAGAGGTAATTTTAGTGTTTGGAGAGATTGTTTCAAGGTACTGTTGGTTCTCCTGAATAGATCTCCAGTATGTTCTTGCTTCTCTGGATTTTAGGGCGATGTGGTAGTCATGGTGCTACACAGATATACAGGCATCTAAAACATTAATATTCATACATAAAAACAATTGAATCTTTCAAAATGAAAATTGTAAACTGCAAAGAAGGTCAGATTGTTCTACTATAGCATGTACTGGGGCCTGAACAAGCTGTGTGTAAAGCCTTGGCCTTTGACCTTGGACAAGGGTCTACTCATGTCTGAATCCTTGTGATCACAGGTCATGGTGGAGCAGGTTTTAATGAAAGGATAGTGATTGAGCTGCCATGATGACACAGCTCAGAGAGTGACTCTGAAGAGTCCCCATCTCACAGAAGATTAATGGAGCACAGCCATGGCTACACTTCTGTCTCCAGAAGCAGTGGAATGAGCACGGCAAACACAAATTTTATAAGGACCTGAACTTGTATTTTCTCCATTCAGTTTGACTTGTTTTTAGTATATTTATTGATCTCCTAATGTCTTGGATTTGTTTACCGTTACTGTGAAGACACCATGAGCAAGGTACCTCTTATAAAAGACAACATTTTACTGGGCTTGTCTTACAGCTTCAGAAACTCAGTCCGTTATCATGGCAGGAAACATGGCAGCATTCCAGCAGGCATGGATGGCACTGGAAGAAATAAGATTTCCACATGTTGTTCTGAAGACATAGAAGAGAAGACTGGAAAAGCCCATTCCTCACACAATGGCACACTTCCTTCAAGAGAGCCACACCTATCCCAACAAAAGCACATCTCCTAATAGGGTCACTCCCAGGGGGGCCATACATTTTTCCAAACATAATCAAATCACTACAACTATCTTTCAAGAAATTGCAAAGCAAATCCATACATCCAGCATGTGTTACAGGAAGGAAGCATCAATTTGCAGCTCAGGGACAACGAAAGTTCAGTGATGGGGGATTTCCATCCCTGTCTCTGCTGTAACCATAGAGATGATCGGGGAAGGTACTCAAGTCCACAAAGAGAGAGACCTTGGTGTTAAGGCTGATCTCCTCACAGCTTGACAGTATGCTGATAATGAACAGACATGAAATCACAGCAGAACGCAGAGATGGGCAGTAATTTCCTCAGATACTGGAGTTACTGTTGGAGAAGCAGAAACGAGACCATACTTGTATTACTCAGTATCACGGGAGACAGCTGTCTCATTTTGTAGAGAAATGAAGCAATTACAGGTCAGCGTGTGAGCGTTGTAACATTCTGCACAGCCTTTCACACACTCAAAGTATTCCAATTTGAGAATCTGCAACTGCTCAGACTCTGCAGTCTGTCCTTCCCCTCTCTAATGCCCCCCACCCCCGATATTTGCTACCTGGCTCTGTAGCATATAACATTTTAAAAGCTGTTACAGAAGCAGATATCTCAAAAAAGCAATCCGCTATTGGGTGGAAATCAAAACAGAACCTGGACAAAACAAACTAGAGATGAGAAAAATAGTTGTGGGATAGTACACATGTCACCACAAGTGTTTCAGGGACAAGCCAACACCATATTGACTGGAAGTTGGAGCATAGGGGTCTCTACTCTGACCTTTAGGAAGGTTAGGAAGAAAGCAGGGACTGAGGGTCTGGGAGAAACCCTAGTTTTTTCCCCCAGGAATGATTGCAGAACTGTGAGTACTGACAAAGTGCTGGGTAAAGAAACATGGTGGAAGATATTACATGGAAAGAAGTAACGAGCCTCATGGACGTCTGTTCTCGGGAAGTCTGTCCTCTGACTACTAGGAATTAGGTTTCCATCACATCCATTAGCAGAGAAATCAATCTGTCCATTATTTCCCCTGCACTTTACACCAGAGTAAAGCTGAGCACATCAGCCTTAGGCTGAGGCATCTGATATTTGCTGATACATTTATTTCTACCTATGGAGAACGGAATGTACATAGCTCAGGCTTGAAATCATCAGGGAGACTGAACTCAGAACCTGCCCTTCCCTTACCTTTAGACCTCTTCTTCCATATCAGCAAAGCTCCAGGAATCAGATCCGTAACAACATCCATGCTAAATATCCTGGACTGAGGAGGCTCTGGGATGGGAAAGAAAGGGAAGTAAAGGTGAGGGCTCTGACCTCTACCTCTCAGTCTTGACACTGTTCCAGTCCTCCCAAAGAAATTA
This sequence comes from Rattus rattus, assembly GCF_011064425.1. Classification (NCBI taxonomy): domain Eukaryota; kingdom Metazoa; phylum Chordata; class Mammalia; order Rodentia; family Muridae; genus Rattus; species Rattus rattus. The sequence goes on along the minus strand of NC_046171.1, from coordinate 9,694,932 downwards.
TACTTTCTTTGTAAATTGCTTCCTGTTCACTTCTAGTCTCTACCCCATGTTAGGATGAAGGGCTCGTGTAGCAGCAGTTCCAAATCTTGGGTCTGGTTGTTGCCATCCTTCTGCCAGGCCAAGGTGACATCAGCTGCATAGAAGTACAGGGTCCAGACTTCCTGGTGATTTTCCCTTTAGCTCTGAGGCCACATAGTACAAGTGTTTGGGGGTGTCTGAGTGGAACAATTTGAGACTACAGAAATTTTCCATTATTCCTGGAAGTAGAGCAATGCCCATTAAACATGTATGAAACGGCAGGAGATATGTTTGGTCGTAGAGGGGTAGACCCCACGACAAAGTCTAAATGCAGGTTATCTGTGGGATAATCCATTCCTTGGGAGTCTCATAATCCAAGCAGCCGGCATAGAGCAGGCGACTTTCGATCTCTAAGAAGAATGTCTTCCGGATGAATTGGAAATAGAGAAAGGGAGTGTGAACTTATGTGCAGTGGGCCTTTAAATCCCAACTGTCCTCTTCAGATCCTTTGCTGGTTTATGGTCAATGAGCAGGAAATCTGGCTGGAATAGTGTACTAAAAGAAGAAGGACACAGAAGGCTCTGGCTGAGCTATGGAGGAGACAAGCTTTCCCTATTGCTAGCTAGTGTTTTTGTTGGAGTCTTTTTGGTTCCAGATTTGGTCCTTTTTCTCCTCTGGAGCACACTCACTGTCTGGATTTTGGATAAGGGACTGGGTGTCCAGGAGCCTCAGGGGGAGATCCTGGCATGCAAGGGTTTTCAGCTTTGTGATGAGTTAGAGACAGAGTCTCTGCTAGCACATGATCACTTTATAATCGCCATATAGAAGAGACTGATTGTCTTTTCTAAGAATTCCTATTGATAGTGATAAAGATCACTGGGGTTGGGTCTTGGAAAGAACACATGGAAGAGGAGGAAACTCTATGCCCCAACTGCACCAGCTTTCATGACACTCTGATCCAGCTCTGGGGAATGTAATCATGGGAACAGTGTCAGAGACAAGTTGCTTATCTTGAATGTTATCCTCCTTGTCCTGGTCACAATAACCTCCTTGAGTAGAAGCCTAGGAGGTTTGTGAGTTCTCAGACATGGACACTCCAACTCTGGTCATCTACACAGGGTAGCCATCTCCCAAGCAACACTGTAAAATTTTTTATTAACATTTGCAAATCATTTTAATTTTTCCAGGCTTGCCAGGAACTATTAGACACACACAAGTCTATGCTTTCTCAATACTAGCATAGAGGGCCAGTACACTGGGACATTTGAATATTTTATCTTGAATGGATAATAATTGGTTGGTTGAATCTGGTGCAGATACGTTAGTGAAAATGTTCGGTGAAACCAAAGAATTTTGTCTTCATGAGTTTTGTAGAAAGAACACTTCTGAAAAATTAGAGAGAAGAGATTTTATATACTGTGTAGTTTCTTTAAAAATCAACAAAAATTCAACCACAAAAAAAAAATACAGAACAGAAGAGGTCAGTTGTGAGCTCTTAATGATTTTCAAAAATTGGTGGGAGATATTAATTGGCTACGGCATACCAGTGGAATAACTACCAAAGAGTTAAATAATTTGATTCAAACGTTACAAGGAGTTTTAATCATAGACAATTCAATGCTGCTAACAAAGGAAGCAGAAAAAGAGTTAATTTTAACAAAAAAGAGATTGGAAGATGCGTATGTGGATCACCTAAATCCCAAAGTGGGCTTTATTTTGATTATTTCACCTTCAACTAATTCTGCTTATGAGGTCCGTATGGAAAGAAAAGATAGAATTTTAAAATAGATCTTATCAAACAGAGTATATAATTTAAATCTTATATAATTTAATCATAAAAAGAAGAATTAGACTATGTTAATTTTCAAATACAGACCCAACAGAAATCATAGTGCTTTTGCTTCTAATTTCAGCATTTATTGATAATATATATACACAATATATCATATATGTAATATAATATTATATATAATTATTTATTACATTTTTCTTTTTCTACTTTATATACATCCTTTTTCTGTTTTTTTAATTAGATTTTTTAAATTTACACTTCAAACGTAATCCCCTTTCCTTGTTTCCTGTCCATAAACCCCTATCTCATCCCCCTCCCCTTGCTTCTTTGAGGGTGTTTCCCCACAGGTCCACCCACCCCTCCTCTCCCTGACATTTCCCTACACTGGGGGATCCAGACTTGACAGGACCAAAGGGTTCTCCTCCCAGCAAGGCCATCCTCTGCTACATATGCAGCTGGAGCCATGTGTCTGACCATGTGTACTCTTTGGATGGTGGTTTAGTCTCTGAGAGCTCTGGTTGGTTGGTATTCTTGTTCTTATGGGGTTGCAAACCACTGCAGCTCCTTCAATCTTTTCTTCCCTCCACTGGGGACCCCATTCTTAGTTCTATGGTTACCTGCGAGCATCCACTTCTGTATTTGCCATGCTCTGATAGAACCTCTCAGGAGACAGTTATATCAGGCTCCTGTCAGCTCGCACTTCTTGGCATCAGCAATATTGTCTGGGTTTGATGACTGTATATGGGCTGGATCCTCAGGTGGGACAGTCTTTGGACGGCCTTTCTTTCAGTCTCTGCTCCAAATTTTTCTTCATATTTCCTCCTGTGAATATTTTTGTTCACCCTTCTAAGAAGGACTGAAGCATCCACACTTTGGTTGCCCTTCTTCTTGAGCTTCATATGGTCTGTGGCTTGTATCTTGGGTAATCCGAGCTTTGGGGCTAATATCCACTTATCAGTGCATACATACCATGCGTGTTTTTTTGTAATGGGGTTACCTGACTCAGGATACTATTTTCTAGTTCCATCCATTTGCCTATGAATTTAATATAGTCATTGTTTTTGATAGCTGATTAGTATTACATTATGTAGATGTACCACATTTTCTATATCCATTCCTCTGTTCAGGGACATCTGGGTTGTTTCCAGCTTCTGGCTATTATAAATAAGTCTGCTGTGAACATAGAGGAGCATGTGTTGTTGTTATACATTGGAGCATTTTTGGGTATATGCCCAGGAGTAGTATAGTTGAGTCCTCAGGTAGTACTATGTCCAATTTTGAGGAACCTTCAGACTGATTTCCAGAGTGGTTGTACGAGCTTGCAGTCCCACCAACAATGGAGTGTTGCTCTTCTCCACATCTCCACCAGCATCTAATGTCATCTGTGCTTTTTATTTTAGCAATTCTGACTGGTGTGAGGTGGAACCTCAGGGTTGTTTTGATTTGCATTTCCATGACGACTAAGGATATTGAACATTTCTTTAGGTGCTTCTCAGACACTCAATATTCCTGAGTTGAGGATTCTTTGTTTAGTCCTGTACACTATTTTTAATAGGGCTATTTGATTCTCTCAAGTCTAACTTCTTGATTTTTTTTGTATATATTGGATATTAGCCCTCTATCAGATGTAGTATTGGTAAATATCTTTTCCCATTCTGTTGTTTGCTGTTTGGTCCTATTGACAGTGTCTTTTGCTTTGCAATTTTATGACATCCCATTTGTTGATTCTTGATCTTAGAGTCTTTTTCCTTACATAATCTTTGAAATTTTATGGCACCCCATTTGTTGATTCTTGATCTTAGACCATAAGTCATGGGTGTTCTGTTCAGGAAAATTTCCCCAGTGCCCATGTGTTCATGTGTTTGAGGCACTATCCTATTTTTTCTTCTATTAGTTTAAATGTATCTGGTTTTATGTGGCAGTCCTTGATCCACTTGAGCTTTTTAAAGGGTAATAAAGATGGATCGATTTGCATTCTCCTTTCTGATTGACCCAGGAGGATATTGTCGACATGACCAGGAGGACAAGCATCTAGGGTAAACAACATGTCTTATCACACACTGCTCCTAGGTTCTAAGAGCAAGATCTGAGCTGGGGAGTCAGGGCCCTAGGGACTCCTCTTCCAGGAATTCATCTTTCCATGTCCCAAACTAACCACCCTTTATCACTACCATTGGGAATTCTTAAGAAGCCAATCAGACTCCTGCATATCATGAATATAAAGTAAACATTCATTAGCTTAGACTCAGTCTGCACTCTTGAGCAGGATGAAAACCTTTGTACACCAGGCTCTCCTCCTGCTGCTCATCATCACTCTGGCTGTCACAGGGCATCCAAAGGGTGAGTAATTTGAGCTGAAAGTTTGAACAGAAAAGACATAACCAAGGGAATAAAAGGGACTCTATCCCTAAGGGTGCAACACTTGGAAAGCATACCTTCTCCCTACCCCAGCAGGAACTTCTGTTCCCTTCTTCACTTTGCATGTGGCTCCCTGCCCCACTACCTTCTTTGTGAATTGGCTTGTGGACTGGCATTGCATCCGACGTGGAGAGTGGTGAACTAAAGACCCACTGTTCCTAGGTTTACACTCTCTGAATTATAAACAAACTCTCCTGGAATGGCCTGGCTTTTTGGAACTACAGTTTATTGCTGTTATCTATGTGGATGATACACAGTTCCTAGGACTCAACAGCATATGGGGGAGTTCAAGGGCAGAGCACAGAGTACCATGGATGGATAAGAATGAACCAGAGATTTCGGAGAAAGTAACACAGAGCATGCTGGCTGAAAAATATTTCTTGACAAAAATAATGAAGAAAGTGCTCCACATATACAATTACAGCATGACTGGTGAGTAACCCCCAAGCAGAAATCCCAAACATTAAGTTTCCTATGGGGTTGTCCCTATGTTCTGTATCAGGGCTTTATACTCAGATAATGTGACCCATGGTTACAAATCTATACACCTTGGAACTCTGACCCAGTTTTCTGCTCAGCTCAAATCCAAATCTGGCCACAATGAAAGGCCTCATGATCTGGGTCAACCCACAGGAGAACCCCATCAAGGGACCTGGAATGGTGGAGGGACTGAGAGCAGGACTTTCTCCAGGTTATCACACAATCCAGAGGAGGCGTGGCTGTTATGTGGTGCCAGAAGGGCACTTCAGCCACGGATTCGTAGAATTAACCTTCAATAACCACGACTATATCATGCTGAATGAGGACCTGGAAACCTGGAGCGTGGTTGGCAAGGCCGCTGAGATGATCAGGCAAGACTTTGAGGAGGAAAATTTTGCAAAACGCATGAGAGAATACCTGCGGGGCCAATGTGTGGAAGGGGTCCTTGGACTCCTGTACCATGGTGAGGAGGCTTTGCTGAGAGCAGGTAAGGACAGAAACTGCCCCACTTTCTCTGAGATGAAGCTCCTATCCTATGAGGATTCCTCCTCTGCAGGGAGCAGCTGGACCACTAATCCATACAAAACAAGGTTATATGAGCATTGATAGATCACTAGGAAGAATGCAAAATGCCTTAAATATTTGATTGTTTACCTCAGGCACTCCTAAAACACATGTGACCCATAAGGTCACAGCTGATGGGAAAATAACCTTGAGGTGCTGGGCTTTGAACTTCTACCCTGCTGAAATCACCTTGATCTGGCAGAAGGATGGGAGCAACAAGACCCAGGATGTGGAGGTGATAGAGACCAGGCCTTCAGGGGATGGAAACTTCCAGAAGTGGGCAGCTGTGGTGGTGCCATTTGGGGAAGAGCAGAGATACACATGCCTTGTGGAGCATGAGCGTCTGCCTAAGCCCATCACCCTGAGATGGGGTAAGGACTGGGATTGAGCAAACAGACCATTGAGAAAAAGAGAGAGAGAGAGAGAGAGAGAGAGAGAGAGAGAGAGAGAGAGAGAGAGAGAGAGAGAGAGAGAGAGAGATTTTTGGGAAGAATTGGATGTGGGTCTATACTAAGAGCTGGAGGTCAGAGTTCTCCCTGTTTCTTCTCTTTCTTTTCTTCTCAGAGCGTCCTCAGTCCATCAACTCTATCATGGCTATTGCTATTGCTGTGGTGCTTGGAGCTCTGCTTATGGGAGCAGTGTTGGCTTTTTTTATATGGAAGAGGAGGAGTAAAGGTAAGGAAAAGGCAGAGTCTGAGTTCATGGCTTCATGGAAATATCAAGCCTAATCTGTAAGTTGCCCTCTCCTATGCAAGCAGATTTCACCCAAACAGTTCCTAATTCAGCCTAGGGCTGATGTGCTGATTTCAATCTATTGTGAAGCATAAAGAAAACAGTGAACCTATTCATCAAGGCAATGGCAGAGTTGACAGAGATCTGATTCTCAGCTCTCAGAGGCCACAGTGGAATTTCCTACTTAGATTAGAATTTCAGAAATCCTGCTAGCCCATTTCATGTGCAATTTTTCATCGTGTTTTCTTGGATCTCCATTCAGGGTTCTGGACACGTATTTGAGATAAGTATCAAGATATTCCTCTAGAATCTGTACAGCCTGCTGCCTGCATGACCTATGGTAGGGTTTATTTTCAGGAATTTAAAAGGCAACTAGATTCAGTCTTGCCAGTAATAATAGTGGTGGTTCATCCCTGAGAAACTTATAGTAATATGAAATGAAGCCTATGGAGGACTATCAGACATCCCATATTTCTTTTTTAAATTTCATACTCAAAAACGTTGACCTGTTGTTGGTTTGCTTTCCACTGGGAGGTAAACTTCCTAGAATGCCTAGCGTTTTGTTACAACATTAAGAGTGATAACCTATAAGGCCTGATATGTAACAGGAAGCAGGTCACAGTATAGAACCCCATGGTGTGGGAATTCTTGGGATAGGGAGCATTTGAGTGAGTGGTGAGCTATTTATCATGTAATTATTAAAATGTGCATATCTAGGTTTATTCCTTTTTTTTTTTGTATCTACAGGTTAAGCTAACCACCTTCATGTGGTATGGAGCCAGGGAATATTTGGTATGGTTTCTCCTCTTACGGTACTTTCTCTTTCAACATCTATGATTATGTGTCTGTCTCCTCTAAGCACAATGTAAGCAGATTATGGGCAGCAGCAAAGTGCATGCCCTCTCTTACTGTGCCCAGGATCTCTCTTATTCCAACAGAGACATTGGACTAACCTACCACTTCATGCTGCTGTCCTTATCAGATCATTTGTATATGGTTTGTCAACATCTTGGCAGATTGTGTGATTGATTTATGTCCGAAAAATGAGTAAATCACAATGGAGAAAATTAAAGGATCAGAACCTTATGAGATTTGTGTTTGTTATGCTAAATTCATTGCCTATAGGGAGGGCACTGCTTGCTCTATGAAGTCAAACAAGGCCTGGGCTGTGCACAGTTGTTGCTGGTCCACCTGTACTTTCACATGGTCCCTTACCACTGGTGTCATTTTCCTACCTCCTCATCCTCATTCTTTCCATACACCTGTTCTTCTAGGTCATGGGATGAAAAGATGACAGGAATTCCATTGTCTGTGCTATTTTCTCATGTGGACAGTCAGCCTGTTCAGAACTCTGTCTGATGATAAATGCAAGATATTTAGATCCATGTTTCAGCAGAAATTATACTTGCTATAAGTTCTATATAAGAGTCTGGTGTTATCGTCCTCTTTTGTCAATTTCAGTGACAATATTAAAAAATGATTTTGTCATTATCCCACAACCGATTCTGTACTATTCTATCAATGTTGTAAGAGTCAATGTCTGGTTTCTTACAGCCCTGTATGTTATAATATGTCTGTCATACCATCACAGAAGAAGATTTGTTAACAGGGTGTTTTAAAGTTCAAGAACAATCTGAGCTACACACTAAGGACTTGATCAAAATCAGACATTAGAAAAATAAATTAAATACTAAATGTTATATATTTGAGAAAGCTCTACTATGCTAATGTCATTTTAAAGAAATTTCAAACAGTATTTGCTTTTCTTATAGAAAGTAGGTTTAATGCAAGGAAAGTCATGTGGAAGAAACCAATTGTGCAGTACTTGATGACCAAGTGCTTTAAATAGGCATACATTGTAGTCACTAGGGTTTCCAAACACCTTTAATGAAATGAGAGGCACTTCAAAATGTAGTAAAATTATCCTGTGACAACCTAGGACTACAAATTGTGGCAAAGCAGATAGAAAAGAAGGAATGCTATAGCTGAAATCAAGAGCATTATCAGAAAACCAAACATTGTGAACATATGTAGACTCTGTATGCAAAGCCTGCTGCATAGAGATTCTGTTCCAGTTCCCATAGAACATTCAGCAAGACAGTTCACACTTAAACACACTTGACTATTTTGTCTTGATTGGTTTGCTGTGTTCCAGAAGTATGAATGGGGGACATGTACATGATAGCTCCTCTCACTTTTCTTAAGGAAAACATCCTAGGAGCAGAGAACTCTAAAGACCCAGGATTTTCTGAAGCATGTGATGTGTCCTACCAGCATGGGTGTTAGTATGGACAATTTATCTGCCTCAGGCAAGGAACATATTTCCCTGTAAAACCTAGAGTTATGCAACAACAGGACACAGTAGCCATTCTTTACCCAAGAGATGACATGTGGTGTCAGCTCCCCCATATTCCCTGATCTCAGTTGGGATGCCTTTGCTCTCCCTTCTCTACCCAAGGGCTTAGCCTACATAGCTCCATTCTCTATCCTGGTGCTTCTTTAAGTACCCATGCCTACCTAACCTCCTGGCCTACACATAAAGGACCAGAGTACTACGTTGAGTATGATCAGGGTTCACATCTCACTTCTCCCCAATTCACACTCCATGTGATATTTCCAAAACAATGTATTCCGGCATGCTGTCTGGGATGCCGCTTAGACATCAGGCACTTTAGTCAATAAAATGTCTCACAGGATGAAAATTAGATTCTATAAATGGGCTGTTTGTTCCTGAACTTGGGAGAAATAACAGTTTTCCTTAGGGCTGTGGCCAGATTCTACCTATGTGCCTTGTATGCCAGTTCTGATATTAAAAAAAAGAAAGGTCTTTGAAGAACTACTCACCCCTGAAAATCATAAGTATAAAAATTCAAAAAACCATGCAAGTCCCCACTAATAGAGACAAGTGTCCTCAGATGCCAGATTATTTTGTCCCAGGTTGAGTTATTTTATATTATTTTCATTAAAGGAAGGTCCTCAAAATACTGTTCTCGACATGTTCAGTATGAATGAACATAATCCACATGAGGAAATTCACCTTGGAGAAACACAAAGTTTAAGTATACACAGCAGTCTTTAGAATAAAATGACCTAGTATTGCTGACATATTGGTCCCTGTGGTTGGACTCAGAAGGACTTTGTGAGTCAGGACAAGATTGCTTTGATCAGGGTAAAGCAACTTGTCCCCATACACTTCCCCCAGGATAGTATGCCTGAGAGTTAAGTTAAAGTCAAAAGGCAGGCTCTAGGTGGCCTAGTTCCAGGACTTAATCCTTCTGTTACCTGTTAGTGACACTTGTCACTCTATTGGTAATTCCTAGACACCAACCACCTAATGTACATGAAATTTATAAAGTGATGTCAGACCAGTCCTGACTCAGCCTGTACTCCTAAAGTAAAATTAGGACCCTTCCACCATAAACCCTTCTGATGCCTGTCCTTCACACCTAACCCTATGACTCAGTCCAGAGTAGGGGAGGAAAGGAGCCTCACAGAGGACCCAGGGCTCAGACTGGCTACGGTGCATTCTAGAAAACTACATTTCTTTAACTCATCTGGACTCACCCATTCCCCAATTGGAGGCCGGGGTTCTGCAGTGATCACCAAATCTAATTGATATTTCCTGAGGTTTAGTATATGAGAATAGGTGATGGTACCATGCAGAAATGACCAAAGAATTACAAACAGGCTCAAAAGGCAAACTCGGTTTTGGTAGTATGAGTTGTTAGAAGAAGAAAGAGAAAGACATTCTTCATGGAGTCACAAGGGACAGCGTTCATTCGAGGGATGCAAGTAGTAGGTGAAATGTCATCTAGAGTATGTGTGAAGGATAGACAGTTCAGGCGATTCCTTATTAGGGGTATTAGCATGTCCACAATGTGAGCTGTGCGCTCTGAGAGAAGATTTGCAGGATGTGAAGGATTCCTCCAGTTAGTCTCCAGATCAAGAAGTTTCATAATTTTCCCCAAAGCCCTGTCAGCTAGAGATGAAATGAGCAAAGAACTGAGTCTATAGAGGACATTTATTATTCAGAACTTGTCCTGGGTGTTGTCTTGGTTTTGTAAATTTAACATAAGCTACATTTATACAGGAAAAGAAAACTTGTTGGAGAAAATACCTTCATCAGACTGCTTCTAGGCAAGTCTCTAAGGGCCAAAAGCACTGCTGGGAAGATGTTACAGGAAGAGCAAGCCAGTAAGCAGCAGTCCTCCATGGAGTACTCCTGCCTCTATTGTTCCTCCAATGAGTACCTAGGTTAACTACCTCATTGTAGAAATGTGACCTAGGACTTCTGAGGTGAAATAAACTCTTCCTCAGGTTGTTTTTGGTCATGGTGCTTGTCACAGAAATAGAAAAGCAGACTAGAGCAAGCAACCATTGGTCATGTATGGCAACTTTACAACAAAACAAAACTTGGTTTTGAGAAGTGCAATGGTTTAATAGTTAATTTCATTTTATACTTCTCTCTCTCTCTCTCTCTCTCTCTGTGTGTGTGTGTGGGGGGGGGTACATGCCAATTAGTTGGAGAGGCCTTTGCAATCTAGAAGAGAGCATCTAGCAGGAAGTTTTGAGTGTTGCTTTGATGATGCATGGAAATGAACTAAGGTCCACTGCTCTTTTAAAAGTTAGGCCTTCCTTCCAATCCCAGGGTAATGATTTTTTTGCCTGTCTTTCTTTGCTGGATTCCAGGGTCAGGAACAATTTGATTCCCCTGGAAAATTCTCAATCACTTACTGAGGAGTAAATCTGAGAAGCAGACCTCCTAAACATGGAATTTAGATTAGGAAAGTCGGGGGAGAGGAGCTGATAACTAATATCTGGTTCCTGAATTGTTTCTATATTATGTCAATAATATAGTGTGGCAGAAGCCAATCACTGGGTGAAGATAGAGGGGCAGGAGTTCTGGGTCTCAAGAGGAAGAGAAGACGTTAAGAGGGAGAAGAGACTCTATTGGCCAGGCTTTGGAGAGAGAGACATGGACGCCATGTAGGACTAAGGGCTATAAGATAAATGATGAGTTTAGAACAAAAGATTCCTCACCCAGTAGTTGTACTATCTGGCTGGTTTTTAAATATTAAGGTTGTCTGGTGTTTCCCAGTGAAGGTGACTCAGATGGGCAGGAGAAAAGGTAGAGATGTGGGGCGATTGTTGGCAGTTGTGGAAGTCAGCTGGGGCAGTTAGCCTGCAGCATGTGAACAGCAGCTCCCAACATTTTGGGGAAGGGCTGTTGGCATCTTAGCAAAGCCATCCTGAGAAACTGGTGGTCCTCTTGGGGAAATACTGGCAGGCAACATGGGGGTGGCAGTTGGTGAATCATAGCCAGGAAATTGGGGAGAGCTCTCAAGAAAGAGTGTGTTTTTCAAACTACATGCAACAAGGCTGCTTGTGGATTAGATAAAGAACTTTCTTATGTGTGTATTGAGACGCCCTATCCATCCCCGTCCTGGAAGACTGCCCTCAAACACAAGGGCAAGAACCCCACTATACCTGGGATGCAGTATCAAGCTTCTGGCAAAAACATAAAATAAGGGCCACAGTTCAAATCAGAGAAAATCTTAGTTAGGGTTTCCATGGCTTTGAAGAGAAACCATGAAAAAGGTAACTTTTAGAAAGAACAACATTTCATTGGGGTCGGCTTACATGTTCAGAGGTTCAGTCCATTATGTTCATGGTGGGAATCATGAGAGCACCCCAGTAGACATGATGCTGGAGGATGTGTTAGTTCTACCTCTGGATTTGAAAGCAAGCAGAAGAGACTGGTATCTTTAGGTGGCTAATAAGATGGTTCCATATCTTGTCCCACAAAGACAGTCTTACTCCAATAATTAAGCCATATCTACTGCATAAGGTCAAGCCTCCTAATAGTGTAATTCTCTGGCCCAAGAATGTTCAAGCCACCATTCAGAAATTGAATTCAGCAGAGAGGGAACATGTGAGGTAGAGGAAGAATTCCTCATACTGCATGACCACTGCTATTCACTTCCCAACCTATCATCAACAGCTATAGAGCCAAGGAAGCTGCCCCAAGAAACAGACACAAACTATGGCACCAAGGTAAGATCAGGTGTATTAAATGACGGCTGTGAACACAGATGTGCCAATGGGAGCCTATATCTGCATAGGGCCCATGAAAAGAATAATGTCAAGAACACTTGTGTTTTTAATCACATAAATGTTAAATGGTGACCACAACATGGGTAGTTTGTGTTTTAAGAAATTTCTTCCATTGCTTCACTCCTTCTTTAAAAGGGGAACAAGAATACCCTTGGCAGGGAATAGGGAGGCAAAGATTAAAACAGAGGCAGAAGGAACACCCATTTAGACCCTGCCCCACATGTGGCCCATACATATACAGCCATTCAATTAGACAAGATGGATGAAGCAAAGAAGTGCAGGCCGACAGGAATCAGATGTAGATCTCTCCTGAGAGACACAGCCAGAATACAGCAAATACATAGGCAAAGGCCAGCAGCAAACCACTGAACTGAGAAAGGGACCCCCGTTGAAGGAATCAGAGAAAGGACTAAAAGAGCTTGAAGGGACTCGAGAACCCATATGAACAACAATGCCAAGCAACCAGAGCTTCCAGGAACTAAGCCACTACCCAAAGACTATACATGGACTGACCCTGGGCTCCAACTGCATAGGTAACAATGAATAGCCTAGTAAGAGCACCAGTGGAAGGGGAAGCCCTTGGTCCTGTCAAGACTGAACCCCCAGTGAATGTGATTGTTGGGGGCGGGCGGTAATGGGGGAAGGATGGGGAGGGGAACACCCATATAGAAGGGGAAGAGGAGGGGTTAGGGGGATGTTGGCCTGGAAACCAGGAAAGGGAATAACAATCGGAAAAAAAAAAAGAAAAAAAAAAAAAAAGAATGCATGAGTGTTTCTCTTGAATAAAGTATGGGCCACATAGCAGAAAGAAAAAAAAAGAAATTTCTTCCATGAATATGAGGATATTGAGCTGCATGTTTATGTCTTGAGGGTCTCTGGAGGGTTGGACTAGTGAAATAGGGAGCCAATGGAGAGATATGTGAACTGGAGATCATCATATATTTGTCAGTGGTAAGTTCTCATTCTCAGCTCCTGCCACATCTACACTTGACCTTCTCTAGGCCTGGTATGCATGGCCACTGACAGAGCAGCTGACTACATCCTGATATACTTCTTGATACCTCTTCAGTTCTCTAGTGATCTCTGAATATTAGAAAGGCAAGGTTTAGTGCAGATGGCCTTAGCATACAGTGATGATTTGTATATGTTCGGTCCTGGGATTGGCACTATTAGGAGGGATGGCCTTGTTGGAATAGGTGTGTCCCTGTGGGAGTTGGGTTTTAGACCCTTGCCCTAGCTTCCTGGAATCTAGTATTCTTCTGATTGTCTTTGGAACAACATGCAGATCACTTACCTTTTCCTGCATCATGCACATGGTCAAATCACGCTCTCCTTTAAAAAGAACCTTTGTGGACACAACACATACTCAATGTACAAGACTGTCCTATAGAAATGGATGCAGCAAATTACAAAGGATTCAATGATGTCTCAAGTCCACAGGGTCACCATTTTTGAGGAAGACCCACATGTGCAATTTTAATAAAGTACCAAATATAAACACTACAAAGCGGTCAGTGTGGTGAATCCTCCCATATATTTTTAAATTTAATGTTTTCCACAATCTGCATTTTTACATATAGCCCACCTCTGAATATGAGCAAGGACTTCAGGAGACCAGCCCCAGAGGAACTGGTCCAGAATAGCATATTTGGTAGAAGACTAAAGTCATCATGTAATGGGACCCTTCCCTCCTCTGGGACCAGAGAGGCTACTTGGTGGACAAGGCACAGATCTCTGGACCTGGATGATGCAGAAAGCCAGGCAGGGATAGCTTTCATGATCTTGCAAGTCTAGAGTCAAGGCTAGGCTTCCCTTGCCTGTGACGGTACTGAATATTGTCCTTGCAGCTTCAAGAATGAGGTTTCTCTAAGGACCTGCACTCCCCTGCCAGAGTCTGAGGCAAGGTCAAGGTGTGCTAGAAGAAAGATGAGGGCTAAGGGTGATGCCATCTTCCTCCTAAATGATGGTCCTGGTTTAGTCCAGGATGGTTGTTATACTCAATACAAGGATAAGCTACAGGATGAGGTTGGGTGACTTCTCTAAGAATTCCCAATGGGAGGTACAATGACCAGAAATGCTTTGGAAAGATTAACTACTAGGGGACAAATCTCAAGAGCCCTGCTTCCCCACCTCTAATTCAGCTCTGGGACCTGGTATACTTAGAGCAGTGTCTGGAGACAACTTGCTTACCCTAATTCCTGTAAATGTTTGTTTACACAATTCATCTGAGTCCTATGCCAGATGATGATCTGACTGAAAGAATCAAGGTAGGGAAAGAAAAACAAAAGCCCTATGTCTCTCACTGAAGTGTCCAGCTCTGGATAATGATCCTGGGGTTTTATTGCCTCACTGTTATGCCATGGTCTTTCCTAAGAGGCTAGGCCACCTACACTAAGACTTGGGTTTATGGTGAATACAGATTATAGAGATTTGAAGAAATCAAGTTAGTTAGTGTACATGCACACCATGTCCTAGAATATCAAGTATAGAAGTTACAAAAGGTGAGAAATGTACTTACCTTTGTCTGATCTCTGATGATCTCCAACCCAAAAACTCTCCCCAATGTCTCCCTTTGACATGAGCCTGATGTTCTGAAGTCTCTCAAGACCCACAAATACATCTCAATACTTTGCACATTCATTAAGAACCTCCTAAAATCATCACACAATCATGTTATAGACATTTTAATTGCTGTAAGATAGAGGAACCAGGTTTGTCCTTTTATTGGGTTTTATGCAGAGGCAGAATCTTCTTGTTACTTTGTTCCCTTTGACATCTTTTATTAGATATGATCTTATGTTGGTAACTTAGTTTGGTCATGTGTCCTTGGGCAGCTTCCTTTTTTTCTATAGGTACTACATGGCACATTCCAGATATATCAGTGTTATTTGTAAAAATGTGCTCCCAAATTTAAAATACATTGGTTAAACAAAGTGACTGGTAATTACTGGGAAGAACAGAGTTGTGTAGGTTTTTCAAAACAGAGTTGGGGGTCACGTGGAGGGAACAGGAAAAGAGAGAGGTGGTGGAGGGAGGGAGGGAGAGAGGGAGAAAGGAAGATAAAGAGGATATGATAGGAATAAGAAGAGAACAAGAAAAAAGATGGAGAGAGGAGAAATTCTCCTTGAGGCCACATGGATCCTGAGCATGTGGCCAGCAGAAGTGGAGACTGAGGACAGGCTGATGGAGCAGACGTGAACTGGGCAAGACTCAAAGAACAAGTACTTGGGGAGCATAGCAGGGAGACTTATAGTCTAACACATAGAAAAATAGATAAGGGGTAATTTGCCCAGTAATTGTGCTAAAGCTGATTTAGAACTCCTTAAGACTCTGCCTCCATTATGGAGAGGCTGTCAAGGTCATAGTAACAACTAATGTTGGAATGGGTGTGTGAGATAAAAAATCTCTTCTCTGTATTTTTTTTTTTCGAAGTGTTCTTTCTGCAAACTTCAAGAAGGAAAAATTCTTTGGTTTCACCAAACATTTTCTCTAAAGTATCTGCATGAGAACCAGTCAACAGAATATCATCCATACAAGATAAAAATATTCAAAGATCCTAGTGTACTGGCCCTGCATGTATGCCAGTATTGAGGAAGCGAGGTTTGTGCTTGTCTGAGATTTCCTGGCGAGAATTAAATAAATAAATAAATAAATAAATAAATAAATAAATGATTTGCAGATGTTAATAAAAATTTTGCACTGTTACTTAAGTGATATCTACGCTCTGTAGATGACCAGAATTGAAGTCTTTCTGTCTGTCTGTCTGTCTCTCTGTAATTCTGTCTCCTCTCTCTTTCTCTTGACCCTGTCTCACTAGCTCTGCCTATCTTTGTCTCTGTCTCTTGTCTTTGTGTATTTCTATCTCTGTCTATATGTAAGTATGTATGTATGTTTACCTAGCAACCTATCTATTATTCTATATTTCTCTCTCAATGAGAACTAGGGATGTAAGAGACCAGCTTCAGAGGAATTCACTTAGAATCAGCAGAACCAGACAGGATCCATGGAGATCCCTGTTTATGTTATAACTCTGATCTTTATCCTTCTTTAATAATTCCCAGTAGGAGTGATAGAGACCTGGTACAATCATTCATGAAAAGATAACTACTGGGTGAGGAATCCCTAGGGCCTTGCATGCCCACCTCAAATTCAGCTCTGGGTTCTGGTATCCAGGGAGTCCTTCCTGAGGACATGTTGTTTACCCTGATCCTTATGCCTGTCCTGTTGACAACATCCTTTAGGTCCTGGGCCAAAAATTGGTGTGGCTGATGTAATCAATGAGAGAAAGAACAGCTAAGGCCTATGTCTCTTACTGGAGTGTCTAGCTCTCATTTCTCACTTGCTCTTTCATTGCCTCACTATTAAGTCATGGTCCTTCCAAAGCCAACTGAGGCCACCAGTATTATCCTGATGCTCAGAAACCACATGTACCTGAAGAAATTTAGGGTGGAGTTGGCTGCTCTACCAGTGGCTGTGCACACCATATCCCTGGGAGGCCAATCAAAGTGGCCAGACCTGAGACAGACATGGTACTTCTGACAGATCCCTGATGATCTCCAACTCAAATATCTCTTTAGTGTCTCCCTAGGAAACGAGGCTGATACCTCACAGACCCTCAAGACTGAGATACGCAGCACAACATTTTATGTTACAGCCACCATTTAAGATCTGTGAGATTCATAACCCAAATGCCCTTGCCCTTATCCATGTCTTGGGTCCTATGAATATGAAGGTACAGCCTCCTTCTGATACATTTATGCTCAAGCTGGCAACTCTAATTAGGTTTCATCTTTCCTAGGTAACATAGTTTGGTTCTATGACCTGGGGACGCATCTATGGTTCTATAGCTGTCGCCTGGCAAGCTTGGAAATGGGAAGCAGTGGTCATGAAGAATGAGAAAGGCTTCCTCTACCTCAGTTGTTCCCTCCCTGCTGAATTCAAGGAGTGTGATTCAGATGTTGCACAGTTTTTAGCTGATTGCCAGGAGTTATGTGCTGTGTCCCAGTTTTTGAGGGTCTTTGGCATTTTCTGGGGAAGGAAGGTCTCTAGTACTGGATGGACAAGATGTCTTAATATAGACATGAGAAAGAAGATCTCCATAAAATCCACTAGCAATCTGCCTTTTCTTCAATAGACTCCACATTTAGGAGGGGTGATTTTCAGATTTATTCCTCAGTAAGTGGTAGAGAATTTTCCAGGTGAATCAAATTGTTCTAGACCCTGCGATCTAGAAAAGGAGGGCAGGCAGAATTCATGACCCCAAGATTGGGAAGACGGCTTAGCTTTTAAATAGGCTTACTCTTCATGCAATATACCTGAGTTAATTTCCAAGTTTCATCAAAATGGCCAGTCACAAATTCCTGTTACTATATCTCCATGGGATTATATGCTCTTTTTTGAATTTTACAATCATCTCCAATTTATTGGCATGCACCACACATGCACAAAAACATACACAAAAGGGAAAACTAAAATTAACCATAAAAACTAGTACCTAACAACCATTCTGGAAATCAGTCTGGAGGTTCCTCAGAAAATTGGACATTGAACTGCCTGAGGATCCAGCTATACCTCTCTTGGGCATATACCCAAAAGATCCCCCAACATATAAAAAAGACACGTGCTCCACTATGTTCATCGCAGCCTTATTTATAATAGCCAGAAGCTGGAAAGAACCCAGATGCCCTTCAACAGAGGAATGGATACAGAAAATGTGGTACATCTACACAATGGAATATTACTCAGCTATCAAAAACAATGACTTTTATGAAATTAGGAGGCAAATGGTCGAACTGGAAAATATCATCCTGAGTGAGGTAACCCAATCACAGAAAAACACACATGGTATGCACTCATTGATAAGTGGCTATTAGCCCAAATGCTTGAATTACCCTAGATGCCTAGAACAAATGAAACTCAAGACGGATGATCAAAATGTGAATGCTTCCTCCTTCTTTAAAAGGGGGAACAAGAATACCCTTGGCAGGGAATAGAGAAGCAAAGATTAAAACAGAGACAGAAGGAACACCCATTCAGAGCCTGGCCCACATGTGGCCCATACTTATACAGCCACCCAATTAGACAAGATGGATGAAGCAAAGAAGTGCAGGCCAACAGGAGCCGGATGTAGATCGCTCCTGAGAGACACAGCCAGAATACAGCAAATACAGAGGCTAATGCCAGCAGCAAACCACTGAACTGAGAACGGGACCCCCATTGAAGGAATCAGAGAAAGAACTGGAAGAGCGTGAAGGAGCTCGAGACCCCATATGTACAACAATGCCAAGCAACCAGAGCTTCCAGGGACTAAGCCACTACCTAAAGACTATACATGGACTGACCCTGGACTCTTACCTCATAGGTAGCAATGAATATCCTAGTAAGAGCACCAGTGGAAGGGGAAGCCCTGGGTCCTGCTAAGACTGAACCCCTAGTGAACTAGACTGTTGAGGGGAGGGCAGCAATGGGGGGAGGATGGGGAGGGGAACACCCATAGAGAAGGGGAGGGCGAGGGGTTAGGGAGATGTTGGCCCGGAAACCGGGAAAGGGAATAACAATCGAAATGTAAAGAAGAAATACTCAAGTTAATAAAAAAAAAAAAAACTAGTACCTACTTCCAAAAACTAGTTTGGGCTAGTTGTCAAAATGCTGTATATGCCCATTGGTTATTTGTATTTGTCTGGTTTACTATTGCTATGAAAAAAAAACCTACCATGACCAAAACTAACTTGTGAAAGATAGTGTTTCTTTCATTCTATGTATATGAGAACTCTGTAGCTGTCTTCAGACCATAAGAGGGCACCAGATCTCATTACAGATGGTTGTGAGCCACCATGTGGTTGCTGGGATTTGAACTCAGGACCTCTGGAAGAGCAGCCAGTGCTTTTAACCGCTGAGCCACCTCTCCAGCCCCAACAGTGTTTATTGCATCTGACAAGTCCCAGGTCACATTTCATCAGTGAGTAAGTTAGCCCCGAATCTGAAGACATAAATATAGAGGTTGGAACACTCCATGGACAAGCCTGTTTAATAGTTTGATCTCACTGATTTCCTATATAATCCTGAAAAACCTGCCCATCAGGTGGGTGGGACCTCCCACATCAATCATTAATCTAGAAAACACCTTACCGCCTTGCCTTGAGACAATCTGATGGAGAAGGGTGTGTTTTCTGTATAGAGGGAACTTTTGTCAAACAGAGAAAATGAAACCTCAGCCAGAACATGCCTTGTATGGTAAGTGTCCCCTAGAGGCTCAACTGCATGGTCACTTGGTTCATAGACGACAGGACTTTGGGGAAGGTGTGAAACTTTGTGATCCATAGCATAGCTGAAGGAATTCTTTCTGCCCTGCAAATACTTTCTTACCACTCACAGCTCACCTTGACCCTGAGACCAGGCCAAGCATTCTAGTATAGAGTGATCTGACCTATGCCTCTGAGTTTATGTCTCCCTGGGGATTTCAAGCCTGAGCTATGTACATTCCCTGCACCCTAAGTAGAAATAAATGTATCCCCAAATATCAGCTTCTTCAACCTGAGGCTAATATGCCCACATTTACTCTCCTGTAAAGTGCATAGGAAATAATGGACAGATTCACTTCTGTGCTAATGGATGTGAGGGAGAACTAATTCCTAGTAGAGGACAAAGGATCACCTCTGAGAAGAGACTTCCATGGAGCTGGTTACTTCTTTCCACGCACTGTCTTCCATGATGTTTCCTCATCCACCGCTGCGTCAGCACTCACAGTTCTGTGTCAACCCTGGGCAAGAACTAACGTTTTCCTTCAGACCTTTCTGACCCTGCTTTCTTCCTAAACTCCACACAGGACAGAGTGGAGACCGTGATGCCCTGATAGTTAATATGGTCTAAGTTTGTCCCTGAGACCCCTGTGGTAAATTATGATTTATGAGCAAGCTCAACTATCTATCTCACAGGTCCTATTTTTTATCATCTCTAGTTTTCTCTCATTAGGTCCTATTTTGATTTCCTCCCAGTGGCAGATTGCTTTTGGAGACATCTGCTTCTGTAACAGCTTTGAAAATTTTATATGCTACAAAGCCAGGTAGCAACTATTAGGGGAGCGTTAGACTGGGGAGGACAGAGGATAGGGTCCTAGGAGTTGAAGATTCTTGGATTGGAATATTTTGATTGTGTGAATGGCTGTGCAGTTAAAACTCACACACATTGATCTGAATCGCTTCATGTATCTTCTCTACTAAATGAACCAGCTGCCTCCTGTGATGTTGAGACATACGAGTATGGCCCTATTTCTGCTTCTCCTACAGTAACTCCATCATCTGTTGAATTTACTGCCCATATCTGCCACCTGACCGTGACTTCACATCTGCGCATTATCCATATAGTGTTAAGAAGTGAGCAGATCAATCTGAACACCAAGCTCTCTCCCCACATTGACTTGAGTCTCTTCCACAATCATCTCTCTGGTTATAGCAGAGGCAGGAATAAGAATTCCCCCATAACTGACTGAATTTTTCTTGCTGCTGAGCTGCAAATTTATGCTTCCTTCTTGTAACACATGCTGTATGTGTGAATTTGTTTTGCAGTTTCTTGCATGGGAGTTGTAGTGATTTGAATAGGTTTGGACGGATAGACTCATGTGTTCATGTGGGTGGCCCACTAAGAGTGATACTATTCAGAGATGTGCTTTTGTTGGAGTAGGTATGAACATGTTGGTGGAAGTGTGTCACTGTGGTGGGCGGGCCTTTCCAGCCTTCTGTTTGTCTTCAGAACAAGATGTAAAAATCTTAGTTTCTCCATGGCCATCCATGCCTGCTGGGATGCTGCTATGTACCCCCCATGGTAATGGACTGAGCTTCTGAACGTGTAAGACAGGACCAATAAAATGTTGTCTTTTATTAGAGGTGTACTGGTCATGGTGTCCTTCATAGCAATAGAAAACCTAACTAAGACATCAGGAGATTTATTAGTATACTAAAAACTAGCCAAACTTAATGGAGAAAATAAAGGTACAGGTCCTTATAGAATTTGGGTTTGCTGTGTTAATTCCATTGCTTCTGGAAACAGGAGGTTGTGGAAACAAGTGTAGCCAGGGCTGTGCTCCATTGTTCCTCTGTGAGACTGGGATTCTTCACAGTCACTCTCTGAGCTGTGTCAGTATCCTAGCTCAATCCCTGTCCTTTCAGTAAAACCTGTTGCACCAACACCTGTGATCACAAGGATTCAGATATGAGAATATCCCTGTCCATCATCAGAAGCAAGGCATTACACTCACTGTGTTCAGGCCAGTCTATGCTATAGGATAACACACAGAACTTATTTAGAGTTACCATTTTATTTTGAAAGATACTTTTGTTTTCATTTATGTGTATGAATGTTTTGCATGCATGTATTTCTGTGTACCCCATGAATACCACATTGACCTGAAATTCAGAGAAGCAAGAACACACCTGAGACCTCTGCAAGAGTACCAATAGTTCCTCCACACTGTCCTATCTCTGGAAAAATTAAAATTTCATATCTCCCTGTCTCTCTTTCTCTCCATCTCTCTCTCTCTCTCTCTCTCTCTCTCTCTCTCTCTCTCTCTCTCTCTC
Organism: Rattus rattus; assembly: GCF_011064425.1. Lineage (NCBI taxonomy): Eukaryota > Metazoa > Chordata > Mammalia > Rodentia > Muridae > Rattus > Rattus rattus. The sequence continues at coordinate 9,673,242 of NC_046171.1, read as the reverse complement.
TCTCACACACACACACACACACACACACACACACACACTTTTTGTTTCTAGTGTGTCCTTTCTGTTTCTGTTAGTCTATATGACTATCTGTATTCTCTCTCTCTCTCTGTCTCTCTCTCTCTCTGATTTCTTCTCTCCCAATGTTTTTCTTCCTTCCTTCCTCCCCCCCTCCTTCTTTCCTTCCTTTCTTTTTGTCTGTCTGACATTCTGCTCCTCGTTCTTTCTCTCTGGGTCTCACTGTCTTCTTCTCTGTCTCTTTTTCTCTCTGTCTCTGTGTGTTCCTATCTCTATCTGTCTGTCTGTGTGTCTGACTGATGTCTATGTGTCTAACTATCAGTTGATAATTCTATATTTCTCTCTCAATGAGAACTAGGGCTGCAGCAGTCCAACCTCAGAGGAAATCACTTAGAATCAGCAGACCAGGATAGGGTCCATACAGGTCCTTATTTATGTTATAACCCTGATCTTCAGCCTTCTCTAAGAATTCCCAGTGAGAGTGATAGAGGCCTGGTATAATCAGTCATGGAAAGACTAACTACTAGGTGAGGAATCCCTAGAGTCTTGCATCCCCACCTCAAATTCAGCTCTGGGCTTAGGGAGCCCTGTCTGGGGACAAGTTGTTTACCATGTCCCCAGCACCTGTCCTGTTGACAACATCCTTCAAATTCCTAGAACAGAAGCTGATGTGGCTGACAGAATCAAGTAAGGAGAGGAAAGAAAAATTATGTCTCTCACTGAGGTATTCAACTCTGGTTTTTCACTTGTGCATTCATTGCCTACGTATTATGCCACAGTCCTTCCCAGGCCAGCTCAGTTGACCTGCATTAAGCCTTTATAGTCTGATGATCAGAATTCACATATATCTGAAGAAATTTAGAATGGAGTTACCTGCTCTATCAGTGATCATGCACATCATGTCTCTGGGAGGCCAGTAAAAGTGCCAGACATGAGAAAGATAATGTACTACTGACAGATCTCTGATGATCTCCAACTGAAATATCTCTCCAGTGTCTGACTCCCCACAAACCCTCAAGACTGAGACCTACAGCACAACACTCTATGTTATGACCACAGCTTAATATCTCTGAGATTACAAACCCAAGTGCCCTTGTTATTATCCATGTCTTGGGTACAATAAAATGCAATCTCCTTCTGACACATTTGTGTTCACACTGGTGTCTATTATTAGGTCTGATCCTTCCCAGGTGACATAGTTTGGGTCAGTGGTCTGGGGTAGCTTCCATGGCTCTATAGCTGTTTCATGCAAGGCATGGGATTGGAAAGAAGAGGTCATGCAGAAGGAGAAAAAATTTCGATACCTCAGTTGATCCCTCTCTGCTGAATCCAAGGGCTATGAGGTCAGATGTGGCTCGATTCCAGCTGTTTGGCAGAGGCTAGGTGCTATGTCTCGGTTTTTGAAGGTCTCTGGAATTTTCTGTGGAAGTAAATTATCTAGGACTGGGGTGGACATGATGTCTTAATACACACATGAGAGAGACGATCTCCATCTAAGTCACAATCAATCTGCCGTTCCTTAACTAGACTCCACGTTTAGGAGGTTTTGCTTCTCAGATTTATTTTATTCTCACCAAATGGTTGAGAATCTGCCAGGTGAATCAAATTATTCTATTACTCTGAGATCCAGAAAAGAAAGGCAGGAAGAACTCATGACCCTGGGATTAGGAGGAAGGCTTAGCTTTTAAACCTGCTTACTGATCATGCAGTTGAGCGGACGTCATTTCCAAGTTTCATGAAGGGGCCACTCACAAATACCTGTTATTACAGCCCCATGGGATTAGATGCTCTCATGAATTCTACAGGCATCTCCAACTGATTGGCTTGTACCATGAACATACACTCAAATATACTCAGAAGGTAAAACTAAAGTTAACCATATAGATCAGTGCACATTCTCAAAACCAAGTCTGGGCTAATTGTGAAGACGCCATAGGTACCCAGTGGTGGTTGGAATAAGTCTGCTTTGACAGTACACCATGATAAAAGCTAACTTGTGGAAAACAGTGTTTATTACATCTGACAGTCCCAGGTCATATTTCATCAGTAAGATATTTATTAAGGAATCTGAAGGCACAAACATGGAGGCAGGAGCACTCCATGGACACCTTGTGCTTAATGGCATGATGAGCGCACTTCCATATCTAATCCTGCAACACCTGTCCTTCAGGTGGCTGGGCACACTTGTATCAATAATTAAACTAGAAAACAACTTACAGGTACTCCTACAGCCAATCTGATTGAGATATTTTTCCAACTGAGGTTCCTTCTCCTGTACACTTGTAGTTTGTTGAAACTGACAAAATTAAACATCAGCTAGGACATGGTCTGAATAAAATCGTCGCATACAGACTCAATTGTTTGCTCACTTTGTGACTAGCTCCTGAGGTTTTGTGGGAAGTTATGATACTTCCGGGAGACTAGCCGAAGGAATCCCTCCTTCCTGTCTTTCACAGCTCACAGCTCAACTTATCTTTTCACCTATGGCATGCTTTCCCTGCATGGACACTGTCTTTTGTGACTCTGAATAGACAGTCTTCTCCCATTAGTCCGTACAACTCATACTACACAAGGTTGTTTTGCAGATTGAGCCTCTTTATGTTTCTCTGATGGTTCCCACATGGTCCTGTTTCCTAATTTTATTCAATAGCCCACAACAAATGCCAGGTAGATTTGGTGATCACTGAAGAGAACAGCTCTACAAAGGAGGAAAGGGAAAGTCAAGGTGAGTTAAGACAGAAATGCATATTACTGAGTGACAAAGCCCAGCCAGTCTGACCCCTGGTTTCTCTGTGCAATGGCTCTGTCCCTTCTCAACTCTAGACTCATACATATGGTTCTGGGTCTAAGATAGGAATCATAAAGTTTCAGGTTACCAGGGTCCTCATGTTGCTTTAGGAGGACAAATTGAGTCAGGACTGGTCTTCTTTCATTGTATAAACTTTATTTGCATTAGCTGATTGGCGTCTCTAGGAATTACTAACAGGAGGAACAGACGTGGTGAGTTTGGTAACGAAAGGATTATCTCCTGGAAACTAGGAAGTCTTGAAACTGCTTCCTCCCTCTAACCAAGATCTTGGGCCTAGAGTCCTGGGGAATAATGACTGGGGACAAGGTGTTTTACCCTGATCCATGTGCTTTTGGTCTGAGTCACAACTTCCTAAAGAATTCCAACTCAGAGGCTATGAGTTAGCGATTCCAGACCATTTTCCTCTCAAGATGACTGTATGTTTAAATTTTCTGTGTATCTCCAAGGTAAATTTGCTTCTGTGGATTATGTCCATCTACAATGGCTGTGTTGAGAATGATTTTTTGAGACTCGTTTTATTGAAGATTATATGCAATAAAGGTCACCCGGGGTCAAAATAGAGCTTCTGGATCCAAGAACACTTGCTCATATTAGAGGGAAGATGAAGGGTTTGCGAATTCTGATTCCTCTGATTTTTATCAGGCCAGTGGTTTCTCAAGGACCTCCTTTTGTTCTAACATCAGAGCTTGGATCACAGGCAAATGGGTAAAATCTGGTGATAGGCCTAGTTGACCCTTTGTTACTGCTCCCATGGGAAGAGCCAATCTGTGTATTCACTGCATCTGAGATTCATCCTGGGAGTAAATTCCTTGCCTGAAGGGCTTGAAGTTTGAGTTGTGAATGGATTTTAGCAAACTCAATTAGTAATTAATATGACCTCAACAGCCTCTCAATAATCCAGGCAAAGTCTTAAAGATTTCTAAATCAGTTTTAGCAAAATTACTGGGCAAATTACCCCTAATCTATTTTTCTATGTGTTAGGCTGTTAGTCTCTCAGCTGTGCTCCCAAAGTACTTGTCCTTTGAGTCTTGTCCTGTTTATGTCTGTTCCATCAGCCTGTCCTCAGGCTCCACTTCTCCTGGCTACATGCTATGAACCATGTGGCCTCAAGTAAAATTCCTCCACTCTCCATCTTGTTTCTTCTCCTATTAGTCCTATCATGTCTCCCTCTCCCCTGCCCCTCTCATTTTCCTGGTCCCTCCATGTGACCCCTAAACCTTTTTCCAAAAACCTATAAAATTCTATCCTTCCGAGTAATTGCCTGTAGCCTCTCTGTTTAACCAGTGTCCTTTAAATTTGGAAGCAAGTTTATACAAATAAGACTGGTATACCTGGGAATGTGCCATGTAATACCTATAGAATTATGCAAGCTGCCCAAGGACACATACCCAAGCTAAGGTACCAACATAAGATCAGATCTGATAACAGATGCCAAAATCGAACAAAGCTATGGCAAGAAGAGGCTGCCTCAGCATAGGACCCGACAAAAGGATAAGGGCAAGGACACCTGGTTCTTCAATCCTACAGAAATTAAAGTGTCTCTAACATGTTTGGTTGATGGTTTTAGAAGGTTCTTAGTGTCTGTGCAGAATATTGTGATGTATTGCTGGATCTTGAGGGACTTCAGAAGACCAGGCTGGTGTCAATGGGAGACCATGGAGAGATTTTTGAGATGGCGAACATCAGAGATCAGGAAAGATAAATACAATACATTCCTCACCTTCTCTAACTTCTGTACTTGATCTCCTAGGACATGGTATGCACACACAGTAGCAGAGCAGACAACTTCTTCATAAATTTCTTCAGATCTCTATAATCTCTAATCACCAGAAAGCCTGGTCTTAGTGTAGATGACCTGAGCATCATAGCATAACTGTGAGACAATGAAACCCCCAGGAACATGAACCAGAGCTGGACACTTCAGTGAAAGACATAAGGCCTTTGCATTTCTTTCCTACCTTGATTCTTTCAGCCAGATCAACTTCTGGCATAGGACTCAGAAGAATTGTGTCAACAGACATTTATAGGAATTAGGGTAAGGTCATCTCCTAGGAAAGAATGGATTCCACAACATAAAGCCCTCCAGGGGAGTGACCGTGATAGAGGTTGATTGGTAAATGAAAGATGAACTCCTGGGGTACTACATCTCTAGAGTCCTGTTTCTCACCACAGACCCATCTCTGAGGACTGGCATCCTGGAAGCAGTCAGTGTCTGGGGACAAGTTATTTAACCTAATCCCTCTGCTGCTCCTGTTGATAAAGTACTTCTGAGTTCAGCTTGGGGGGAAGTAAGTCAGCAATTCCTAATCATTTTTATGTCAGGATCTCTGCACACTTAGAGCGTGATCGGACCTCAATGTAATTTCATATGTGCATTTTTATCCATCCATCATAACCATGCTATGACCTGAGATTTTGAGACACTTACTTTATTGAAGACATTGAAACAAATTTCATGGGATAATTTTATTTTAAAAGAGAATGAAGTATTTTTTGAAGCACAATTATGGTGGAAAGAAGAGACCTTTTTGGATGTTTACATTCTGACAAGTCCCTTGCCTTTATCTTCTCCATCAAGAAATGGGGGGGGTATCTTTTAAAACATTCTTTTTAATTTATTAAAACACATTAAACAGGAGAGTGTGGGTTATATATATATTTATTTGTGGCATTGTGTGTGTGTGTGTTTGTGTGTGTGCCTGCCTGTCTCTGTCTCTCTGTATTTGTGAGTGTTTGTGTGAGTTTCTATCTGTTGCTAACTCTCTCTTTGTCTATTTTTTCTCATTTCACTGTTTGTATGTGTCTGGGGAGTCATAGGTTACTGTTGCCTGTAAAGGCTAAAATAGGCCAGCATACATAATTGGAAGTGGTAGTATAGAAGGGTTGGGGATTTAGCTCAGTGGTAGAGCACTTGCCTAACAAGCACAAGGCCCTGGGTTTGGTCCTCAGCGCTGAAAAAAAAAAAAAAAAAAAAAAAAAAGTTGTAGAGTGTCATAATGTCTATGCTGAGAATCCAGTTCTGGTCCTACGCAAGAACAGAACTGCTTTTCATTGCAGAGCCATCTCAGCAGCCACAGGAAGAATATTTTTATCAGTAATGAATAACTGCAATTATTTTGATAAACTTAAATTATTTTATATAATGATTAAATATTTTATTAATAGTATCTGGCTTGTCCAACTTGCCTTCAGATATCATCCAGAAACACTTGCCCACCAGTGAATTAGGCTCTCCCATATCAATAACAATCTAGTAAATACTTTATAGACTTGTATAAGGGTAATCTGTTGGCGGGATTTTCTTCTGTGAGGTTCCAGTTCTGTGTAAGAGTAACTTATGTCAAATTGACAAGGACAGAGTAACAGACAGAGCAATGTCTGTATGATGAATACCCACTTAGGCTCAATTGTTTGTTCACTTGGTAGCCAGCTGAGGGTGCTTTGGGGGAAGCTATGAAATTCCCAATTAGGAGCCAGCAGTAGGGATCCTTTATGTCCTCAAAAACTTCTCTCACAGTTCTCAGTTCACCTTACCATTGAGGCAATGTGAAGGACCCTAGTTAACAGTCACCTGACTTCTCTTTCACCCATAATCTTTATGAGCTTTCACCCCTGCTTGCTTCCACAGCATGAACACTGTTCCTTAGGACTCTGCAAAGAGTGTTGTCTCTCTTTATTCCACAAAACCCATACTACCCCGGGTGGGTTTTCATATGGAGCCCGTTCGTAGTTTTCGTAATGTTAATGTACTGTACCATTTCTTATCATATAACATCCCTGAAGAAATAACAGATAGATTGGGTGGCCACTTCTTTTTTTTCTTTTTTTTAACTTGAGTATTTCTTATTTACATTTCGAATGTTATTCCTTTTCCCGGTTTCCGGGCCAACATCCCCCTAACCCCTCCCACTCCCCTTCTTTATGGCTGTTCCCCTCCCCATCCTCCCCCCATTACCACCCTCCCCCAACAATCACATTCACTGGGGGTTCAGTCTTGGCAGGACCAAGGGCTTCCCCTTCCACTGGTGCCCTTACTAGGATATTCATTGCTACCTATGAGGTCAGAGTCCAGGGTCAGTCCATGTATAGTCTTTGGGTAGTGACTTAGTCCCTGGAAGCTCTGGTTGCTTGGCATTGTTGTACATATGGGGTCTCGAGCCCCTTCAAGCTCTTCCAGTCCTTTCTCTGATTGGGTGGCCACTTCTTATTTCTGCTCTCCAATGGGTGAACAAGGAGACACCATGTGAGTTAAAGCAGAAATACAGATTCCTGGGCAATGCATCCCAACAAGTGTGAGCACTGGCTCCTCAGTCTAGAGGCTCTTTATCTCCTGAACACATACGATTATGAATCTGAGACTTGCGTCAGGTGGGTCCAGGATTCATGGATCCTCATTTTAATATATATATTCTGTGTATCTCCAAAGCAAAGGTGTTTATGTAGACTACATCACTCCATACTCTCACTATATTAGGAACTGAATTTTGAGAGATCCTTATTTCATCGAAGATAATATAAAGTAACTGCTATCTGGGGTAAAAATAGATCTAGTAAATCCAAGGACGCTATAAGGAGTCCTATAAGAGGGGACTCGCAGGGTTTCTCAATTCTGCTCCTTGTGATTTTCATTGGGCCTGTGGGTGTTGAAGACCTCTATTTGGTTCGAATGTCATACCTGGGACTCCAGGCACGTGGGTAGATTCTGGCCATAGTCCTAGCGACCCAGTTGCTGCTGTTATGCTCAGGACCAATCAGTCTACACATTGAATCTGAGATCCATCCTGGGAGTCACATCCTTGCCTGAAGTGCTTGAGGTTTATATTGTAAATGGATTTGGATAAACTCTATTATTTATTAATATGACCTGGCAAGCCCCTTAATAATTGAGGGAGAGTCCTATGGATTTTAAATCAACATCACCATAATTACCGAGTGAATTACCCTTACCTATTTTTCTATATGTTAGGATGCCTAGTTTCCCAGCTGTGATCCACAAGTCCTTGCTATTTGAGTCTTCCCCAGGGTATTTCTGCTTCATCAGTCTGTCCTCGGGGTCCAGTTCTCCTGCTCATAACTCATCTAGCCTCACGGCTTCTTCTTCTCTGTTTTCCTTCTCAATTCTCTCTCTTCTCCTTCCTTTTCTCCCTACTCATGGTCTGACCCTGAGAATCCCAGTTCTGTAGCTCAAAATATGCCTACCCCTATTCTGTCCAGTAATTAGGTATAATGCCTTTTATTTAACCAATATCTTTAAATTTTGGAGCACTGTTTACACAACAAAGACAGATATACCTGAAAATTCACTCTTAATTGGGCAAAGAGGTCTTGTTTAGTATCTGAACTGAATATATAGCAGCCACAGATCATCCTCCATACTGGGTGTCATATCAGAGCTCAGTCCTGGATACCTTGTTATATAAATAGCACATGGAATGTGAATCTGGAGCAGTGAGAGGTGACCCCTGATCATGTTCAAGGTTGGACCCTGGTCCTCTATGTGTGGGCCAGGAGAATAGGTTAATGTGGATACCAAAAAGGAGCAGCAGGTAGAAAAGGGACCTATGGAGGCTGTGTCCTCCTGTAGAAAAGTAAGGACAAGGTTAGCCCTAGTGACATCAGGGTATATGGAGAAGCTAAATCCACATATCCTCTCTTGAATAGAGAATGGCCGTTGTGTCCTGTTGTTGAAGGTCTATAGGGTTTGCAGAGAAATGTGCTTCTTGCCTGAGGCAGGAATCCTGTCCCAGAGACACACATGCAGGAAAAACCCATCATATGCTTTAGAAACCTAATTTCCCTGCCTCTTTAGTGGGGTCCACTACTAGGATGTTCTCCTTATGGAAAGTGAGGGGGGTTTTCATGTGCATGAGTCTTTTTCAGGACTCTCAGATCCACAACACCAAGCAAGAGAAAATGAATGCTGACATGCGCTTTTAGACCCCCAAAATGTTCTTTCTTGCTGAGTGTTCTATGGGAACTAGAGCAGAATCTCTGTGCAGCAGATACAGCACACAGATTCTAAACATGTTAACAATGTTAGTTTTTCTGAAAATGATATTGTTTTCAGCAACAGCATTCCTTATTTGCTGTCTGCCGTGCCCTGTTGAATAGACTGGAGTTAACGTAGGAATGGAGCAACGTGAAAGAAAGCCCAGATGGACCTAGCAACAACAGTGCCAGCTAAGGCCTCACCTGAATCTATTCAACAGCCAGTACCCTATAGGCAAAGTATTAACAAAGCAAACACAAATTTCATAAAGTTCTGAGTCTTTGTTTTCTCCATCAATATTTACTGATCTTTAGGACATCAATCACACAATCAGGTAAGAAGTTTCACACCCATGTACAAATGCTTAATTTTTTTTTAAAAAAAAAAGAAGCAAAAAGTTGTGATTCAGTGAAAGCTAATTCCAATCAGGATGGAGGTTTCCCAGCCTTGCCTGTGTTGGAGCATGAGCGATGGCTGGGGAATACACAAAATCAGGGTGGGGATGGGGCTTTCTGCTGCCCAGGACCTCTTACATTGTGCTCAGAGTAAACACAGCATCACAGTTAGATGTAGAAAGAGAAGGCTCAAGGTCTTGAAGCCATGATGGAGGAGAAAGCAGAAAAAATATTGAATAGCTCAGTATCACATTAAGGCATCTATCTTATCCTGTAAATAAAAAAATAACAAGAAGTAAGTGCAGATATGTATTGTTAAATGGTGACATACTGAAAAGCCCTTCACATTTTCAACCTATCCCAATTCCAAGCATTCCCAACCCTCAGGAACCCTCTGTTCCTCTCCCTGTTGCATACCAGGCCCTTTAGGTTATCAATGTTTAATGCTGAAACAGAAGGCTGAACATGCTAGAAAAATTACCTCTCCGTGGAAAGCAAATTAAGACCACGCCAAACTTTTGAAGACAGAAATAAATGAAGAGTTACAGGATAGTTGAGATTCCTCATGGTCTCCTTTCTGTATCAATATAAGATCGTTACAGATGAGCCACAACTATTATTACTTACAAGAGTGAACATAGCTGTCTCCTATTTAAAACCGTTTTTATTAGAGGTCATGGAGTCAACATGATTTAGAGGGGCTAGAGGAATCTTCTGGTCCTTAAGTCAGGTAAGTGTCTAGAACTGTGACTGTAGATCCAGATGAAAAATAGGGAAGGGCTATCTGTACTCCTGGTTGTCTATTCTAAATAGAAAATTTCCCTCTGATGTCTGAGGGCTGAGAATAAAGTCCGTGCCATCTTTGTCATTGTAGTTATGATTGTATTTATTATTTTCTTTATAATTCACCATGGAGGTATCTTCAATACATTTGGCATGTATGAATTGCAGTTGTGTGGATAAAATTTGCCATCAAGTGACAGGGCACCCTCACAGCTTAAGTTTGTTGTTCCCATGGAAACACAAACTAAAACCATGCCCTTTCCTTACCTCTAATCATCTTCCATATCAGAAAAGTCATCACAGCTCCCATAACCAGAGCTCCAAGAACTACAGCAATAACAATAGTAATAATTGGGATGATAGGCTCAGGAGGCTCTGGGAAGGAAAAGAAGGGAAGGAGAGTGAGTGTCTGACTTCCAGCTCCTGGTCTTGACCATTTTGCCGTTGTCCGTGAGGACTCCCACCCTCTCAGATTGACTGCTGTGTTTGCTCCCAGTCTTTACCCCACCTCATGGTGATGACCTCAGGTAGCCCCTTATGATTCACATGACATGTGTATCTTTGCTCTTCCCCAGAAGAAACCACCACAGCTGCCCATTTCTGGAAAGTTCCATCCCCGGCAGGCCTGGTCTCTACCACCTCCATGTCCTGGATCTGATTGCATCCATCTCTCTGCCAGGTCAGGGTAATTTCAGGAGGGTAGAAACTCAGGGCCCAGCACATCAGGGTAATTTTCCTGTTAAGTCTGACCTTGCGGATCACTTGTATTTTAGGGGGATCTGAGGGAAACAATTGAAATTTTAATGCATCAGACATTCTTCCTGGGTATTTATCAGTGCTCATGTAACTTTGTGTGAATGGACCAGAAATTACCTCTAAGGAAATGTGATAAGCCCACATATCACCCTAAACTCAGGTTATGGATGAGTTAATCTATTCCTTGGAAAGTCACAGAATCAGTATGATCTAGCACAGAGCAGGAAATACTGTATCACCATCTAGGAATTTGGGCTTCTGCTTCTGACTGAGTATAGATGAAAGACTCTGGGGTCAGACTCAAAGTCATTATGCGTGGACAGTAAACAAGCCTGAGAGAGGCCATGGTTCACAATGCAAGTAGAAGGAACTGCTGCTTAATTAACAGATTGAACTGTCCTGAGAGAAGGTTTAGCTCTCTGAAGAGTCCCTCTCTCATGTTGATTCAGGGAACTCACTAACACTCTTTCCCCTTTGATACAAGACAGAGTGAGTAGACCAGCTGCTCCCTGCTGAGGAAAAATACTCAAGGGACTGGAGCTACAGTCTAAGAATAGATGGGGCAGTTTCTGTCCTTACCTATTCTCAGCAAAATCTCCTTCCCATACGCCAGCTGTGTGAGAAATGAGTCCACACATGCAACTTCCAAATAAGTCTTCATGGTTTGTGCAAAACCGTACTTCTCCCAATTTTTCCTGAGCATCTCAGCTCCCTTGCCAACTGTGGTCCAAGTCCTCAGGTCCTCATTCAGCATGATGTAATCGTGGCCATTGAAGGCTAATTCTAAGAATCCATGACTGAAGTACCCTCTAGGCAAGACATGGCAGCCAATCCTCCTCTGGATTGTGTGAGATCCTGGACAAGCCCACATTCTAAGTCATTCCCTTGTTTGGATCGGCCCCCTCCCATATGCCCTTTCTAAGTAGCCTGATTTGTAGCCTGATTTGATCCTAAAGTGAACAAAATAATCAGTCCCATTGCTCTATCAAGTCATGGGTCACATTTTCCAGGGGAAAACTTTGGACATGGAGAACTGGGTTAAGTGCATGTAGAGCATTAAATTTGGGCTTTCTAATTGGGACACACTCACCAATTGCACTGTAGTTGTAGGTGTGGATCATTAATTGCAATGCTTGTTTCAAAAACTGAATATCTTTCAGGGCCTTCTGTGTGTGCTCCTTCCAATACTCTGGATTCCGATGATCTATCCATGGTGCGCAGTGCTCCATCCCAGGAAAATTTGATCTGTTGTTGAACCTCTCAAACTGTATATTATCCACAAAACCAGCACTGATAAAAAGGGGCTCAGAATGTCCAGGCCGGGTGAAGAGAGTTTGGAAAACGCCCAAAAGATGTGAACCTAGGTACAGTGAGCCTTTAAATATTAACCCCACACTAGGAACCTATGATGCTCCACAATACAACCGCTAAGGATAACTGGGAGCAGGAAACAAGGGACAGTCACAGGATACACAGTAGAGAGGGGAACAGAGGTTTTCCCTGGCTAGGGAGAAGACAGATTTTCATGGTGCTACACCCATAGGGATGGAGTTCTTTGTTTCTCTAGTAGGAGAGTACTTTCCCTATAAAGACCCACACTCACCTTCTGGATGGCTGGCCAGGGCCAGCACTGCTAGGAGCAGCAGCAGGAGAGCCTCAGTAACAAAGGTCTTCATTCTGTTTGTAGAGTAGAGACAGAGTATTGTGTGTTTATTTTATAATCTTGAATGGAAGAAGCTGATTGGTTTCTCTTTAAAAAAAAAATCCCAAAGGTAATAATAGTGATAGAGAATGTTTGTGTTGGGTAATGAAAAGGTGAATGCCTGAGAGTGACATCTCTAGAGCCCTGCTTTCCCAGCTTAGATCTACCACAGATGTGTTGCCTCAAGCATATTTCAATCATGGACTCTTAGAATTAGCCTTCAATAGCCATGATTACATCACACTTCATGAAGTCCTGAAGCCTTGGTCCATAGTTGGTAAGAGAGCTGAGATGCTCAGATAATTGTGGGAGAAGTCCGGTTATGCACAAACTGTAAAGATACACATGCAGGGTCAATGCATTGATTGACTCCTCACAGAGCTGGAGTATGGGAAAGAGATTTTGCTGAGAAATTTAAGGATAGAAACTGCCCCATCTGTTCTGAGAGGAAAGCTCCTGTCTCCTGAGGTTTTGTCTTCAGCAGGGAGCAGTTGGACTACTAACTCTGTCTTATAGCCAAGGGGAAAGAGCATTTGTGAGTTTCCTGAATCAATATAAGAGGGGCTTTCCAGAGGGTCAAGTCTTCTCTCAGGAAAGTTCAGTCTTTCAGTTAAGCAGCAGGGTTTTTTTTTTCTATTTGTTTTGTGAACCATGACCTCTGTTCTGTTCACTGTCCATGTACAATTACTTTGTTGTCTGACCACAATGTTTCTGAGTCTTTCATCTCCACCACCTCAGAAGCAGAAGTCCATAATTCTAGAGGGAGATCCAGCATCCCCTGCTCTGTGCTGGCTCATGCTGACTTTGAAACATTCCAAAGAATACATTATCTCATCCATATCTGAATTTGGGCTGCTGTGTAGAGTTGGCACCACTCCTTCTCTCCAACTATCTCTTCCATTAATAAAAACGAAATGAGCATTTTTGATCCTCAGGAAGAATGCAAAATGCCTTAAGTTTTTAATTATTTCCCACGGATACCCTAAAATACATGTGATCAATAAGGCCAGACCTGAAAGGTAAATCATCCTGAGCTTCCAGGCCCTGAACTTCTACTCTTCTGTAATCACCCTGACCTTGGAGAGGAATGGGAGAAAGAAAACCCAGGACATAGTTGTAGAGATCAGGCATAAAGGGAATGAAAACTTCTAGAAGTAGGCAGCTGTGGTTGTGCCTCCTAGTGAAGAGCAGAAGTACAGGATTTATGTGTCTGCTATCCTGAGATGAGGTAAGAACTGCTGTAGGGAGCCATATTGGATTTGGGCCTGGCTGCTTTGTGACTGCATAGCTCAAGGTGGCTACATGACTCTGGGCTGTATGGCCATAAAGTCTTGAGATTGTTGGACAAAAGCCTCTCCGATGAATTTATTGCACAGGTAGAAAATAATCACGAAATGCTTTGAGCCCGGCTGATGCATGTGGAACCGACACACCTGGGCCACACCTGGGCGGTGGTCAATTTGCTCCTGCCTTTTGCTTTCTCAGGCTTTGTCCTTGAGATTTAGGCTGGTCTTCTCAGATTTCTCCCTACGTAGTCGGTCTTTGGTTACCAAAGTCATGAGCCAGGTAGTCACGAGCCAGGGTTTCCCACTGTGCTTCCCAGATATTTCCTACCTGGGGAACTTGGGTATATAGGTGGTGAAGAGTCTCTCTCTTCCTCTCCTGGCTTGACACGAATAACCTGTGTGTGTGTGTGTGTGTGTGTGTGTGTGTGTGTGTGTGTGTGTGTGTGTGTGTGTGTGTGTGTTTCTTTAATCTCACAGGCTTTCACCTGATTCTCAGTAGTGTGTTGGTGCAGGCGCCAATGAACTGTGAGTGAGCACAAAGACTATGCAGAGAGAGTGGGTGTCCTTTGGGACAACTGGATCTGGGTCAACACTGAGAGCTGGAGGTAAGATGCCCTGCTGTTGCTTCCTTTCCTTTCCTTTCCCTTCCCAGAGCCTCCTGTGCCTACCAACCTCATCATAACTACTGTTACTGCTCTTGTTCTTGGATTCTTGCTCATGGAAACTCTGGTGACTTTTCTGATATAGAAGAGAAGGACTAGAGTTAATGAAGGCTTGGGATTTCAGTTCATGTTTTCATTAGAATATCAAGCCCAAGCTGTGAGTGTGCCCTGCCACATGACAACAGATTTTCCTCCACACAGTTGCTAATTCAGCCTAGACATGCTGTGCTGGCCTTAAGTCTATTGTGAGGCATAAAGAAAATAAAGGACAGATTCATAGCTGCAATGGCAGAGGTTGCAGCGACTGGATGCACAGTTCTCAGAGGTTAAAGGGAAATTTCTTTCTTAGAATAAATACACAGGAGTAGGAGTCCAGTTAGCCCTCTTTGTGTTCAGTCTTCTATTATCTTTCTTGGATCTGCAGTCACATTCTGGAAACTAATTTAAGACAAGTACCAGGTGATTCTTGATGTACTCTAGATCCTGTTGCCTCTAGGACCTCTAATAAAAGGATTTCCAGGAGTTAACAAAGAGACAGCTATGGTCAGCCTTGCATGAAGTAATATTGGTGACTTACTCTGAGAAACTTACATTAATATAAAAAGGATCCATGGGAAATCAGCCAGCCAATAACTCCTCGTTTAGTTCTGTCATAAAGAGCTTGGACCTTGGGGTTGAGGTCTTAGCTCAGTGGTAGAGCGTTTGCCTAGCAAGCGCAAGGCCCTGGGTTCGGTCCTCAGCTCCGGAAAAAAAAAAAAAAAAAGCTTGGACCAGGTCTTCCTTTGCTTTTCACTGGGAGTTAAATTTCCTAGGATATCCAGTCTTCTGTTACACCTTTTAAAAAGTGACACCTTAAACAGTGAGAGGACCAGAGGACCAGAGGACCAGAGGATAGAATTCTGTGTAATGGAACCTCTTGGGACTGAGATGGTTCGAATGTGTGATGAGCTACTCAGTAAGACACCATTTAAATAAATTCATCTGAATTTCTTTCTTCTACTTTTTATCTACAGGATAAGACAGATACCTTAGCTTGGTACTGAGCCATACAATATTTGTCCTGGCTTCTCTTCCCATTGTGGCTTCAAAACCTGATGACTTCTCTTTCTACATCTGGCTATGACTATGTATATTTAGCAGGTCATGGGCAGCAACAAAGTTCATCCCCACCCTGACCATCTATATCGCCCTGTCATCTCTCATGCTGCTCCAACACAGGCAATGCTGAGACATCTCCATCGCTGATTGGAATTTAGGTTTCATTAAACTATCACATCATGTTTATGTCTTTGTTTAAGCATTTATATATGGTTATGCAACTTCTTTCCAGATTGAGTGATTGGGCTCTACAAGGGGCCCAGTGGAGTGGATCCTGCCATTTATCATTAAACTTTAATGACTTTGAGTGCATGGATATTTTGTCATTATATATGTCTCTGTAACCCAAGCTTTCTAGAGAAGAGGTTGGAGTACTGGTAGACTGGAGTCATAGAGAGTTCTAAGCAGCCATGTGGTTACTAGAAATTCAACAAAGATTCCTTGGAAGACCAGACGGTACCCTTACCTGCTGAGCTATCTCTCTAGCTTATATCTTTTTTTTTCTTTTTTTCTTTTTTTCCGGAGCTGGGGACCAAACCCAGGGCCTTGCGCTTGCTAGGCAAGCGCTCTACCACTGAGCTAAATCCCCAACCCTAGCTTATATCTTTTTACATTAAGCTCAGCATTCAGAATGCAGATGCAAAGGGATCTTAGTGTTCTAGACCAGTTTGATCTACATAACAAGTCCCAGGCAAGGGCAGTTTATATACATATTCCCCCTCCCTCCAAAAATAGTCTGATGCTTTAAAAAAAAAACATTTAATTAGATTATAAAATAGTTAAAATTTCTTAAAGTAAATTATTACAATTAGTTATTACTAATAAAAATATTCTCCAGTAACTGCTGAGATGGCACAAAATGGAGAGAAACTTGAAGCAATCCCACTAAAATCAGGGACTAGACAAGACTGCCCATTCTCTCCCTACTTATTCAATATAGTTCTTGAAGTTCTAGCCAGAGCAATCAGACAGAGAAATTGGAAGGGAAGAAATCAAAATATCACTATTTGCAGAAGATATAATAGTGTACTTAAGTGACCCCAAAAGTTCCACCAGACAACTACTTAACCTGATAAACAACTTCAGCAAAGTGTCGGGGTATAAAATTAACTCAAACAAATCAGTAGCCTTCCTCTACTCAAAGGATAAACAGGCTGAGAAAGAAATTAAGGAAATGACACTCCCAAATAATATAAAATATTTGGTGTGACTTTAACCAAGCAAGTGAAAGATCAGTATGACAAGAACTTTAAGTCTCTGAAGAAAGAAATTGAGGAAGATCTCAGAAGATAGAAAGATCTTCCATGCTCATGGATTAGCAGGATTAATTGCCAAAAGCAATCTACAGATTCAATGAATCCCCATCAAAATTCCTACTCAATTCTTTATAGAGATAGAAAGAGCAAATTGCAAATTTATTTGGAATAACAAAAAACACAGGATAGTGAAAACTATACTCAACAATAAAAGAACTTCTGGGGGAATCACCATCCCTGACTTCAAGCAGTATTGCAGAATTGTATAGTATTGGTACAGAAATCCTAACTTTACAGGTCAGTGAAGGGGTTGCCCCTAGGTACCGTGTCTGAGCTCTATTCTAGAAAATGCTATCCATGGAGACTATAGGATCCACTGAGCCACTGTCCTGATTTAAGTCCATATCTGGAGGTTAGAAAGGTACCTAGGTGGGGTACACTCATTGGAGGGTCCTATCAATGACTGAGCCAAGTGAGAATCGCTAAGAGAGGGGTCTTGGCTAGGCTATCACACAACCTGAATGTGGTCTGTGGTAGGTACTACAACCAAGGATACTATGAACCAACTTATGTAACCAAGCCATAGTTACATCACCCTGTAAAGGCAATTGAACCAGTCTGAAAGGCAGCTGAGACCCTCAGGAATGCGTGGGAGGGGGACAGTTGGTGAGGGAGCTGAAGTCTTCCCTAAAAGGCACTAGCATAGATTCTCATACAAATGAACTATGGGAAGGAGATTACGCTGAGAACGGGTAAGAATGAAAACGTCTCCATCTGCTCAGGTAACTGACAAGGTCTTCAGAATTGTGTGGAACCTCTTTCCTTACATGAGCACCCTCCCTGTATTGAAACAGATATAGGGTTCTGTGTGACCACCAGAACCAAACTAAAATGCTGAAAAGTTGACCCGCAGTCATGTATTCTCTGCATTGAGGAAGTGGGACAGGGTTCCTATAGGTGGCTGGCCAACAAGTCTAGAGGGTTTGGTAAGTTCCACGAGACAGATTTGTTTGAAAGTATGTGAACAGCATGCTAAATGATTAAATGCCAGTAAACCTCTGACACCTTCCTACACCAACAAACCAACACACACACACACACACACACACACACACACACACACACACACACATAACAGGCAGACAGAAAGACAGGCAGACACACACAGAGATATCACTGACAGTTCTCAAATCACAATTGTTCATATTAACACAAATTTCAGGGGAATGATTTATGAATGCCACGAGTGGTGGCACATGCCCTTTAATCTGAGCACTTTTTAAAGTCCCTAGCAGTCATATCTCCACGAGTTCAAGGACAGCCTGGTTAAGGCAGTGAGGTTCAGGCCCCAGTCAAGACACATAACAAGAGAGACCTTGTCTCAAAAGTCAAGATGCATGCAAGAAACCACACAAACAAAAAACAAAAAAGTAGTTGTTGAGTATATTGTGAAAAATTCAAATGCTCAAATAATACTCATGTTTTCCTGGGGGTGGGGGAGGAAAGGCTGCTGTGCAACCCATCCATCCGCTCACATTTTATATCTGAGGAGAAAGAGAATATAGCCCTCCAGTGTGCTTTGACACCTGATCTGGTCTGAGTCAAAAGTAGGGCAGCAGCCAGTAGCAGGAAATAGGCAAGAGGCTCTCAACTTCGGGAGTGGTGAGAGGGAATGATAACTTTTCCCTGTCATTCACCCTAAACGGTATACAGTAGCTCATGCTACTCTAGGAACCTGTCGCCCAGTTGATGAATTCCAGCTTCAAATCATCACTGTCCAGGCAAGAGCATGCCACACAGGTTAGGAAAGTGACAACGTAAATAGGGATATGGAAATTCCCAGTGCTGGCCTTCAGAGCAGAAGCTTCTGCCTGAGGTCTCCAGCTGGAAAGTCCAACCTGAGAATTTGCCTGCAACCTCTTCTTCTGGCATCAAGCCCCATTAAAAAAAAATTATTTTCACTCTCTTTTTCTGTCACTGGGAATATTCCAACATTTTCATTCTCTCTCTCTCTCTCTCTCTCTCTCTCTCTCTCTCTCTCTCTCTCTCTCTCTCTCTCTCTCTCTTATGTGAAATAGTGATTGAGGTAGCCTGGTGTGCACAGGAACCTGATATGTAGCGGAGGAGTCTCTTGAACTTCTAGGTGCTGGTCTACAAGCTTTGCCACTGTAACTATTTACAGCATTTTGTTTGTTGTGTTTCTGTGAGGGTCTGAGGGGCTCAATGCATTCTGTGTGTTTTGCAAGGACTCAACTGAGCAACATCCCTCGCTCTCAATTGTTTTGAGTTGTTTTGTGTGGATTTGCAGAAGTACCTATATTTCTGTGCATCAACACACTCTATAATTAAGATATTACTAAGTGAGACCTCATTGACCTATGAGAGTTACTTACAATACTCATCATTCCCTGTTGATAGCGTGGTCCTATAAAAGACAAGAGTCTATGTAATAATGTAATAAAAGACTTTCTCTAAAGTTTAAATTTTATCTTTTGAGAGATACATTTGCTTTTTTATGCACAGTTTTTTGCATGCAGGTATGTCTATGTACCTACATAAATACCATATTGTCCTGAAAGCCAGAGAAGCATGAATATGCTTGGATCTCTTCGGAAGTACCAACAATTTGTACTCATGGAACTATCTCCACAAACACTACAATCATCCCCCCTCCTCTCTCTTAATATGAACCACATGTTACATTAGACCAGCCTTAGAGAAAACCACATAGAAATTAGAAATAGCACAGCTGGCCAGGGTCCACACTTGTCCTTGGTTATATAACACTGATCTTCAAGGTGAAGTTGCCTGACTTCCCTAAGAATTCGTAATGGGAGTAACAAAGACCTGACAAGATCAGTCACAGGAAGATTAACTACTGGGTAAGAAATCTCTAGAGCCCTGCTACCTAGCCTTGGATCCAGATATGGGCGCTGGTATCCTAGGAGCAGTGTCTAGGGACAAGTTGCTTACCCTGATCAATGTGCCTGTCCTGTTGACAGCATCCCCCTGAGTCCTTTCCCAGATGCTGATCTGGCTGACAGAATCAAGGAAGGAAAGGAAAGCAAAGGCCCACATGTCTCACTGAAGAGTCCAGCAATCGTTTCTGATTTGGGGTTTCATTGCCTCACTGTTATATCAGGGTCCTTTCCTGGCAAGCTCAGACCACCTGTTCTAATCCTTGGCTTCATGTCAATTGCGGATCAGAGAGAACTGAAGAAGGATCAAAAATTTAGGATGGAGTTAGCTGCTCTGTCAGTGGTCATGCACACAATGTCCATAGAAGTCCAAGAGTAGAAGTCTCAAGAGATGTGAAAGATAATGTACTACTGACAGATCTCTGATGAAATCCAACTTAAAAAACTTTCCGTTGTCAACTTATGACACCAGGTTGACCCTCCACAGACCTTAAAGACACAGACCTGCTCCACAACACTCTGCACATTCATGGTGGATCTTCTAAAAATATCAATCACCCACATTATGGCCACCATTTAATATCTCTGAGATTAAAGACCCGGGTGTCCTTTTCCCAAATCCTATGGAGATGCAGCCACCTCCTGCTACATTTGGGTTCACATGGGTTCATTTTTATTAGATCTGATCTTATCTTGCTGCCACAATGTGGGATTGTGGGTTGGGGCAGCCTCAGTGGCTCTATGGCTGTTGCATGGCAGACTGGAAAACAAGAACCAGTGATCATGCAGAATGAGAACGAACTCCTCAACCCCATTTGTCCCCTCCCTGCTGAATCCAATTGCTGTGATGTCAGATGTGGCTTAGATTTTATTATTTTGCCAGAGGCTTGGTTCTGTGTCCCAGGTGTAGACTAAGCTGTAGGACATGTTAAGGGGATGGTCTCCAGGACTGGGCAGGATCGGATGTCTCAATAAACACAGTGGAGAAGATCTCTATAAAATCTGCAAACAACCTGGTTTTCCTTATCTAGACCCATGTTTTGGAGGTCTGCTTCTCTGATTTACTCCTCAGTAAGTGATGGAGAATCTTCCAGGTGAATGAACTTGTTCTAGGTCCTGGGATACAGCAAGGAAAAGGACATAAAAATCACTACCATGGGATTGGAAAGGTGACTTAGTTTTTTAAACATGATTGCTGCTTGTACAGGAGACCTGAGTTCATTTTTCAGTATGATTAAAGGGCCACATACAACCTTCCACTATTACAGCTAATCCATGGGATTAGATGGCTTCCTCTGGATTCCACAGGAATATCTAATCCACTGTCATGTACTACACACACACACACACACACACACACACACACACACACACACACACACACACACACAAATATCTACAGGAGTCAAAAGTAAAATTACTATAAAACGAGTGCCCTCTCTCGAATACAAGTTTGGAATAGTTTTGAAGTTGCCATACCTGTTCAATGGTGACTTATATTAGTCTGATTTTCTATTGCTCTGACAAAACACTAAAACCAAAACCTAACTTGAGGAGGAAAGACTTTATTTCATCCGACAAGTTCCAGGTCACATTTTATCAGTGAGGAAGTTAGCACAGGAACCCAAGGAAGGAACGTGGAGGCAGGAGCATTACTTGAAGAACTGCTGTTTACTGCCTGCTCAGCCTGCTTTCATATATAATCTAGGAGCACCTGCCTAGCAGTGAATTTGCCATATCAACGAAAATCTAGAAAATGCCTTACAGTCTTGGTTATGGACAATCTGCTGGTGGTACTTTCTTTATTGAGCTTCCTTTTCCTCAATATATAAAGGTAGTTTTTGTCAAATTGACAAAAATAAAACAACAGCCAAGACAACACAATGGTCTAGAATTGCTGATATACAACCCATTTACCTCTATTCTCTCCAATATTGGGCTATAGTCACTTTTATTTAATGAATAGCTTTAAATTTAGGAACAAAGTCTACACAACAAACACAAGTTTACCATAAAATTCACTCCTCAGTCGGCAATGAGACCTTGGGAACAAATATTTATCATTTAATACATAGTAGTATCAGACCAACCTCAACACTAACTAGCATCCCAGATGCCATGTCTAGATACGTTCTTATAGAAATACTACATGGAGTGTGAATCTGGGGGCAGTGAGATGTGAGCTACTGATCGTGATCAAGATTTGATCCTGGTTCCCTATGTGTGGGCCGGGAGGATAGGTTAGCATGGATACCTATAGTGAGCACCAGTATAGTGAAGGGAGCTATTTTTGCTGAGTCCTCAAGAGGAGAACTAAGAACCAGGATACTCCTACTGTGGTCAGGGTGTATGGTAATGTTGTCTACTGGATAGAGGATTGCTGTTGTGTCATGTTGTGAAGGTCTATAGGGGTTGCATAGAATATGCTTCTTGCACGAGGCAGAAATCCTGTCCCACAGAAATTCATGAGGCACCCATCGCATGCTTCAGAAACCTGACTTTCCTGCCTTTTATGAAGGCAATGCTACTAATATGTTGTCCTTAAGTAAAGCAGGAAGGGCTGTCATGTGCATGAACCTCTTCAGGCCTCTGGGATCCAGAAAACCAAGCAAGAGGAAGTGTTGACATGTACTTTAGGGTCCCGAACGTAGTCTGTCTTGATGAATAATATATGGGAACTAGAGAAAAATCCCTACACATCAGGCATTACATACAGTCTATCTACAAAACAATGTTAGTTTTTCTGATAATGCTATTGATTTCAGTTACAGCACCCCTTGTTTTCTGTCTGATATGCCCTGTTCTGTAGACTACAGTTAAGAAAGGATAACATGATATCTTAACTTCATTTTGAATAGTTTCCCATTTTGTAATAGGTAAGTAGATATCCTAATGACTAGTCTGAAATTTAAGGATTTAAGCACTCATGGTCAATGATTGCCCAATTTGTTTATTCCACACATCTTTCCTTACATCAACCTACATTCTATATGAAATGCAAGTACTACTTGACATTAATTTGGATGTCTTAGAATAGTGGAGGAATGTCTGCCATATACTATTAAGTTTTAAGTTTGTTCATTTATATTTTTAATATCTTAGTTTGGTACAGGTCCTCAGTTATGTAGCCTATGTTGATTGAGAACTTGCAAACATCCTCTTGAAAAAGGATACTCTGTACTGGTATTACAGACATTATATAAAACACAGAACTGTCAGAAACAATATTTTTGACTCAACTGTGGTATAATAGCACAGAGATCTTTTGTGGGACTATGAGAGAAACACTTCCTACTAGTGACAGTTGACAGTAGAAGACAATGACATCAGACTCATACACAGAACTGAGAATAAGTATAATTCATGTTGAAACGTGAATGTAAACGTGACCCAATTTAACATCAGATTCAGGCCTGAACAGGCTAAGTGCCCACATGAAAGAACAGCACAGACATGGGACAAGGTCCTAAAATTGCCTGAGATCTTTTGATCACATGACCTATTGAAAGAATAGGGATGAAGAAGTACCAAAAAGGCAGAGGTGGAAAGAGACAGTGTGAAAGCCCAGGTGGACCCAGCAACAACTGTGCACAGCCCAGACCTCACTTGACTTCACACAGCAAACAAAGCCACATAGGCAAGAGATTTATCACAGCAAACACTAATTTCATAAGGTGCTGAGCCTTTATTTCCTCCATCAATTTTACTCACTTTTAGGACATGAACGAATCACCCAATCTGGCCAGAAGTTGCACAACCACGTACAAATGCTTAATTAAAGACAGAAGCATGAAATTGTATGTAGGTCAGAGAAAGCGAAGTTCAATCAGGAATGGAGATTTCCCAACCCTGACTGTGGTAAATACACGGAATAAGGGTAGGAATGGGATTTGTTGGTGCCCATGACAAGCTTACATTGTGGCTAAAGGGAACAGACACATGGCTAAAGTCAGATGTAGAATGAGAAGCCACCGGGTCCTGAAGTCACAGTGGGAGAAGAAACCAGAACAAATACTGTATGACTCAGTACCACATTAGGGCATCTGTCTTATCCTGTAGAGAAAAAATTCTGATCAGTGTCTTTAGCTGATGACATACTGAACAGTCAGCCCATGACACATTCAAACGGTCCCAATCCCCAGACTTCCAATCCCCCAGGGGTCTATCCTTTGATTCTCTCCTTGTTACATGTCAGGTGTCTTAACGTGTTACTTTTTAATGCTGTAACTGAAGGGTGGACATCATAAGGATTTTGCCTCCTAGTGGAAAGCAAATTAAGACTAGGTCAAAGCCTTTGAAGATAGACGTAAATGAGGCATTGTGGGCCGGCTCAGATTCCCTCATGGGTTCCTTTCTATATTACTATAAGTTCCTCGGGAATGAGCCACCAGCATTATTACTGGCAAGGTTGAACCTAGGGGGTTTCTCTTTAACTCCTGGGGGCAAAAACACTTTTATTAGAGTTCGTGGAGGCAGTAGGGTCTAGAGGGCCTAGAAGAATCTCCTTGCCCTCATCTCAGATCATTCCCATAACTGTGACTGCAAGTTCAGAGAAAGCTGAGGAAACGTCATGGAAAACTGTACAAGAAACCAGCTAACTGGAATCCTGGGTACCCATTCTAAATAGGAGAATTCCCTCTGACCTCTGAGAGCTGAGACACAGGTCTGTGCCTCCTCCATCACTGCACTTATGGACCCGTCCATTGTTTCCTTTATGCTTCACAATGCAGTTGATATCACCACATCATCCCCAGGCTGAAACCTGCTGTCATGTGACAGGGCACACTCACAGCTTGTCCTGATCTTCCCATGAAGACACAAACTAAGACCCTGCCCTGTCTTTACCTTTAATCCTCCTCTTCCATATCAGAGAAGTCACCACTGCTCCTATAAGCAGAGCTCCAAGAACCAGACAAAGAACAATAGCCATGACGAGGACGGTGGACTGAGGAGACTCTGAGGAGGAAAGGAAGGGAAGCAAGAGTGAGGCCCCTGACCTCCAGCTCTCAGTCCTGACCCAGTTCCAGTTGTCCCAAAGACCCCCCTCCAACTCTCTCTGAACAGTCTTTGTGCTGGCTCCCAGTCCTTACCCCATCTCAGGGTGATGGGCTCTGGCAGCCCCTCATGCTCCACACGGCATGTGTATTTCTGCTCTTCCCCAGAAGGCACCACCACAGCTGCCCACTTCTGGAAGGTCCCATCACCTGCAGGCCTCGTCTCTATCACTTCCACGTCCTGAGTCTGGTTCCTCCCATCTCTCTGCCAGGTTATGGTGATTTCAGCAGGGTAGAAGTTCAGGGCCCAGCACCTCAGGATGATTTTTCCGTCAGGTCTGACTTTGTGGGTCACGTGTGTTCTGGGGGTGTCTGAGGGAGTCAATTAAAATTTAAGGCATTTTGCACTCTCCTAGGAATCCATCAAGGCTCACGGAACCTTGTTTTGAATGGCTGGGAGAGTGGGCCTGAAGGAGAGGTACTACACCACACAGCAGCCTAAACTCGGGATATGGATGAGGAAGTCTATTCCTTGGAAAGTTTGAGAATCGGCATGAGCCAGCACAGAGTTGAAAATACTGGATCTCTTTCTAGGAATATGGACCTCTTGTTCTGACTGGGTGGATATGAGAGACTCGGAAACACTGGGGTCAGACCTTAAGGTCATCGTTTATGTACAGTGAGCAAGTCAAAGATAGGCCATGGTTCACAATGCAAGTGGAAGGAACTGTTGCTTAGTTTGTGTGCTGAACTCTCTTGATAGAAGGCTCAGAGGGTTCCTATCTCTAGATTAATGAAGAAACCCATTAGCCCTCTTTTCCCTTTAATGCAAGACCAAGTTGGTATCCCAGCTGCTCCCTGCAAAGGAGAGATACTCAGGGCCAGGAACTCTAGTCAGATGAGATGGGACAATTTTTGTCCTTACCTGTTCTCAGCAAATAATCTTTCCCATAGTCCAGCTCTGTAAGGAGTTCATCCACACATGATCCCTGCAGGTAATTCTTCACAATTTGTGCATAATGCGTGTCCTCCCACTCCTGCTTGAGCGTCTCAGCTGCCTTGCCATCTGTTCTCCAGTTGTGCAGTTCATCATTCAGTATGATGTAATCCTGGCTATCAAAATTCAATTCTAGGATTCCGTGACTGAAGTAACCTCCAGGCAGCACGTCACAGCCATACCTCATCTGGATTGTGTGATTACCTGGAGAAGGACCCACTCTCAGCCCCTTCCTTGGGCCAGAGTTCTTGGTGACCTTCTACAGTGGGTTACCCCAGCTAATGAGGCCATTTTTAGTGGCCAGATTTGGATTTGAATTGTTCAGAAACCCAGGTCAGTGTCCCAAGCTTTGTGGAATCAAATAACCAGGGCACACATTTTCTGGGTTTAAAGCCCAGGTGTGGCAAACTCGGGCAGTTCCCTGGGAAGCGTGAAGTTTGGAGTTCCTGATTTGGGTTTACTTACCAGTCATGCTGTTAGAGTAGATGTGAAGCATTTTCTCCATTACTTCTTTCAAGTTCCATTTTTCAATCAGGATGTCCTGTATTGTCTTCTCCCAATACTCTGGAGTCTGTTGATCTTTCCATGGTGGTCTGTGCAACGACCACTGACTCTGTGATCTGCTGTTGAATCCTATGAACTGTGTATTGCCCACATAGCCAACAAAGATGAACTGGGGCTCCGCAAGGCCAGGCCATGACAGGAGTGTTTGTAAATATCTCAGAGAGTGTGAACCTAGGAACAGTTGGCCTTTAGATCTTCACTCTCCACCTAGGGCATTGCCAGTCCACAGGCCTATACCCAGGGAAGGTAGGAAGCAAGGGGCAGGATGCAAATGGAGAAGGAAACAGAAGTTCTGACTGGGCTAGGGAGGAGATATGCTTTCCAGGTGCTGCTCCCCTAGGGGTGGAATCCCTTTGCTTCCCCAGGTTAGGTCCCTTTCTTTCAGATTCCCACACTCACCTTTTGGAGTCTTGGTGATGACAAGGGTGACCATGAGCAGCAGGACAGCCAGAACTAAAAGGACCTTCATCTGGCTGCTGAGTGCAGACTGAGTCTCTGCTAGTATATGTTCACTTTATGATCTTGATATGGAGGATGCTATTTGGCTTCTCTAAAAATTCCCAATGGTAGTGATAAAGGGTGTTTGGTTTGGGGCATGGAAAGATTAAGTCCTGGAGGAGAAGTCTCTTGGGCCCTGCCTCCACAGTTCAGATCTAGCTCTGAGGCCTGCAGGAGCAGTGTGTAATAAAACATGTTGCTTACACTGATGCTTGTCCTCCTGGTCATGGTCACAATGTCCCCATGTCAATCTAAAAGGCCATTGAGTCAACAAGTCTCAACAATTGAGAAGTCAGGGTGTCTATAGGCTCAAAGACTTCAGACCTCAAAGCAAATCATGATTGTGTGAATTACGTTGATCAATGTTCACCACATTAAAAACCTATTTGAGCCATTTGCTTCATTGAACATATTATTAAAGTGCATATGCACAGAATTTTTATAAAAAGTAGCAACTATTTTCCAAAATAAAATGTTAAGGTGAAAATAATTTCTGCTGTTTTTATTCTCATAGTTACCATTAGAATTTCTTTGGGTTTCTATAGCATCTTATTTTATTCAGTTCACATCCTGATTGTAGTCTGCCTTGGTCCTCCTCACACAGTCCCTCCTCTACGCCCCTTCTCTTCTCTGAGATGGTGGAGTCTCTCACTGGCATAACCCCACCCTGGCACATCACATCTCTGCAAGGCTAAGTGCATCTTCTCTCACTGAGGCCAGACGAGGCAGCTGAGCTAGGGGAATATACTCAACAGACAAGCAACAGCTTTAGGGTTAACCTCTGCTCCAGTTGTTGGGGCATCCACATGAGAACCAAGACACACATCTGCTACATATGTGCAGGTCCAGCTCATATATGCTGTTTGGTTGGTAGTTCAATCTCTGCCATCCCCCAAGGGTCTAGGTTATTTGATGCTGTTGGTCTTCTTGTGGAGTTCCTATTCCCTTTAGGGCCCCCAGTTTTTCCCCCACCTCTTCTATAACAGTCCTAAAGCTCCATCCATTGTTTGGCTGTGGGTCTCTGCATCTGTTTCAGTCAGCTTCTGGGTGGAGCCTCACAGAGGACAGTTATTCTAGGCTCCTGTCTGCAAGCCTAACAGTGTATTATTAACAGTGTCAGGGTTTGGTGCTTGACTATGGAATGAATCTCAAGTTGAGTTAGTTATTACTTGGCCTTTTCCTTTGTCTCTGCTCCATCCTCATCCATGCATTTCTTATGGACAGGATAAATTTTAGGTTGAAAGTTTTGTGGGTGGGTTAGTGTTCCTATGCCCATATTAGAGTTCCTTCCTGCCTACAGAAGGTGGCCACTTCATGTTTTATATTGCTGTAAATCTCAACTAAGGTCACTCCTGAGAGCAACTCCTCCACTCCAGGTCTCTGGCATGCTCTTGAGATGGCCTGTCCACCCCATACCCCACCATGCTGCATATTTCCATTCATTCTCCTGGCCCTCTGGCTATCTCTCTTATTTTTTTCTGCACCTGATCCTGAAGCACCCCCCATTACCCTCCTTGTTATCCCTCCACCCAGTTCCCTCCCTCCATCTGCCTGCTATGACTATTTTATTCCCTTTTTAAGTGAGATTCCAGCATCCTTGTTTGAGTCTTCCTTCTTGTTTAATCTTCTTTTAGTCTGTGGGTGGTAGCATGGCTATCCTGTATCTTATGGCTAGTATCCACTTATCAGTGAGTACATACCATGCATGTCCTATTGGGTCTTGGTGTTTTCACCAGGATGATATGTTGAAGTCCCATCCGCTTGCCTGCAAAATTCATGATGTCTTTGTTTTAATGGCTGAGTAATATTCCATTGTGTAGTTGGGTCCCATCTTCTTTATCCATTCTTCAGTCGAGGGACATCTAGGTTATTTCCAGTTTCTGGTTATTATGAACAAAGCTTCTATGAACATAGTAGAGCAAGTGGTTTGGTGGTATGTTGGAGCATATTTTGAGTATATGCCTAGAAGTGGTGTGGCTGGGTCTTAAGGTACAACTATTCCCAGTTTTCTGAGAAACTGCCAAATTGATTTCCAAAGTGGTTGTACAAGTTGGTGCTCCCACCAGCAATGAGGGAGCACATCCTCTTGAGAATGATCTGTCTCTTGAGGTTTTGACCTTAGCCATTCTAGTGGGTGTGTAATATGGAACCTCAGAGTTGTTTTGATTGCATTTCCATAATGAATAAGTAATTTGAACATTTCTTTCAGTGCTTCTCCGCCATTTGATATTCCTCTTAGGACTTAGAACTTAGAACCTTAGAACTCAGGAGTCTTGTATTCTCCCCCTTTTAATTGTTCATTGTATTTTATTTTACATGATTAACATATTGAAACAGCACATAGTCAATTCATGCCTCTAGTCCAACCTATCAAAAGAAGAGGCATAAATACCATGAGGTAAAGACCATCCTTAAGTATATGAGATCCTGCCTCAATATAAAATTCACACAGTAATTGTACACTTCCTATCTATATATGTCACTTGTTAAACGTATGCATTTTCTTATGGTTCTGGATAAATAGACATACTTTAAAACTTCACAGAATGCTTGTGAGTAACAGCACACAACAATAATGCAGGCACCTGAAAGGGATATGGAAATAAGAAGTTCAAGGATGAGAGACCAATGATGTGGGAGGATACAAAGGTGCAGTCTGAGAGAATCTTCAGAGTATAATCTGGGACCAATTAGGTCACTGCCATCAGAAGAGGAAATTGATGTCCAGGAATCCCTGGATTTTTTTAGCAGTTTAATAGTAATGTAAAATAAAATACAATGAACAATTAGAAGGAGAATATGAGACTCCCAAGTTCTATATTTGAACTTGAAACTCATGTCAGAATCCTAAAGAATAACCTGGAGAGCAAGAGGGAGTCCCTTAATTAGTTTGCCTCTCTTCCAAATATGCCCACATTTAATAAAGTCCTTTTTCTGCCTTTCACTATATTTGTCTACTTGGTTGCCTTTTTGTTTTGGCATACCTTAGCTTATTACAGGTATCAGAAAACAAGGTTTGACCCTAAAACTTCTGTTGACGATACCACCATGGAGATGCTTCTGATCAAGAGTAGGTGGCTTTGTGGGTCAATTAAAGACATATGCCTGTTGCTTTCAGAAACTAGAAACAACCTGAGGAGAGAGACAGCAGACTTATACTCAGTACCGAAGACAGATCTCATTCCATGGAGATACAAGAAACAGATGAGGCAGGGATGTCCACTTCCTGAGCATGGAGTACAACATGACATACAGGGATAGTCCGCTAGAATATACAAGGGGAAAGACATTGTAACTTCACTAATAGCTGTCCGAGGTGAGGGGTGATCTACTAACAACCTGAATAATATTAGCAAGGTAAAATAGGAAGCTTTACAAACAAGAACAAAAAAACAAATTCCTCATTTTATAAATGGGGGTTGGTGAGTGTATAAAGTACTCACCCTGTGAGAAAGAATAACCAGAGGCGTGCTTAAGACAGAGAGATCTAGAATTTTGGAATAGTTTTAACAAGGTGAATTGGGGGTTTTAGCACAGAACAGATAACCCAGTGATAAAGAGGCCTGACTGGTCTTTCAGGAGACCTGTGTTCAATTACTAGTACCCACATATCAGCACACAACCATCTAACTCCATTCAGTGGATCTGAAGCCCTTTTCTGGTCTCCACAGCTACCAAGCACAGTCATGGTATATGGACATACATACATACAGGAAAACAACCATACACAAAATAAAAATGAAAATATTTAAATTAAAAGGGGACGAAGAGAAAGGAACAAGACATAAATATGTTGAAAATAGCAACAGCAGGAGAGATTGCAGGAAACGCTCTCTACCTTATCTACCTTAGCACTCAACCAGGTCAGTGGCCAAAGCCATACTTCAAAAACCCTTGCTTATCTGGTCCATTGTTATCTACTTAGTGACACTCAAGGTCTCTGTTCAGCCTCTAGTGGAAGAAAAGGTCAAAAAAAAAAAAAAAAAAAAAAAAACAAAACTCTAGTTCCCACAATCTGTCTGTCTTATACTTGGCCCGTCATTGTATATGAGCCAGAGTTACAGAGGCCAGCCTCAGAGAAAGGTGCTTAGTAACAGAATAGCTGGTAGGAAACAAAAGTCAAGATGTCACAAGGTCCTTCCCACCTTCTAGGACCTGAGAAAGGTCAGTAGGCTAGGTGCTGGATAGGACCTTGTGCTCTCAACCTGAATGATGCGGGAAGCCAAGCAGGGACAGCCTGAATAGGGAGCTTGCAAGCATCTCATAGGACTAGGACCTAGCCAAGGCTTCTATTCCTTGTGGTGGTGTTGCACAAAGTTCTGTGACTTCAAAATAATGTTCTTTCTCTGAAGACCTGCACGCACTTGCCAGAGTCTGAATCAGGGTCTGCGTGGCTGCTAGTAGAAAGAGGAGGGCTGGAGGTGGTGACATCTTCCTCCTAAATGGTAGGACACATTTAGTCCAGAATGGTTCTTATTCAAAATACGAATTTGAACTTCAGAATGAGGCTTACACACGGGCTGCTTTAAGAATTCCCAGTGTGGGGTACAGAGACCTGAAGAGTCATGGAAACATTAACAATAGGAGAGAAGTCTCCGGTGCCCTGCTTCCCGGCTGCAGATAATGTTTCTGGGTCCTGGTATCCTGGGAGCAGTGTCTAGGGACAAGTTGCTTACTCTGATCCCTGTACATATCTTGTTGACAACATCCTTCTGAGTCCTAGCACAGAAGCTGATCTGGCTGACTGAGTCAAGGAAGGAAAGGAAATCAAAGGCCCATGTCTCTCACTTTAGTGTCCAGCTCTGGTTCCTACTCCATGGTTCCATTGCCTCACTGTTAGGTCATGGTCATTTCCTGTCCAAATCAGACCACCTACAGTAAGTCTTGCTTCTTGGTGATAGGACACAGGTCTCTGAGATAGGCAAGGAATTAGGATAGGAGTTGGATGTTCTGTCTATGATCATGCAGACTATGTCCCCAGATGGCCTAGAGAAGAAGCAGAAAGAGCAGAGGAGGATAATGTGCTACTAAAAGATCTCTGATGATTCCTAGTCCAGACATCCACATGATGTCTTTATACCACATCAGTCTTATCCCTCTGTAGACTACTAAACCAGACATCTAGCATAATTCGCTAGATACCCATGGAGGACCTTCTAGAGAACATCATAGTCCCACCTTGGGAATACAATGGCTAACGTTTCATATCTCTGAGACCTAGGACCCATGTGTCCTTGCCCTTCCTGTTTCCTTGGGTCTGGTGCAGATATGACCTCCCTTTGCTATATCTGTGTCCACACAGATATTTCTTAGTTCTGGTCATACCTTGATGCCAGAGTTTAGGTGTGTGGCCTGTAGAAGTTCCCATGGCTGTTTAGTTGTAGCTCGGCAGGATTGGAAATAGGAAGCAGCACACATGCAGGATATGGATGCTATGGTGGCCTAGGCTGGACAGGATTTCTAACATACACACACGACGGAGAAGCTCTTCATTAAATCCACAAGCAACCTGCCTTTTGCCTCCAGACTTCAGTTTTAGGTGATCTGCTTAGATTTACTCTTAAGCAGGTGGTGGAGAATCTGCTCTGTGACCCAGCAAAGAAAAGCAGGCAAAAAGCATTACCCTTGACATGGCAGGATGGCTTAATTGTTAAAACTGCTTCCTACTCTTGCAGTGGATCTGAGTTCTTTTAAGAACTCCTCAAAGGGCCACTGACAACTCCCGTTTCTCTAGCTCTTTGGGATTTGATGTCATCTTCTGAATTCCATGGGAACCCCAATGGATTAGAATGTACAACACACCTACATACCAACAGAAACACACACACACACACACACACACACACACACACAAGTAAAAAATAAATAAATCATAAAATGTTGAATTTATTATATAATGAATAAATCTCTTGACCCACCTCAACTGTTATATTCTCAAATGAAAGAATACACATAGCCTTTATATTTTAATATACCTTAATCAGCATAACTGTCTAAATTCAGTTTGATACATCTACCTCCTGCCCAAAATCCCAAGTTATTACTTATTAAATTTTGTATCTTATCTTGGCTGTTCCAGACCCACTTGGGCAGCACTTCAAGCTACACTCTCCAGGCTCCTTTACATGGCAACAATGCTTCTCTGTCCTGCCCCATTCTCACTCATGGGGTCTCCCTCTCTCCATTTTCTCCAGGCATGGCAGATCTCTCCTTTATCTGCTCCTCCCTGTCCCCAGCCAAGAAATTCTAAAAGTCCCTCTTCTGTCTGGGCTTCCCAGCCACTGGTTTTGGGATCTTTATTTATCAGTCAGAACCAACTGGGGACACGGTCACTCAGTGTCTGGCTTGCAGGTGTGTGGACTCTCTCGTGTAGAAATTTTGGGGACCTGAATTAACATTGGAATACAAGCAGCAATACACTGAACCCAGGATGATGAAATATAGTGTCCTTTGAGTATAAACTTTGGGGATAGGTGTGAAGTTGTTTCGTATGTCCTACATAGTGTGATTAAGTCTGTATTTCTACTGCTATGATAAAACACCATGACTAAAAGCACCTCGAGGAAGAGTTTATTTTATCTGACAATTCCAGGTCACATTCCATCAGTGAGGAACTTAGTGCAGGAACTCAAGACAGTAATCTGAAACAGGAAGTGAAGCAAAATTCCGTGAAGGAATGCTGCTTAGGCTTTGAACAAAAACCATAAGTGTATAAAGGGAAGTCATGACTGTTCCTGGGTATGGTGGAAGAGAAAGTTTTTCATAATAAAAATGGAGAGTATAGCCAGAGACATCTGGGAGAGTCCAATGTGGATACGACCAAGCTGAACCAGGCCAAGAACCCAGGAGCATAAAGGGTAGATGAAAGAAACTAGGTAACAAAAATGGTTGGATTACATAGGGAAGGAAAGCTGCAGAGAGCATAGCCCAGTCTAATAACTGGGATGCAGATGATTAGGACAAGGGTCAAGGCATACTATCCAGGAGGACCCTGGAACACAGTTCCAGTAGGAAGTGAGGGATACTGGGAGAACCTGAGGGCCACGTCCATTTTGATATGTTAAATAGGCATCTCCTGTCCCAGGTTTGAGAAGATTTGTGACCAAATGTCCCACTCATTTTGTTGATAATATTTAAATGATAAGGGGCCACACAATCCTGTAGGAGAGCCTTGTGTCTGGCATGAATTCTGGAGTAACTGCACTTAGGCTTTGAAGTAGTCTTTTGTAAGTATAGAACATATGATGGTGTAGCAACATAAATTTTGTAGAAGCCTGGTGTTCAACAGTTTGCAAAGACTTTACAAGTTAGGTGTAATCTCTAATCAGCTTTTGCTAGTCTAAGAATGTCTTTATAAATCTTAAAATTTTAACATCATACAAAAATCTATATCAATCCAAATTATTTTGGAGGTTTGTTGTTGTTTCCAATTCTAAAAAGAGGTACAATGAAAAACAGCTCATTAGCACTGAGAAAAATCTGTAATTGCCACATTATCCCATATGGTCAACTTAAGACAGTGATGCCAAGTGGCATAAACCCTTTAACCATAGTCAAGAGGACTGTCATTCTCATGGTTGCTTCCATCTCAATGGGGGCAAGTTACATGATTGCTGTTTGAAACATGTTTTCTAGATTTATATTTTAAACATGTATTGAATCCAAGTTACATATACACTATATTCTAAACCAGAGTTGAATCACATATAAAGTATATGCTGTAGCAACATAAAATTACTTTTGTAATGCTTCCATAAGCTTTTAGTTATAAGTGTTAAGCCAAATTTTGATACAAATTTTATAGATCTTTAAACCACTCCCAATACAATTACACAAGAAATAGTGTTTACAGCATAATCTTAAGACATATTTTGGGAGCAGAGAACAGTGATTTTGGGGGTCCTTTTATTGCGTGCTAGCAGTTGTTACAATTTTGCAAGAATTTGGAGATAAAGTGTGCCAATTCTTGTACTGAAGCTAAACTGTAATGATAAAGTTTGAGTACAAGGAGTAAGAGAGTTGTAGAGGGATTTTAATTCAGAACAAGGCTGCTCTGGCAAGAGATCACATCAAAAGATGTAGGTCTGTGTGATCCCGTTGTAATACAGACACACCTTTAATACCAGGTAATAGAGGCAAGCAAACCTCTGAGCTTCAAGCCAGCCTACTATAGAACAAATGTCAGGTAAAGAAAAGCGTAGGTCCAGCATGGTGCTACAGTACAGCGCTCAGTAGACAGAGGCAAGCAGATCTCTGAATTGTGTTCGGGAAGTTGGGTTGAGTCAGTGAATTGAGAGGCAGGCAAGTGGAGCTCATGGCATGGCAGTTAAGTTCAGGTAATTCAGAGGAAATTTTTTTTTTTTTGGTTCTTTTTTTCGGAGCTGGGGACCGAACCCAGGGCCTTGCGCTTCCTAGGTAAGCGCTCTACCACTGAGCTAAATCCCCAGCCCCGGAAATTTTTAAATAAAGAGTTTTACAGAGAGAGGGGGAAGAGAGAACATGGTAGACACAGGCGAAGACAGAATGAGACAGAAAATCCGAAGGAGTCAGACAGAACATTAGAACAGATTGCAGGAGTTATGGGAGGCCAGGAAGCACAGTTGAATGAGAAACTAAGAGAAACAAGACTCAATCAGTCAACCTGGAGAGGAGTTTGAGGCAGAACAGCTGAGTTGACCCTGCCAGCCAGAGTCCATAAAGAACTAGAAAAGGTGAGCTTATTCATTAGCAAGTCTCAAAGGCTAAAAACATCTAAGCCCAGACAGTCTTCTATGGAGGCTGGAAACTTCCAGGACTAGGCCTAGGTTAGCAGACTGAGGCTATGAGACTCCGAGAAAACAATTTCTCCAGGAGAATAAATGTTAAATGTATAGAGATGAAGGGTTGTTATGGGTGTCTGCCAGAGCCCTATTGATTCAGTTGAAGATGGTTACAGCTAGCCATGGGACTGAACAAGGGGACCCCAATGGAAGAGTTAGAGAAAAGACTGAAGGAGCTGAAGGGGTTTGCAACCCCATAGGAAGAACAACAATATCAACCAACCAGACTCCACCAGAGCTCCCAGGGACTAAACCACCAACCAATGAGTACACATGGAGGGACCCATGACTCCAGCCACTTATGTATCAGGGGATGGTATTGTCTAGCATCAATAGAAGGAAAAATCCTTGTTCCTGTGAAGGTATGTTTCCCCAATGTAGGGTAATGCCAGGGTGTTGAGGTGGGAGTGGGAAGATACTCATAGAAGCAGGGGGAGAGAGGAGAGAGTATGAGGGAGGGGGGAAAAGGATAACATTTGAAATGTAAATACATAAAATATCCCAGAAAAATAAAATTTAATAAAGTATACCTTCCTTCCAATTACAGAGTATTGGTTTTTTCCTTGCTCTTTTTGCTGGATCTCAGGGCCTGGAGCAAGTTGATTCACCTGGAAGGTTCTCTCTATTTCTTACTGAAGAGTAAATCTGAGAAGCAGACCTCCTAGATGTAAATTCTGGTTAAGGAAAGGCAGGTAGCTTTTGGATTTAGTGGAGGTCTTCTTTATCACGTGTGTATTAAGACATCCTCTCCTGGCCAGTTCTGGAGACATTCTCCCCTCCAAGTCTCAGAGGCCCCTCCATACCTGGGACACAGCACCAAGCTTCTAAAAAAAATAAAATCTGAGCCACATTTGACCTCATAGCCCTTGCGAATGCAGGGAGGGAACAAGTAAGGTGGGAAATCTTCCTCATTCTGTATGATTATTCCTTGCCATTTAACACCCTACAGCTAAAGACCCACAAAAGAAACCCCAAAGCTCAGACACAAACTATGTCACCAAGTTAAGACCAGAACTAATAAATATGGCCATTTGAACACAGATGTGGGAAGAGGAGCCTACATTTGCTTAGGACGCAAGAGAAGTATAAATGACAGGACGCCTGGGTCTTTAAGCTTAGAAATTAAATGGTGGTCATAACACAGGTGGTTCGTCCATGAACTTGGAGATATTGTGCTGAATGTCTGGGTCTTGAGGGTTTGTGTAGGTTCAGGCTGTGATAGTGAGAAACAGAAGAGATTTTGACTTAGAAATCAGAGATCTGTCTGTAGTAACGTATCTTTCTCAGCTCTGGCCACTTCCACACACGGCCATCTAGAAACAAGATGTGCATAGCCACTGACAGAACAGCCAACTTGATCCTAAATTTCTTCAAGGCCTTTGCTCTCCTTTCCTCCCTCAATTCTGTCAGCCAGATCAGCATCAGTAGGACTCAAACTGATGTTATCAACAGAGAGGTCTAGGCATCAGGGTAAGAAACTTGTCCCCAGACACTTCTCCCAGGATACCAGGGCCCAGGGCTGAATCTGCAATAGGGAAGCAGAGCTCTGGAGACTTCTCTCCTAGTAGTTAACCTTTCCATAGTACTTCATGTCTCCGTACCTCCCACTGGGAATTCTTAGAGAAGCTACTCAGCCTCTCATCCTGTAGCTCAGATTTTATCGAGAATAACAACCATTTTGGACTGAATTTGTACCATCATTTAGAAAAAATGGATTCATCCACAGCCCTCCTCTCTCTGTCGGCAGCACCCACTGGGCTGGACTCAGAATCAACAAAGTAAGTGTATTTCTTGCTACCTTGTACTTCTTCCGCTTTAATGAATATATTTTTCATTTTTATTATGCGCAGGACTGTTCCTCCTGCCTGCCTGTCCATGCACCATGATTGTGTTCCAGGTGACTGCGGAGATCAGAAAAGGACTTCAGATCCCCTGTGACTGGGGTTAGATGGTTGTGTGTAGATGGGCAGGTGCTAAGAATTGAAGCCAGGTGTCCTAGAAGCGCAGTCATTTTTCTTTATCACTGAGCCATCCCTCCTGCCCCAAATTCTCCCTGCTAAGCTATTGCAATATTCTTTAACTTTCTCTCTTAAACAGGGCTCTGGTAACTCCTTCTCACAGGGTGGGTACTCTATAAGATGCAGAAAATGAGGATTTGTTTTTTTTTTTTTTTAAATTCTGGCTTGTAAACTCTCCTACTCGACTTCGCTAATATTTTTAGAGATACCTGTACATCACTTCAGACAATTATTACTGAAGTTGTATCGTTTATTCCATTGCATATTGTAGTGAACTATCACCATGTGTTATGTTGTACTTTATCTTCAGGAAGTGGGCATCCCTACCTAGTCTGTTTTTCTTTCCTATATCTCCAGGGATCCAGACCTGTCTTCAGTACTGAGTTTGAGTCTGAAGTCATTGTCCTCAGGCTGTCCCTAGTTTCTGACAGAATCAGGGGTATGTCTATAATTGCTTTACAACACCCATGGAACCACGACCAACAGCATATTCATGGTGGCAATATCATCAGAAGTTTTAGTATCAAAGTGTGTTTTTTAAGAGTTGTAATAAGCTAGGATACTTAATAGAAATTATTAAAATCCAGGCCCAGGGCTCTACCTGCCTTATTCATTGAGTTCCCATTAGAAAGGCACATTCTGTCTTTTTAGTTTTAATAAGCCTCGAGTAGCACAAAGCTGGTCAGCTACCTATTCTCCATTCCATTAGAATCTACTTGCCTATCGATTATTGATTATCATATTGATACCCTGAATTATTACTTGCTACTTACTGTGGTTCATCCGGGCTGCTCTTAATTCCAATTGGCCAACCCACGTGGCCAAGGTTTCATGGTTCTTTATTATAGAGGTTCTCATTTTTCCTCTTATGCACATTTTTCTTCTTCCTAGTGGTCCCAAGCTCAGGGAAACCTAAACCCCACCAATGACTCTATCTTCCCAGCTATTGGCTATTGGCATCTGTATTTACCAATCATAACTTACTGGGGGTAGAGTCATTCAATGTTTCATCTGAGAACCCCTCTCCCTTTGGGGCAACCAGGCTGGGAGCCCCCCACTGAGCATTAGGATATGAGCAGCATTAGGCCAACTCACTACAAGGATTTGCCAAAACAGGAGGACGATAAAGAGAAAAGTACAGTGAGAAGCAAGGAGAGGACTTTATTAAATGATGGTATATTTGGCAGAGGAGGAAACAGGTCCAGAGACTCCTGCTGGGTCTCTGGGTTCGTCTTTTTTGATTCTGACATGAGTTCAAGTTTTAAATTTAGGAAAGTAGGAGTCCCACACACCTTAACCCCTACCTCTTTTTACTTTTTCGATTTTCTTATTTTACTTTATTAATGAAGTGAAGATGTCTGGCCATCAATAACCTCTACTGATAGCAGTGACCTAATTTCCCCAGTTTAATCCCTTCAGACAGTGCCTCTGTGTTCCCACACATCATGTGTCTCTGATTTTCAAACTTCTAATTTTCTTTACCTTTCACATACTGGGATTACAGGTGTGTGCTGTGACTCACAAGCTTTCTGGATGAGGGGCTCAAATAGCAGCTGATGATTCACATGGCGTGTGTGTCTCAGATCTTCCCCAGAAGGCTCCCCAACATCTGTCCACTGCTGGAAGTTCCATCCCCTGCAGCCCTGGTCAACTCCAACTCCATGTCATGGGTATATTTGTTCTCATCCCTCTTCCAGCTCAGGGAAAATCAGGAAGTAGAAGTTCAGAGCACAGCACCTCAGAGTAATTTTTCTTAACATACAAGTTCATGCATCATGGGAGTTTGAAGGAGGTTCTGAAGAGGAAGTGGGGGAAATTAAGGCATTTATAATTTATTCTGGCATGCCAGCAAGGCTCAAGGGACCGTCCATAGAAAGAAGGGGAAAAGCTAGGTGTAGGATGATGTCATTATGCAGGTGAAGGCAGGTACAAGATAGAACGAGACCTGTCATTGGACGAGAAGGAAGGATAAGCAAGAGAAAATTTTTAGAGAGGAGACTGGAGACTGGAAGAGGAGAGAGGAAGCAGCAGAGAGAACATGGAGGCAGATGTTAAGATTCCTCTCTGCACATTTACTAGTTGTTAAGAATATTCTGAAGGAATGGATGTGTACAGGGCATTGTATGTCTAGGTGGGTAATTATATATTACAATTGGATCAGAGGTTATTGTGTTGTGTGTTCTTTCATGTGGCAATTTAATTGAATTCAAGAGAGTACGTGGTGGCTGGACACTGGGCCGCCATGGATTTGGGGTGAGTGTGTCTGACATGATGGCAACCTGCCTTGGGAACTAGACAGGTAGAGAGATTGTTGCCAGGCTCAGAGAGTAGCCATCGGCAGTGTGGTATGGAATAGAGCAAAGTGGGCTTTGCTGACTGAGATGAAGATATTACCAGATGTCTTAGAGCACCAAGGTGCTGGATCTAGTGCAGGATAAAAGACATTTCTTTTTATAATTTTACAGCAACAGCTAGGCTATAGGAACACAGCAGCCCAAAGTCAATATAGAGACAGTCTATACTGGGAAATTTCCATGATCAGCATGAGCCAACACAGATAAGGAACCTCTGAATCTCTCTATTAGAAAACAAACTTCTGGGCTGGAGAGATGGCTCAGTGGCTAAGAGCACTGACTGCTCTTCCAGAGGTCCTGAGTTCAATTCCCAGCAACCACATGGTGGCTCACAGCCATCTGTAATGGGATCTGATGCCCTCTTCTGGTGTGCATGAAGACAGAGACAGTGAGCTCACATACATAAATTAAATAAAAAGATCTTGGGGTTGGGGATTTAGCTCAGTGGTAGAGCGCTTGCCTAGGAAGCACAAGACCCTGGGTTCGGTCCCCAGCTCCAAAAGAAAGAACCAAAAAAAAAAAAATCTTAAAAAAAAAAAAACTTCTGATTCTCTCTAGGCAGGGGTTGAAGGGACCCAGCAATCCA
Organism: Rattus rattus; assembly: GCF_011064425.1. Lineage (NCBI taxonomy): Eukaryota > Metazoa > Chordata > Mammalia > Rodentia > Muridae > Rattus > Rattus rattus. Next base: position 9,632,743 of record NC_046171.1, on the reverse strand, counting down.
GGAGGTGTCAGGTTTCCAATGTCATTGTGTGTGGACAGTGAACAGGCCTGAGAGAAGCCAGTTTCCAATACAGAAGAAAAGGAACTGCTACAAAATTGGCAAACTAAACTGAGTTGAGAGAAGTGTAAACTTTTTGGAGAGCTCCACTCTCAGGATACCCATGAGAAAGCTTTCCAGTTTATGCTCCTCATAATAACTATTCAAGCTACCCACTGCTGAGGGGGAAGCCTCAGGAAACAAGAGCTCCAATCTCAGAGCCGATGGGAGAGTTTCCATCCTTACCTTCAGTTTGGGGAGGAGCATAGTATCAGGCTGTCAGACATGGTGCTGGAATAACTAGCTGAGAGCAGACATCTGATCTGAAAGTTGCAAACAGAGAGACACAAATATGTACACTAGGCTGAGTGTGGGCTTTTGAAACTCCCAAGCCCACCCACTCTGTCACACCTTATCAAATAAGGCCATATCTCTGAATCTTTCCCAGTGTCCCATAAATTGACCAAGCATTCAAACATATAAGCCTATGGGCTGCCTCCTTATTCAACGTACCAGACATAGCATCACTGGGCAGCCAACAGGCAGCCACACATCTTCTAGACTGAGAATTCCTATACTAGATACAGTAGTCATTTTCAGTCTTCACTCTGGTACTAGAGAAAGAGGAGGTCCACAGGCCCCCTCTCAAACTGTTCAGAGCCCTGTGTTGTCTTTGTCACCTGCTCCCATTACTTTGACCCTTCCTTCATCCACCTGGATCTTGGCTCTTTTGAGTTCATTGAGTATAGGCCCACATGCAGCTCATGATCTAACAAATTCTCCTTTTTAAGATGTATTTGGTTAGTTAGTTAGTTAGTTAGTTAGTTAGTTAGTTAGTTAGTTAGTTAGTATATATAAATTCACTGTAGCTGTCTTCAGTCATACCAGAAGAAGACATCAGATTTCATTATAGATGGTTGTGACCCACCATGTGGTTGCTGAGATTTGAACTCAGGACCTCTGGAAGGGCAGTAAGTGCTCTTAACCACTTGAGTCATCCCTCCAGCTCCATCTAACAAATTCTAAGGCAACAAAACAAGGTTCTCAGAGGTCCAGGCTGCTCACAAAGGTATATAAATACCTCATAGAGTATGAACTGGAAGTAGTGCAGACACTGAGACCCCAGCACTCCTCCTGGGACCTCAGAAAGTTTCACTAGCTTGAAAGTGGATAGGGCTCAGGGCTTAGATAAGGGGCAGTGAAGAAAGCTGGACAGGGATGACCAACAGGACAGCCAGGAGAGTTTTGTAAGTTGATATTGGAGCCCTATTGGGTGGTCCAACTTCTGAAACCCATTCCCTTCAGATGCAACACTCACAGGCTTTAGTGTAGTTCTGGGTCAAGGCCATCTCCCATAGCCAGTAGAGGCCATGCAGCATGGTGGCCCTCAACTTGAGTGATGCATAGAGATCAACTCAGGACAGTTCCCATTTCATTTCAGAAGCCCAATATCAGGGATGGCTACTTGTCTTTCATAGAGGTCTTTATTGGAGAGGGCAAGTGGGTGGGTAATGAAAAATAGAACTCCTCAGAGCTTCATCTTGGGCCACGGTGCTTATCCTAATCTCAGTACTGGTCCTGTTGACAACATTCTTCTGCATCTATTGTGGGAGAGATTAAGTCAGCAATGCTCGAGCATTTTGATGTCAGGATCTCTACACATGTAGAAAGTGAATGGATCTCAATGTAACTTTGCATATATGGATGTTTACCAATACATATTTAGCCTGCTATGAACTAAGAGTTTTGAGGCATTTGCTATATTGAAGATATTGTAACTATTTGAAAACAAGAATGATATTTTAGAAGAGAACTAACCATTTTTAAAAGCGTAATTATGGTGAGATAAAAAGATCTTTTTTGGATGTTTACATTCTCCTAGTACCTTTATGTTTTCCACTAAATAATCAGTGATTGTGTCTTTAAACTTTTTCTTATTTTAAGAAAATGCAGCTCAACTGAAACATATAGGAGATACACACACACACACACACACACACACACACACACGCCTTTGTGTGTTTCTGTCTGTCTCTGTCTCTATCTCTTTATCTCTCCATCTCTATCTCTCTCTCTCCGTCATAGCTCTGTGTGTATGCATGTGGATGTGACTGGAGCGGGTATTAGAGTCAGTTGCCTGTAAAAGCCAAACAGGTTGCCATAAATAGTGGAAATAGAATTACCGAAGCTTTGTTTGTGGCCTAATGTCTATGCTGTGAATGCAGTTCTTGTCTTCTTCAAGAACAGCAAGTGGTTTTCATCTCAGCAGTCACAAGAAGAATATTTTAAAATATTATATAATTATAATTAAACATTTGTTTTAGTACACTTAAAATATTTTATGTTATAAATAAATATTTTATTAGTATCATCAGAAGGTGGTTGAGTTTTTTGTGTGTTTTGTTTTGTTTGTTCTGGGATATAGGATCTAATTATATAAACCTCCCAGGTCTGAGACTTGCTGTATAGATAATGTTGTTCTGGAATACAAAGAGCCCTGAATGTCAGTTGCTATGGTATCTCTATTCTGGAAAAGTCCTTATTTAAGAGAGTTTCTTTGTGTACAGGTTCCAGGATTGCCATTCAGTCCCTGTGGATAGGACTTCAGAGCTTCTGTTGTGCCCAAATATTGGGAGGTTAGCGTGAGCCACATTCCATGTCATTCCCAGGTAAGCAATTCTAAATTTTTGCCATTGACTCTTTTAGATGAAAATAGATTCCATAAAGTAGAAGCCAAAATGCTGTTTTGTACTTACAAAATGCTCTCTAACATTGTATTGGAACACCACATGTTTCACTGTGACAGTATGCAATGCGACTATCCTCCTAGCTGTCTAAGGATACCAGCCCCTCCTGCTTGCTTTCAAATCCAGATGTAGAATTCTCAACTCATGCAACACCATACATACTTGGATGCTATCATGATTCCTGTCATGATTATAACAAACTGAATCTCTGAACGTGTAAGCCAGCCCTGTGGAAATTTGTCTTTGATAAGAGTTGCCTTTGTCATGGTTTCTCTTTACAGCAATGGAAACTCTAACTAAGGCAGACTCTGAAGTCAGATGAGGTTCATATTTCATGTCCTTGCCAGAGGTTTGGTGCTCCATCCCAGGTGTAGAGGGGGCTCTGGGATTTGCTGGGGAAAAGTCTACAGGAATGGGCTGGACAGGATGTCTCAATACACACATGTATAAGAAGATCTCCTTTAAATCCATAATCAACTTGCTTTTCTTAATCTACATTTAGGAGGTCTGCTCCTCCCATAAATCCTCAGTTGGTGGTTGAGAATCTGTCAGGTGAATCAAATTTTCCAGACCCTGGAATCCAGCAAAGAAATGCAGGCAAAAATCACAAGGCAAGGATTGGAAGGAAGGCTTAGCTTTGAAAAGAGCGGTGGACCTGAGTTTATTTCCATGCATCATCAAAGGGCTACTCAACAACCACCTGTTATTCCAACTCCACGGGATTAGATGCCCTCTTCCAGATTGCAAAGGCATCTCATACCTATTGGCATGTACTTCATGCACACAAACATACCCAGAAGTAAAAACTAAAGTTAACCATAAAGCCAATACCAGTCTCAAAATCAAGCTGTGAGGTTGTCATGCGTACACAATGTTGGTTTGTAATAATCTGCTTTGCTATTGCTGTAACAAAACACCATGGCCAAAAACAACTTGAGGAATAAAGAGTTCGTTTCATCTGACAAGCCCCAGGCCACATTTCGACAATGAGGTAGTTAGCCCAAGCATTCAAGGGAGAAACATGGAGGCAGACTCACTCTATGGAGGACTGCTGCTTACTGGTTTGCTCATCCTGCTTTAATATATAATCCAAGAGCGCCTGCCCTTACAGACTTGCTTAGAGGCAATCTGATGAAGGTGTTTTCTCCATCAAGGTACCTTTTCCTGTATAAGGAAAGTTTGTGTCAAAGTGGCAAATCCAAAACAACAGCCAGGACATGGTCTGAATGAGAAACTTCTCCTAGTGGCCCAAATGTTTGCTCACCTCTTTCCTAGCTGCTTGGGCTTTTGAGGAAGTTATGAAACTTCCTGATGTGGAGCTTACCTGAGTAATCCTTTTAGTCCTGCAAATCTTCTCTCAGAGCTCACTGCTCACATGGAAGAGTCACCTGACCTGTATGTCCCTCACCCATACTCTACATGAACTTTCACCTACCACTTGCATCCCAGGAATGAATACCATCCCTTCCTACTCTTCGAGTAGTGTTTTCTTACCTTGTACCACAGAACTGATAATACCCAATGCTGATTTGCAATCTGAGCCCATTTGTAGCTCTTTGATCATTTCTACATGGTAACATTTCCAATTTTAATATAATAGACCTCAAGAATTAAGAGTTAAATTTAGTGGTCAATTCAGAGCCCAGTTCTACAATTGGAGAACAGGGAGAATCCAGTTGAGTTAAAATAGAAATGTAGTTTTCCAGGTTATGCACCTTAGGCAGTCTGAGCACTGGCCACTGTATGAAGTTCTTTCCCTCCTGAACTCTGGACTCATGCATATGATTCTGTGTCAAGGAAAGGATCAGAGGGTTAAGGGTGGAGAGGTCCCAATTTTACTTTAGTGCCTCTGAAATCTACTATCCCAGGAGCATTGTCTGTGGAAAAGTTGTTTTACCCCGATCCATGTCTTCCTGGCCTGAGTCACAAAGTCCTTCTGAGTCCAACATCAGGGACCAATATGCCAGCAATTCTAGGTCATTTTATTCTAAAGATGTGTACATAGACTTAAAACTTCTATGTTTCTCCAAGGTAAATTTTCTTATGTGGAATATATTCGTCCATACTGTGTTGGGGACTCATTTTGAGACCCTTATGAAATGAAAATAATATAAAATAATTTCAACCTGGGTCAAAATAAGTCTTATGGATCTGAAGACACTTGTTCCAATTAATGGGGATTTGCACTGTGTAAATTTTTATCCTTGTCATTTTCAGAGACAAGTAGTTCCTCAAAGACCTCTCTTTTTCCCTAATATCAAAGCTGGGACCACAGGCACATGGGTAGAGTCTGATCATAGCCCTAGGCAACCCTCTGTTACTTCTCCATAGGTCATGACCAATCTGTCCATTTACTGAATCTAATTTTCACTCTGTGAGTCACTTTCTTGACTTTAGTACCTGAGGTATGAATGCCATCCCAGATACCATGCCCTGATATCTTGTTATAGAAATGCCACTGGGAGTGTGACTCTGAGGGGAAGTGAGTGGTGAGTCATGTGCATGTTCAAGGTTGGACCCTGTAATCTATGTTTGGGCCAGGACATATGTAGCCTTAGAACTTAAGTAGTGAAGGGAGGTCCAGGAAGCCCCAACTGGGATCAGAGAATATGGAGAAGTAGACCCCACATTCCCTCTCTTGGATAAAGAATGGCTTTGGTATTGTTGAAGTACTCTAGTGTTTGCAAGGAAAAAGTGTTCTTTTCCTGAGGCAGGTAGCCTGTCCCAGGGACACACATGCAGAAAGGACCCATCACATGCTTCACAAACACTTGGACCTTTAGGGTGCACTGTCTCTAGGACGTTCTTTAAAAAAAAAAAGTGGGAGAAGTTATCATGTACATTAACCTCTTCCAGACACCTGGAATCCAGTAAACCAATCAAGAGAAAATGTTCAAGTGTGCTTTAGAGCCACAAATATGATCCGTTTTGGTGGATTTTCTGTGGAAACTGGAACAGAATCTCTACGCAGCAGGCTTTGTATAATTAGTTTCTTCCACTTGACTTTCTTTACATTAAAGCTACTTTATATATGAAAAGGAAATAATACTTGGAATTGTTCTGAATTGATATTAGTATTCTAGAGATCTTTATAATATTTATATTATAAAATATATAGTATTTAGTTTTTAATTTCTTTTTCCAGTGCCTTACTTTCGATAAGGTCCTCGGTATGTAGCAAAGGTTGATTTTGAAGTTGAAAATACCCTGTTGACAAAGCTCCTTCTGTGATGGTATTACAGGCATGTTCATACACAGGGCTATCAGACGCCAGCCTTTGACTCTTACAACTTTGGTAGAATAGCACATAAACTGTTGTGGGACAATGACAGAAACACTTCCTAATATTGGTTGACAACAGAAGACAATGACACTAGACTCATACCCAGAACTCATAACAAGTATAATTCAGTGTTCAACTGGAGGTCAGCATGTAGAAGAAACATGAATCTAAATACCTCCCATGCATCATCAGACTGACTCCTCAACAGGCTGACTGTCAACTTGAGAGAACAGTACAGACACTAAACAAGACCCTAAAAATGCTGGGGTCTTTTGATCACTTGGCCTAGAAGTTTGGGCGTATGGCAAGAATTGGGATGAGGAGATAGCAAGATGCCCCAGTGATAAGGGACAATGTGTAAGCATAGGCGGACCCAGCAACAATGTGCACATCCCAGGCCCCACTTAACTACACACAGCAACCACTGGCCTACAGGCAATGGATTTAGGATGAAACACAAATTTCATAAGGTTCTGAACCTTTATTTTCTCCATTGGTTTTTTTTTTTTTTTACTCATTTTTAGGACACAAATCAATCACACAATCTGCCAAGAAGTTGAACAACCATATACAAATGCTTAATTAAGGAGAATATCATGAAGTGGCCAGTTAGTGAAAGCTAAATTCCAATCAGGGATGGAGATTTCCCAGCCCTGCCTTTGCTGGAACAAGGGAGATGATTAGGGAATACACAGTAAGGAAGGGCATGTGTTTTGCTGCTGCCGATTATCTGCTTACATTGTGCTCAGAGGAGACAGACACACAGTCATAGTCAGATGTAGAAAGAGAAGACACAATGAAAGAAGAAACCATACTAAATACTTCATGACTCAACACCAGTAGGTGAACAAGGAAAAAACTCAAAAAATGGTGACATAATAAGGAGATCACTACTCACTCAAATGTTCCCAATCCCAAGAGTTCCCATCACGCAGGGTTCTATTCTCTGAACCTCTTCTTGTTGCATACCAGGCCCTTTAGGTTGTCACTTTTTAATGTTATAACGTTTGAATATGAAATTTAAAAAGGAATTATGGGATGGCTGAGGTTCCCCATAGGCTTCTTTCCATGTTACTCTAAGTTTTGCAGGGATGAGCCACCACTATCATTACTGGCAAGACTCAATATAGATGGCTTTTTAACTCCTGGAAATAAACCCTTTTATTATAGGTCAGGCAGGCAAAGGGACGTAGAGAATCTAGAGGAATATGCTGATATTTATCTCAGATAAGTGTCTAGAACTCTGACTGCAGATCCAGAAAACCATGATTGAACTCTATACATGAAAAGGACAAAATGAACTCCAGGCGGTCTAATTTTAATTGAAAATTTCCCTCTGAACTCGGAGAGCTGAGAATCGGGTCTCTGTCACCTCTGCCAATTAATTGATTAATATGTTCATTATTTTCTTTATGCTTCACAATAGTTTGAAAGCAGCACATCAGTCCTAAGCTGAATTAGGAACTGTGTGGGTGAAGTTTGCTGCTATGAGAGAGGGCAACTTATAGCTTGGGCTTGATCATGGAAACATGAACTCAGACCCTGAAACTTACTTACCTTTAGTCCTCTACTTCCATATCAGAAAACTCTCCACTGCTCCTGTAAGCAGAGCTCCAAAAACCAGAGCAAGAACAATAGCCAGGATTGAGATGCTGGACTGAGGAGACTCTGAGAAGGAAGAGAATGAAGAGAAGAAATAGTGAGATCTCTGACCTCCAGCTCTCAGTATAGACACTGGTTCAGCTCTACCCAAAATATTCATTTTCTCTCTCTCTCTCTCTCTCTCTCTCTCTCTCTCTCTCTCTCTCTCTCCCTCCCCTTGCACGCACGCACGCCTTGCCTTGCCTTGCACGCACGCACACATCTCTGTGCTCACTTTAAGTCCTAACTCAGTTTCAGTGTGCTGAGCTCAAGCAACCCCTCATGATTCACATGACATCTCTATCTCTGCTCTTCTCCAGAAGGTACCACCACAGCTGCCCACTTCTGGAAGGTTCCATCCCCTGCGGGCCTGGTCTATACCACCTCTACGTCTCAGGTCTTGTTGTTCTCATCCTTTTGAGAACAGAAGTGAGGTCAGGGTGATCTCAGCAGGATAGAAATTCAAAGCCCAGCACTTCAAGGGGATGTTCCTGTCAGGCCTGACCTTATGGGTCACGTATATTTGGAGGGGGGTGCCTGAGATAAATAATGGAATATTTAAGACATTTTGTGCTCTTCTTGATGATCCACCAATGCTCATATAACCTTGTTTTGAATGGATAAGAAATTTAGCTTGAAGAAGAGGTGCCAACCCCACAGAGTAAGCTAAACTCAGGTGTGAGTGGGGTAATCCATTCCTTGGATAGATTCAGAATCAGCATGAGCCAGCACAGAGCATGCTTGGTCTATCTCCAGGTATATGAATTTTTGGTTCTGACTGAAAGATTCAGAAATGCTGGAGTCAGACCTGAAAGTTATTATGAACGGACAGTGAACATGCCTGAGAGAGGTCATGATTCACAGGGCAAATGGAAGGAACTACAGCTTAATGGACAGACTGAACAGTCTGAGAGTAGGTTCAGTCCTGTGAAGAGACCCTCTCTCATGTGAACCCAGAAACACACAAACCCTCTTCCCTCTTTGTCATAAGAGTGCATTAGTATTCCAACTGCTCCCTGCAGAGGAGGAAACTTCATGGGACAGGAGCTCTAGTCCCAGAGCAGATGGGGCAATTTCTGTTCTCACCCAATCTCAGCAAATTTCCCTTCCCATAGTACAGCAGACCAAGGAGCATCTCCACACATAAACCCTGCCGCTAATTCCTTGCTAGTTGTGCATAATATTCCTGCTCCCACTCTTGACTGAGCATCTCAGCTGCCTTGCCAATCACTCTCCAGGCATCCAGGCCCTCATTCAGCGTGATGTAATTGTGGCTATCTAAGGTTAATGCTAGGAATTCTTGACTGAAGTACCCTTCTTACAGCACATCACAGCCATACCTCCTCTGGATTGCATGATAACCTGGAGAAGGCCCCACTCTCAGTCCCTCCAACAATCCAAGTCCCTTTGTAGGATCCTCCAGTGAGTTGGCCCAGCACATGAGGCCTTTCATATTGGCCAGATCTGTATTTGAACTGCACAGGAAACTGGGTCAGTGTCCCAAGGTGTGTGTAGAATAGGTGTGGGTCATATTTTCAGGGGATAAAGCCCAGCAATAGCACACTGGGGGAACCCCATGGGGAGCTTAATGTTTGGGATTTCTGCTTGGGGATCATGCTATAATTGTAAATGTGGAGCACCTTCATCATTATTTCTGCCAAGAACTGTTTCTCATTTCTCATTCAGGGAATCCTGTGTTGCCTTCTCCCAAAACTCTGGTTTCTGCTCATTCATCCATGGTGTCTAGCTTTCCACCCTCTGACTCTCTGATCTGCTGTTGAACCCTAGGAACTGTTTATGATCCACATAGGTGGCAGATATGAATTGGGTATCCAAAAGGCCAGGCCAGTACAAGAAATATTTGTAAGTACCTCAGAGAGTATGAACTTAGGTACAGTGGTCTTTAGATCTCCAATCTACACTTAGGACACTACCAGTCCACAGGCCTATTTCCCAAGGAAGGTAGGGAGCAGGAGGCAGGATGCAAAATGAATGAAGAGAACAGAAGTTCTCACTGAGCTAGGGAAGGGATAAGCTTTCCAGACACTGTACCCCTATGGGTGGGGTCTCTTTAATTCCCCAGGTTATGTGTTTTTATTTCAAATTTCCATATTCACCCTTTGAATTCTTGGTGCTGGCCAGAATGACCAGGAGCCTCAGGAGAAGATCCTGGGGTACAAAGGTCTTCATCCAGCTGCTGAGTGCAAACTGTGTCTCTGCTAGTATGTGTTCACTTTATAATCTTGATATGGAAGAGACTGATTGGTGTCTCAAAGAATTCCCAATGGTAGCGATAAAGAGTGTCTAGGCTGGGGCATGGAAAGATGAACTCCTGAAAGAAGAGTCCCTATGGCCCTGCCTCCCCAGCTGAGATCTAGTTCTGAGGCCTGGGATCCTAAGAGCAGTGAGTGATAAGACAAGTTTTCTACCCTTTTCTTCCTAGTCATGTTCACAATGACCTTCTGAGTCAATCTAAAGGCCATTGAGTCAGCAAGTCTCAGCAATTGAGATGTCAGGATGTCTACACCAGACTAGAAAGACAATGGACCACAAAAGTACTCATGATTTGTGTGGATTTTGTCAACCTATGTTCAGCATATTTAAAGGTGGAATTTTGAGAGACTTGCTACATTGAAAATATTAGTAAAGTACATATGAACAGAATGTTTACAAAAATTTACACCTATTTTCAAAAATCCAGTGATAAGGTGAAAATAATTCTGTCTATTTGTATCCTTATATTTCCCATTAGGATTTCTTTGGATTATTTAACCTTTTTATTCACATTACATCCAGATCACTGCCCCCATAGCTGCCTCCCTCACACAGACCCTCTCCTATACCTCTCCCCTTCCCCTTTGAGATGTTGCAGGACCCTCTTTAGTTTTCTCCTACTCTGGCACATCAACTCTTTGCATAGCTAGGAGCATCCTCTCCCACCAGGGCCAGAAAAGTCATTCCTGTCAGGGGAATGCATTGCACAGATATTGTGTTGAATAGAGACGACCCCTGTTCAAGTGGTTGAAAGACCCACATGGAGACCAAGATGCCCATCTGTTACATATGAGCAGGGGCTTAGGTCCTGCCTATGCATGCTTTTGGGTTTAATTTTATCACAGCTGACCAAGGGCCCAGGTGACTTGACACCGTTAGCATTCCTGTGGATTTCCTATACCCTTCAAGTCCTCAATCCTCTACCTTGTTCATCCATAAGAGTCCCCAAGTTCCATCCAATGTTTTTCTCTGGATCTCTGCATCCGTTTCACTCAGATGTTGGATGGAGCCTCTCAGAGGATAAAATCCTGTGAGCAAGCATAACAGAGTATCATTAATGATGTCAGGGGTTGGTGCTTACCCATGGGATAGGTCTCAAGTCGGGTAGGTTGTTGAATGACCATTCCCTCAGTCTTTGCTCCACTCCCTGTCCCTGAATTTCTTATAAACAAAGTTAATTTTAGATCAAAAATATTGTGGGTGGGTTCGTGTCCCTATTGCAAAACAAGGTTCTTCCCTGGCTATAGGAAATAGTCTCTTCATGTTTCATATCCTGACTGCTGGGAGTCTCAGCTAAGTTCACCTTCATTGATTCGTGGGAGCATCTCTCACCCCAGGTCTCTGACATGTCCTAGAGACATCCTCCCAACAACATCCCCACCATGCTACACATTTTCATTTTCATTTTTCCCTTGGAGAGATCTACTCCGCCCTTCTACTCTTCCTTGCTTCATCCATCTTGTCTAATTGGATGGCTGTATATGTATGGGCCACATGTGGGCAGGCTCTGAAATGGGTGTTCAGTCTCTGTTTTAAATTCCCTGCCAAGGGTATTCTTGTTCCCTTCCATCCTTCTTGAGTTTCATGTGTTCTGTTCTAGGGTAATTCCATTTGGGCTAATAGCCACTTATCAATGAGTGCATACCTCCATGTGAGTTTTTCTGTGATTGGGTTAGCTCACTCAGGATAATATTTTCCAGTTCCAACCATTTGTCTATGAATTTCATAAAGTCGTTGTTTTTGATAGCTGAGTAATATTCCATTGTGTTGATGTACCACATTTTCATCCATTCCTCTGTTGAAGGGCATCTGGGTTCTTTCCAGCTTCTTTTATAAATAAGTCTGTACAATGTGTCTTTTTATATGTTGGGTATATGCCTGTACTTTCTCCTGTTTCTCCCCATCTGATTCAGAAAATATCCATCTTTCTCCTTCTAAGTGAGAGTGAAGCATCCTTTGCTTGAGCCTCACCTCTCACTTAGCTTCTTTACGTCTGTACAATGTATTGTGGGTATCCTGTACTTTATAGAAAATATCCACTTGTATTTTTGGTTCTAGGTTCCCTCAATGATATTCTCAAGTTCCATCATGCGCCTACACAATTCATGTTGTCTTCGTTTTAATGGCTGAATAGTATTCCGTTGGGTAGCTGTACCACATTTTCTTCATCCACTCTTCAGTTGAAGGACTTCTAGGTTGTTTCCAGTTTCTGAGTATTATGAATAAAGCTTCTGTAAACACAGCTGACCAAGTGTCCTTGTGGTACAATAGGGCATCTTTCGGGTATAGTCCTGGCAATGGTAGAATTCGGTAGAATTATTCCTAGTTTTTTGATAAACCACCGCATGATTTCCAAAGTTGTTTTACCAGTTTTCACTTCCACTAGCAATAGAGAAGTGATCCCCTTGAAACATCCTCACTAGCATGTGCTGTCACTTGAGTTTTTGATCTTAGCCATTGTTGTGTGCATGAAACGTAATGTCAGAGTAATTTGACTTGCATTTCCCTAGTGATTAGGGACACTGAACATTTCTTTACGTTCTTCTTAGCAATGTGAGACACCGCTGATCAGAATTCACTCTTTAGCTTTGTTCCACAGTTTTAATTTCGTTATTTGGGTTGTTGGTGTCTAATTTCTTGATTTCTTTGTAAATTTTGGATACTAAACCTCTGTCAGATATAGGGATGGTAAGGAAACTTTTCCAACCTGAAGGCTATTGTTATGTTGTATTGGCAGTGTTCTTTGCCTTATAGAAGAAGCTTTTCAGCTTTAAAAGATCCCATTTATCAATTGTTGATTTTAGAGCCTGAGCCATTGGTGTGCTATTCAAGAATGTGTCTCCTTATCAGTAACTTCAAGCCTATTTCCCTCTTTATGTTCTATCAGATTTAGTGTATCCAGTTTTACATTGAGGTCTTTGACCCACTTAGACTTGAATTTTGTGCAGGGTAGTAGATAAGAATCTATTTGCATTCTTCTACATGCAGACATCCAGTTAGACCAACAAGATTTGTTGTAGATGCTTTCTTTTTACCACTGTATAATATTTGCTTTTTTTTTTTGTCAAAAATCAAGTGTCCATAGGTGTGTGGTTTTCTTTGTGGTCTTCCATTCAATTCCATCTATCAACCTGTTTGTTGCTTTCCCGATACCAAGTAGTTTTCATTACTATTGCTCTATGGTACGACTTTAGTTCAGGAATGGTGATAATTCCAGAAGTTCTATTATTCAGAATTGTTTTTAGCCTGGGTGGGTTTTTGTTGTTGTTTGTTTGTTTGTTTGTTTGTTTTTTCTCTGTGAAGGTGAGCATTGCTCTTTCAAGGTCTGGAAAGAATTGCAGTTCAGTTTTGATGGGAATTGCATTGAATCTTCAGATTGTTTTTGGTAAAATGACGATTTCACTATGTCAATCCTTCCAGTCCTTGAGCATGGGAGATTTTCCATCTCCTGTGTTTTCTTTCATTTTCTTTCTTCAGTTGCTTTAACTGCAATACAGATCTTTCATTTGCTTAGTTAAAGTTACACCTAGATATTTTATATTATTTGTGGCTGTTGGAAATGATGTTGTTTCCTTAATTTCTTTCTCAGTCCATTTATATTTTGTAAAAAGGACAGCTACTGATTTTTTTTAATAATCTAGCCACTTTGCTGAAGGTGTTTATAGGCTGTAAGTGTTCTCTGGTAGAATTCTCATGGCTTCTTATGCATAACATCATATCATTTGCCTGCCAAGTTCCAGGAATTTGCTTTTGGTGCTGGGACTTGAACTCAGATTTAATGGTGTCAAGAGAAGCACTGTATAGAATGATCTTTGAAATGACTCTGACATTAACTGAATGTCTTCTAACCTTGGGTTCCATTTATAGTCTGACACTTTCTTCAGACAGAGGTATATTTTTCTCAAGACTGACATAGAAACACAAAGCTCTCTGGCAGAAGGAAAAGACTGGAGTGCCAGTTATGGCTATTAGATTTATTAACCAATTGGCTTGACAAAATTGAAATTTGTTCAAGAACCTCAAGATGAAGGAAAAGAAGAAAATGCATACACCTACTGCAGCCGGAGGGAAACTTGCCTTAGGATATCAAGTGTAAACATTTTGACAAACCTGTCAGATCATCTCCCAGGAAAGAATGGATTCCAGAAAGTAATATCCTCCAGGGAAGTGATAGAGGTTGGTTGGTAATGGAAAGATGAACTCCTGGGTGCTACATCTCAAGAGTCTTGTTTCCCACTTCACACCCACCCCTGGGGACTGGTATCCTGGAAGCAGTGTCTGGGGACAAGTTGCTTACCCTAATCCTTCTGCTGGTCTTATTGACAACATCCTTCTGAGTCAAGTTTGGGGTAGAATAAGTCAGCAATTTCAAAACTTTTTCATGTCAGGAACTCTGCACACTTAGGACCTCAAATGTAATTTTGCACATGTTTATTTTTATCAATCCATCATAACAATGCTATGACCTGATAGATTGGACATGCTTTATTGTATTGTAGTACTGTGATGAGTTATATGGAAGAATGATATTTTTTAAAAAATTAAATATTTTTCAAAGCACAATTATGGTAGGAAGAATAGATTTTTTTTCAGTATTTACATTCTGATGGGGGCCTTTATCTTTTCCTTCAGGTAATGGGTGGTTCTGTATGCTAAACCAGTTTTTTATTTTAACTTAAGAAAACACATCTTAACAGAAACATGTAAGCTATATATATTTTGTTTGTGGTTCTCTCTCTCTCTCTCTCTCTCTGTGTGTGTGTGTGTGTGTGTGTGTGTGTGTGTGTTGTGTGTGTGTGTGTGTTAGATTCCAATGGATTGGCAATACCTGTAGAATCCAGAAGAGGGCATCAAATTCCATGGAGCTGGAACAACAGGAGGTTCCATGTGACCCTTTGATGGGATGGTGGAAAATGAACTCAGGTTCAATGGATAAGCAGTATTCTTTTTTTTTTTTTTTTACTGTAATTTATAACTTTATTAAGAAGGAATGGATGTCAGCACTGCTATATAAACAATGACAAAGATCAAGGGAAACACATCAGGGATTGTGTAGACAGTAGTATACATGGTCCTTATATAATCAATGTATAATAGTTAAGGAAACTTTAATCCTTATTAAGCAAACATTTTTGCATACACTGCCTTCTCTTTATCTTTCTGTGCCTTTATCATTTGTTTGACTTTAAGCAGTTCTGCCTGGATAGCTTTATCTCCTGGGGCTATCTCCTGTGCCTTCTTTTTTTTCTTTTTTTCATCTTTATTAACTTGGGTATTTCTTATTTACATTTTGATTGTTATTCCCTTTCCCAGTTTCCAAGCCAACATCCCTCTAACCCCTCCCCTTCCCCTTCTCTATGGGTGTTCCCCTCCCCATCCTCCCCCCCATTACCACCCTCCCCCCAACAATCACGTTCACTGGGGGTTCAGTCTTGGCAAGACCAAGGGCTTCCCCTTCCACTGGTGCTCTTACTAGGATATTCATTGCTACCTATGAGGTTGGAGCCCAGGGTCAGTCCATGTATAGTCTTTGGGTAGTGGCTTAGTCCCTGGAAGCTCTGGTTAGTTGTAATTGTTGTTCATATGGGGTCTCAAGCCCCTTCAAACTCTTTCAGTCCTTTCTAAGATTCCTTCAACGGGGGTCCCGTTCTCAGTTCAGTGGTTTGCTGCTGGTATTCGCCTATGTATTTGCTGTATTCTGGGTGTGTCTCTCAGGAGAGATCTACATCCGGTTCCTGTCGGCCTGCACTTCTTTGCTTCATCCATCCTATCTAGTTTGGTGGCTGTATATGTATGGGCCACATGTGGGGCAGGCTCAGAATGGGTGTTCCTTCTGCCTCTGTTCTAAACTTTGCCTCCCTATTCCCTCCCAAGGGTATTCTTGTTCCCCTTTTAAAGAAGGAGTGAAGCATTCGCATTTTGGTCATCTTTCTTGAGTTTCATATGTTCTGTGCATCTAGGGTAATTCGAGCATTTGGGCTAATATCCACTAATCAATGAGTGCACACCATGTGTGTTTTTCTGTGACAATCTGGTAATCTTGATGGTACACAGACATACATGCACACAAAATACTCATATGCATTAAAGAAAACAAATGTATCCCTTAAAAGAGAAATTATAAACTGTGAAGAAGGTCTGTTTATTATATTACAACATAGTCACATGTCTTTATAAGTACCTTGCTCACAGCCAGTGAAGGTTGAGTATTATAAGTGTCTCTAATATTTCAGTGAGTTCTCAGTCACTAATATCTTAAGTATAGAATATATCAATGCAGATAAATATAGTTAAATTTGCATATCCACACAGAAGCTAAAAGTGCCTGAGATCTGGGCAAGTTGCTGAGTTGAGTCCTTGCCAAAGACAAAGAATGCCTGAGGCAACATCATCCTCAGCATCACTATGCAGGAGAAGGTATGTGATAGAACAAGGTCTGTCATCAGATGAGAAGAATGGACGAGAGAAAAGTTTTACAGAGGTAGAGGAGGCCAGAGTGAGAAGGAGGCAGCCAAGAGAACATGGGGGCAGACGTTAAGATTTCTCTCTGCACATATTACAGGTTGTTATGACTATTCTTAAGGGATAGATGTGTACAGGATTTCGTGTTGTCTAGATGGGCAAATTATATCTGATCAATTGGATCGGAGGATACCGTGTGTTGTGTTCTTTCATGTGGCGACTTAATTGAGCTCAATAGAATGTATGGTGGCCAGATGCACCAGGCCCATCACAGAATTGGGAAGTGTATGCCTGGCGTGGTGGAAACCAGCGAAGAGAGCTGTGAGTGAGGGCAGGGCAACCTGACAGGATGCCATGTTGAAATGACTCATTAACAGCAGGTCAGAAAGTAGATGGGGGCAGCATGGAGCCACCGAGATAAATTAGCGCTAGTTCCAATGGTCAGCTGAAGCCAGAAATAGTGAGAGCTCGACCACCAAGGTACACACAGGAACCCATTCTGCCACTTTTTTATTTTTACCACAACACCAGAAAAAGAGGAAGAGAGCAAAGTCTCAGGTTGAACTTTCCAGCTGGAGATCTCAGGCAGGTGCTTCTGCTCTGAAGGCCAGCACTGGGGATTTCCACATCCTGATTTACACTCATGCTCTCCTAACCTGTGTGGCATGCTCCTGCCTAGATAATGGTGTGATGCTGGAATCCATCTCCCTTGGGTGACAGGTTCCATGAGCTACCACAGATCGGAGTGGATGACAGAAAGCCTCACCATTCCCAAAGGTAAGAACAACAGAGTCCCACTTTCCACCACTGGCAGCTTCCCAACCCTTGACTCATACCAGATCAGGTGGCCAAGATGCCTGGAGAGTAAACAATTCTAATGTTTTGTCACTGATTCTTTTAAATGGGACTGGATTCCATGAAATGGAGGGTTATGCTGCTCAAAAAAAATGTTCAATACTTCTCATTTTTTATAAAAAAAAATTTAATATTATGTTTACAAAAATCACATTTTGGAACAGCACAAGGTCATTTCACGTCTCTAATCCAGCACTTTGGAAGAAGAGCTATAAACACCAGGTGATCGAGACTATCATAAGCTACTTAAGATCCTGCCTCAATACAACAATACCCACAACGAAACTCACACTGAAATTGTACACTTTGTATAACTGTATAACTTGCTAAATTCCTGCCATCTCTTATAGACATGGATAAGTAGAAATACTTTGCAACTTCAAGGAAGGCTTGCGTATTGCTGCATACACGTGTAATGCCAGCACGTGAAAGGTAGAGATAGGAAAATCAGGAGTTCAATCATTAGAGACTCATGATGTGAGAGGTCACACATGCACAATCTGAAGAAGCCCCATAGAATAACCTGGGACAAATTAGGTAACTGGCATCAGAAGAGGTGTGTGATGGCCAGAAATGTCCAGCTTATTAGTAAAGTGAAATTTTAAAAATGAAGAGCTATTCAAGGGGGAGGGGGAGACTCCTATTCCTATATTTAACCCTGAAACTCACCAGATGAACCTGGACAACCTGAGGGGGTCTCAGAATTGGTTTGCTTCTCTTTCAAATATGACTACATTTAATAAATTCCTTTTCCTCCTCTTCATTTGTCTCTTTCATTGTCTTTTTTTTTCTCTTGGCAAATCTTAGCTTACTAAAATTGTCAGAAGGCATGCTTTGCCAGTAAAACTTCTGATGACAGTACCACCCTTAAGTTGTGTATGGTCAAGGGTCCATGGTTGTGTGGGGCATTTAAGGACACACCCACAATGCTGTCAGGAACTAGGGCCAACCTAAGGAGAAACGCCACAGACTCATATTCAGTACTGAAGGCAGGCCTCAGTCCATGCAGAGACATAAAACAAAAACAGATGAGGCAGAGACGCACACTTCCTAAGGACGGAGGACATATGACCCACAGGGAGAGTCCACTAGACTGCTCAAGGGAAAAAGTCTCTGCAAATTTGGTAACAACCATCAGAAATAGAAGTTACCTACAGACATCTCTTAATATATTAGCAAAGTAAGGTAGGAAACGGTACAAACCAGAACAAAAGGAAGTCATCATTTCATAAATGAAGATTGGGGCGTGTATGAAGTACCCATCCTGTTTCCTCCCAGAGACTGAGCTTCAACTCCTAGCACCTGCCCATCAACACACAACCATACAAATCCAACCACAGGGGGATCTAAAGCCCTTTTCCTGATCTCCACAGCCACAAGGTCCAATCATGGCGCTTGGAAATCCATGCAGGGGAAAAAAAGTCATATACATAATAAAATATATTAATTAATGGGAGAGGATGGGAAAGGAATAAAAGATAGAAACACTGAAAATAGCCACAACAGGAGAGATTGTGGAAATAATCTCCCTTCAGGACACAGCCAGATCAGTGGCCAAAGCCATTTTTCAAATACCTCTGCTTAGCTAGTCTATTGCTATTTACCTAGTGACAGTCACCATCCCTGCTCAGCCTGCAGTGGCAGAGCAAATTCAATATCTCTATTGTTTCCCACAGTCTGCATGCCTTACCTACAGCCCACCACTGAATTAGACCCAGAGCTGCAGGAAGCCAGCCTCAGGGGAAATGTCATACAAACAGCATAGCTGGTAGGAGCCTGAAACCAACACGCAATGGGACCATGCCCAGTTCCTGGGTCCTGAGAAAGTTCTCTAGGCTGGGTGGTGAACAGGGAGCACAACTCTGTGCCTGGATGATGCAGAAAGCCAGGCAAGGCAAAGCTTTCCATTTGGGAAGCCTTGGATCTCCGGTAGTGCCAGGGTCAAAGGTGGATTTCCCTTGGCCTGTGGTGGTGCTGCACAGCATCCTTGTGGGGTTCAGACTGAGGTTCTTTCTCTCAGTACCAATACTCACTTGCCAGAGTCAGAGCCCAAGCCAGCATGGCTGCCAGCAGTAAGAGGAGGGCTAGAGCTAACCAAGTCTTCCCCCTAAATGATGGTACAGATTTAGCCCAGTGCTACAGACCATTGAGGCAACCCAGGGGGACTGGTTTCAGGTGAGTAAGGAGTCGGCGAAGGACAAACAGACACAGACACAAGGTGGTCTTGGATCTGAGTGCGATTTTACTGTTCAAGCATCAGACTTTTATAATCGTAAAGCAAAGCGAAAAGCAATGCTGCATATACACAGAAGCAGAAAGGACGAAGGTTATCAGGAACAGTTTCACAATGTTCTTATTAGATATTCACAAATTGGACCCAACTCCAAGAAATCAGTAAACCATTCATTTGCAAGGTGCATGTGAGGTTGATGTTATCTCTAATGTGCGAGACAATAGCCAAGTTGGCAAGCCACTCGGTGGCACTTGTGGTCAGCAGTTAATTATCTGAGATTCTACAGTAACCTTCTTTTTGTTGCTTTGTGAGCTGTCAAATTAGACTCATCATATGCGGGCTTCTTTCTAATTTCTTCTAATATATTTAATTCTAACACTAACTCTACTTAGGGGCTATTGTAACTTTGTAATGATACTATCTCTAGTCTCTTTAAATAATAAACATGATGGGGGTCGTGATTGTGCCAATTTCTCCATAAATGGGAATGAATATGATACCTTTTCTCCATTGTGATTGATCCATTGACTCCCAGATTCATCACAAACTCCTGTATATGGCAAGGGATCAGGGGGAGCACGCTGTGTCCCCATCCTGCTAACAGGGAGGAAACCACCATCTCCCTGTTACAAGCCATTGCCCTCTGCTATCCATGAATCTCTTAGGGATGCCACAAAGCCCCCTCTTTTTAGAGATTTCAGGGTCTTATAAAGGAAACTCATAAGACTGGGTGACTAGAATAATTTCCTGTCTAACCATCTCCACTTTTAAGGGCTATATGTCTTTACAGGGGGTTCTGGTAAAGTAATTCTTACTGCTGTAGTTCAGTCAAAAGTCCTTATTCCATAAGATAAGTGGTGACATTTTCCCACAGAAAGGCCAAATCCAAAATAGGGTCAGTGGTTACCTCTATTGCATTTTCTGTGATCTTTCTTTGTCCATGGGAGGATAGTAGGGCAGAACATGCCCTGAGCAAAAGTACACAGGGTAGAAATGAGTTAGCAAGAAAAGACGTTCCAAGCATGGCAGCCATGACACGCAAAGCACGTATCCTTCTGAGAGCGCAGCCAACCCCTCCAGGAGACTGACTTCCTTGAAGTCATCGCCTCAGGTGAGTGTGCCAGGCTTTTGCCTAGTCACACAGACTCTACTGGAGGGAGTGTGGCAGTTCAGAATGATTATTATTCATAGTTCATTTCTGAACCTCTGGAAGAGGCTGATTGTCTTCACTTAGGGTACCCAGTGGGAGGTACAGAGACCTGAAGGTTCATGGAAAAATTAACTACAGGGGACAAACCTCCAGAAGCTCGCTTGCTGACTGCAGATTTATCTCTGGGCCCTGATATTCTGGGAAGAGTGTCTTGGGACAAGTTTCTAATCTTGATCCCTGTTGACAACATCCTCGTGAGTCCTAGCAGTTCTCTCTATGATACCACACTGACATTCCAAAGACCCTCAAGACACAAACACGCAGCCCAAAACTCTGTACATTCATCGGGAATCTTTTAAAATTATCGGCCACCTATTTCATGGTCACCATTTAATATCTCAGAGACTAAAGACCCAGGCTTCCTTACACTTATCCATTTCTTGGGTCCTATGTAGATGCAGCATTGTTTCCCCACATCTGTGTTCACAGGGGCATCTATTAGGTCTGATCTTATCTTGGTGTCATGGTTTGCATCTGTGGCATAGGGTAGTTTCCATATCTCGGTAGCTGTTGCATGGCAGAGAGTAAAATAGAAAGCAACAGTGATACAGAATGAGAAAGACTTCCTGTACCTCAGTTGTGCCCCCCTACAGAAAACAATGGCCCCGAGACCAGATGTTGCTTAGATTTTTTTTTTTTTGCTAGAGGCTTGTTGCTGTGTCCCAGACATAAAGGAAGCTCTGGGACATGTTGGGAAACATCACCAGGACAGCCCAGAGCACTGAGCCCTGCCTACACTAACCTGTGTCTGCTTCCAAGTCATCTCTCCCTCTCTCAGCAGAGGCTGGCCCTGAAATCTCCATCATTGACTAAACTTTCATTTTCACTGAACTACAACTTCATGCTCCTTTACTGAAGATAAGTATGTGCCTGGTGTTTTGATGTTTCTTGCCATGGTATTTGGCTGATTCATGGACTAAACATGAGTAAAACCTGGTACAGAGAACGAAGTGTGATATCCTGTTAGAACCTGCTTTTACTGCCCTAAATGCATTGCCTCCTGTGGGTCTCAATAAGTAGGTTGCCACCACCTTGGCAACACTCTGTTTCCAAAAGTACTTGCAGTGTAATTAGAATAAAAAATTACAGTTGTAAAGTAGCAACAAAAATAATTTGATGGTTGCGGGTAACCCCAACATGAGGAACTGTATTAAAGGGTCCCAGCATTAGGAAGGTTGAGAACCACTGCTTTGGACAACACACTGGCTAACATTTGCCAGCAGCAGTGGGAAGCCCAAATATAATAGATCAGAAAACAAAACAGGTTCTCACTAGGGAATCACCGAAGCTTGTTGGAAGACTCCCCAGAGGAAAACCTCATCTCCAGGTAAATCTTAGGCTGCAGAATGCTAGAACATAACATACAAAGCAGCAATACCAGCCCTGGGAACAGAGCCTATGACAGGATTGAATCAAGATCAGCCAGGACTGAACTCAGAGACACATCACCAAGATGACAGGAAGAGAGATTCATGCTAATTTTCCAGAACTGTACAGCATTCATTTTAGACATCTCCTCAATCACAGGTAGCTGATCTCATTCCAGGATGCTTAATAAAGGACCTTACTAAGTAACAATCATTTCCCCAAAATGCGAATCCTCCATCTATTTCCAAACTGGGCTCCTGGAGCTCTTCTCCCTGCCCACCCTGAACTCCTGTGCAATATACTTAGAAATATATTGTCTTCCTCGTACAACATAAAAAGTATAAAAGTCCATTCATCATCCAGTAGACCTGTCCCCAGTTGACTACAATGACGATAATATCTAAGATCCCAAAGAGCATTAGTTTTTGTTTTGTTTTGTTTTGTTTTGTTTTGTTTTGTTTTGTTTTGTTTTGTTTTGTTTTGGAGCAGTTGACTTCTACACCATCAAACTAAGGGCTTCTTAATGATTCCAAGAATTTCTATGTAAAATATGTAGGCATATTAATGACTGGGTCTAAGCAATTGTATGAGAAAGACTTAGAAAAAGAACAAACTACTTCAAAATAACCTTCATTAACCTAGCATCCATTCACAGTACAAGATCCTCCTGTGGATGAGAAGGCACCAATAATGAAGGATTTAATGATGTTTGAAGACATCAGTGTTGACAACCTTGAGGAAGTACCGCCTGTGCCATTTTAGTAATTTATCAATAAAAAATTACAATTAACCCACTTGGTTTGCAAATTCCTTTCATCCCAGCAATTTGGAGCCAGGAGTAGATAGATGTCTGAATGCTAGGCCAGTCTGCTCTACATAGCCATTCCCAGGCCACCTAGGGATACATACTGAGATGCTGTCTCAAAAGAAAACTAATGTGAAGGGCCCTTGCTGCTCTTGCAGAAGACCAGAGTTGATTTCCAAGCACTTGAGTCTAGAAGTTCACATGGTCCATGACTCCAGATCCAGGGTTTTCCACTACCTCTTCTGCAACTTATGAGTCCCTACTCCTTGCATACACACAGAAACACACAAAAAATGCATGCAAATGAAAGAGAGTCTTGAGATTGTTTCTCCTAAAATATATCTTTGGAAGTGCAGTTTTCTGTGTTTCCATTAAAAAAAAAGCTACAAAGAAAACACAAAATCCTAAGAACTACAGTGGGGAAGAAGAAAATAAGGACTCCCAGAAATGTTAACTATCCAAAATGCTGTACTGACAGCACCACTTCATGTTGGAAAATGGTTCTTTCTCTTTTTACTCAGCTTGCATGCAATTAGTTATCAAGATCTGCATTGAAACAAAACTCTCACAATCTCAGGTTCCTAACATGAGAGATATGGATTGATATAATCTAAAAAAAAAAAAAAAGCACAGTCACTATGGAAGGCTATACAATGTCTAAGCATGCACAGAGACTCAGACATTGAACGGTTTGACAATCACTGACTTACTGGCAGAGAAGCAGGACTCTAGAAACGCCCCACCCCCAGGAACTGATCTCTCCAAGACCCACCCCATCAGGTCTACGTCACTACCTATGGGAAATCTAAGAGAAGCCAACCAGCATCAGCCACATTAGGGTTATAAGGTGAAGAGATACCAGTCCTGATTAAGACTCACGATCTGGGAAGATGAGGAATCCTATACCATGCACCCTCCTTCTCCTCCTCCTGTTGGGGACCTTGGACCGGACTGGGTATTGTGCGGGTGGGTGAGGGGCCTATAGAGAAACGCCCTTTGGGGGAGCAGAATGCTATGCACCACCTGGAATCCCCATCCCTGCATCTTCTCCTTAGCCTGAGCAGACCCTTTCTGATACCCTAGCTGGAGGACCCCGACCCTCTCCTTCACTCAGGTCCAGAGGCCCCACAAAACCCCTGCTCTGTTCGCTACCAACCTGTTCTGGGTCAGGGTGAATACTCAGGGTCTCAATGTGCACCACCCACAGGTTCACACTGGCTGCAGACTTTCAACACTGTGATTTTGGAGCCTGGAATATGGGTGCCCCGGTTGATCCAGGTCAGCTATGTAGACTCCATCCAGTTTCAGGGATTCGACAGCCAAGCTCCCAATGCGAGTATGCAACCTCGGGCTGCTTGGATGGAGCAGGAGCCACCTGAATATTGGGAAGAGGAGACAGCACAAGTCGTGAGCCTGACACTGTCAAAAGGACGGATTCTTGGGTATATAGTGAATGAAAATCGACACAGCAGGAATGGTGAGTCACCTCAGGGCTGAGATCAGGATATCTCATTGCCCTCATGGTCTGACCCAATAAGCTCCACTCCAGGACCCCAAGTCAGAGATTCAGACGTAGTCCAAGGGGCCCCTGGAGACTTTAACCTGAGAGAACCACAGACTGTGACCTGGTTAGGGGTTTAGATTGAGACAGAATCCTGGGAGGGGGAGAAGCCTCACAGTGACCATAGGCTGAATGGGGCTGGGGCAGATTATCGCACTCTGCAGGAAGTTTTTGGCTGCAACTTGGCAAATGATGGGACCTTCCTCCGAGGTGATTACCGGCTCACCTATTATGACTACGATTACGTCACTCTGAATGAGGACATGATCTCTTGGAGAGCAGAAGGCGAGATAGCTAAAAGTTAGTTAAGCATATGGGAAACCGAAGGAGTAGGAGAAAGCTGGATGACTTACCTGAGAGGAACATGCTCAGAAAGGCTTCTTAGATGCCTGGAACTTGGAAAGAAAACTTTGCTGCGCTCTGGTAAGAAAAGCCCTTGACAACTCCTTCTGCCTCTGAGATTGGAGCTCCTGTCTCCCTGAGGCTTCCTTCTCAGCAGGGAGCAGCTGGAATACTTACACTGTCTTGCATCAAAGGGGAGAGAGGGCTCCTCACTTTCCTGTATCAACATGACAGAGGGACTCTCCAGAGGATTCACACTTCTCCCAGGATAGTTCAGGGCATCAGTTAAGCAGCAGGTCCCTTCCATCTGCATGGTGCATCATAGCCTCTCTCAAGGCCTGTTCACTGTCTATGCATGATGACATTGAATGTCTGACTCCAGGGTTTCTCAATCCCTCAGACCACCACCACAGTCAAAACCAGAATTCTATTTGCATAGAGGGAGACCCAGAGTCTCCTGCTGGGTTGGCTTATGGTTATTATAAAATATTGCCATCAATAGATCATCCACCTGCTGAGTTTGGGCTTCTGTGTGGACGCTGCTCCCTCCCTCTTCCAAGTGTCCCATCCGTCCCAGGGAGGATCACATGAGCACTGATCAATCCCCAAGAGGAATGCAAAATACCTGAATTTTCCAATTGCTCCCCTCAGATGCCCCCAAAACACATCTGACCCACCAAGTAAGACCTGATGGCAATGTCACCCTGAGGTGCTGGGCCCTGGGCTTCTACCCAGCTGACATCACACTGACCTGGCAGAGGGATGGGATCAACCACACCCAGAACATGGAGCTGCCAGACACCAGGCCTGCAGGGGGTGGAACCTTCCAGAAATGGGCGGCAGTGATGGTTCCTTCTGGAGAGGAGCAGAGATACACGTGTCATGTGCACCACGAAGGGCTCCCTGAGCCTCTCACTCTGAAGTGGGGTAAGGAGGGGATGTGAGCACAGCTCTGCTGTAGGGGAAAGTGAGCTCTTTAAAGAACCAGGGCAGGATCAGGGTTGAGAGCTAGGGTCAGAATCCTCACTCTTCCTTCCCTTCCCTCACCAGAACCTTCAACAACCATCCCCATCATGGCAATTCTCATCGGCCTGATTCTTGGGACATTGGTGATAGGAACTATGGTGATTCTTCGGATATGGAAGAAATAAAGGTAAGGAAAGGGCAGGGTCTGAGTTCTTTCTCCCTTAAAAATTCAAGGACAAGACATAAATGTACCCTGCCTCATTAGAGGAAAGATGTATCCACAGAGGCACTGGGGACCGTGGGCTGACACTAACTCTATCATAAAGCATAAAGGAAATAATAGAAAGATCCACTGCCCTTTTGATGGAGGAGATGGAGACCTGATTCAGATTTTCTACAGACAGAGAAATGTCACAGAGATGGTCCCTGCTCAGGACAGACCTACAGAAGGCCAGTTAGTCCTCCTTACATGAAATCGTACATTGTGTTCTCTCCTCAGTCCACAGACTTCAGTCACAGTTTTAGAAGCTCCCCTGCCACTTGACCAGGAGATTTCTCCCACTCCTGCAACTGTACTCCTTCCTCAGTCTCTCACTGTGTTCTTCCCACAGGTAGGAAAGAGGCATCCACACTCTGGCTGCCAGTCATTAAGTGTTGAGTTGGTTCCTGAGACCTTGCATTAGGGAAGACAGGTACCCATTGTGGGTGATCACATATTTTCTCTCTTGGTCCTATCATTGTGGGCTCTTAGCAGGTCTTATTCTCTATTGCCATAGGTGTGGACACTGCCCAGAGATCTGATGCATATGTGTCAGTAGAAAAGGAAGTAATAGGAGAACACATTCCTGAGCTGGGTTGGCTGGCTATCCTGGATTTGTTTTTAATGTGGCTTTCTGTCAGAAATCATGGATGAACAATTACCAATCAGAATTTGTTCTCCATTACTTCCTTCTATAGGGTAAGTTACGTACCTTGTGTGGCTTCAAAAGCTCCTGACTTTTCTCTCAGTAGCTGGCCTCTGAGTCCAGGTCTCTGTCTCCTGTCAGTATGACATAAGGAAGTGAGTTCAGGCCAGACCTGAGCATCACTCCTCTCCACGCTGACCTGTGTGTCTTCCACAGTCATCTCTCCTGATCCAGGAGATGCAGGCCTGTGAGACCTTCCTCAGAGACCTAACTTTAGTTTCCCTTGAGCTGTATGTATGATCCTCCATCTTGAACATGAGGATCTAGGAAAAATTTTAGGTGAATTCTGCCCATGGTTTGCTTAATGAGTAAACCCAATCAAAGCAAGAAGAGACAAATAGCAAACATGTCTTGTCTTGGATGTATCTGTGCTTTCCTAGGTGCCTCTCGTTCTATTTCAACTCATGTTTGTCTATCCATTTCTCTTCCTAATAAACTTGAACTTTCCTTCCTACTGGGTGTCCTGAAATTCTTTCCATTTTCAGTCAAGAATCTCATCTTCACCTGAACAGAATTTTCTGAACAAAAGTCCTTAGCTGACACGTATGCAGATTGGAGTTGTCCCCCACCCTGCACCAAACTGGGGCTGCCATTGTTCCTGCAGGCCACAAAGGAATCTCTGAAGTAATGAGGGACAGGTTGCTTGGATGTCACTGAGCTGCTCTTTTCCTTTGCATGTTACATTCAGTCCTTCCCTTTAACTATCTGAAGGTCCACAGAGTATTTTTTTAATTTTATGTGTTTTTTATCTGCCTGTACTTTTGTCTGTGTAATAATTACATGCCTAGAGTCTGTGGATATCAGAAGAGTTCCTCAAGTCCCTAGACAAGTGTGAACTAAAATGGAGACAGTAAGAACCAAACACACAACATCTGCTGTAACAGACAGTGCTCTTAACTGCTAAGTCCTCTGAATGCCCTCAAGACCCACATAGTGTTTTATGACCACTCTTGTGCCATTGATGACGTTAGAGCCAGCCATACCCCTTTCTCAGGTCAAATGGAAATAGGCATGGATTCCCAGGAAGGCATCCACTGTTGTCCTAAAGGCTTTCCTTTTACTCAAGAGACCTTTCTAGCACTAAACTGAAGTGAAGTGACTGTGGGGGTCACCCAGAGGGGAAAATCTCAATGAACAGAACCTTATGTTAAAACACCTGATTCTTGAACAGGAAAACTGTCTCAGTCATTAAGAATACAGCATGGTCACTTACAGAAGCCTGGGTGAAGGAATGTTCATTAAAAAAACGTGAATGACTCCCTTGTAACTTCAGCACCAAAAGCCCAACTTACAGGCAGCTTGCCCAGCCAAAACTGTTTGTCTCTTGGCAATTGCTTATGGCTTTTATAGACAGGGAGAGGGGCCACTGGACCCTATGTGTTTCAGGAGCCTTCTGAGCTTGTAAAATCCATAAGCTTCCTGGGTCTTAAGACGCTACCTCCTCCAATCAAAAGGGAGCACTTCCTTGAAGGAAATAGCTGTACAACATTGAGTTACATAAGGCTCTGTCCCAAAAGCCAAAACATGGGCCTAGGAAGATGCTTCAGTGGATAAAGTAATCACCGACCAAGCATGAGGATGGTAGTGTTGGATCTCCTGAACCCAAAGAAAAGCCAGTAGGCACAGCTGGATCCCCACCAGCAATGCTAGCCTTCTGGAAATGGAGGTGGAGGAAATCCTATAGCAAAGTGGCTGGGCAGACTATCCAAATCAGTGAGCTCTGGGTTCAATGAGAGACCATACCTCAGTAAATAATGGGAATTTTGACTGAGGAAGACACTCATGTCAATTCTGGTCCGCACATGCACATCACTCACACACGCATTTGAACACACATACCCATGTACATGCACACAACACACACATGTGTACATATGGAAAAACATGAAACCAAAAACAAGAATATGACTTAGGTTTTATTTCATTGAAGGTACGGTCCATTAATTGAAGATCACGTCTTCTAAAGAAAATAAAAGTAATCCCTGGGCTGGTGATTTGGGTGGTAAAGGTAATTGTTGCCAAGCCTAGGGGTCTGATTCCAATCATCTGATGGTGGATGGACAGAAAGTTTCCCAGTTGTCCTCAGAACTCCATGCAGGTGCTATTGAACAGCACTTGTTAGAGTAGCCTAGGATGAGTGCTTAGTGTATGACGACTTTGTGCCACAGCTGGCACAGAGGAATACTGGCCTCAAATGCCACTAATGAAGACATCTCTCCAGAGGAAAGAGGGACTCATCAATTCAACAATGTTTACTGAACATTGTCTACATGGCAAAGAACTTTTGCAGCAGGATACAACAAAGGTCAAAAGGCTAGTATTGCTTGCAATGTCTGAGTGGAAGAGAGAAGTCACTCAAACAGAGTAAGTGTCCCTACAGGACATGTGAAGTGCTAGGTGATGGGTAGTACAAAATATGGATGTGAGACAAGGCTTGTGATTGCTTTTACTGGGGTGCTCAGCAAAGGCCTTCACTGGGCTGTGAAGAAAGATCTGAAGGACGTGGAGGAACCCGTCATGTGTCTGCAGGAAGTTGTGGTTGTGTGGTTTGTTACTTGTGGTTGTCGCTGTGTTCTTAGTAAGCAAGAGGATCTTTCAGTGCTTACACCCATGACCACAACCTCTCTATGTTCTAGGGGAAAAGTGGCTCTAAGCATGTGTTGAGTAACCCCACTCTCATCAATGGACAGATCGTGGAAACAGAAATTAAACAGAGACGTAGACAGACTAAGAGAAGTAATGAACCAAATGGACTTAACAGATATTTATAGAACATTCTATCCTAAAGCAAAAGGATATACCTTCTTCTAAAAAAAAAAAAAAAAGCATGTGTTGAGTAGTCTTATGGGAGAGGAGATGAGAAGTACTCCAGGACTTGTGGGTACTGAAGACGATAAAGGCAACCTTGCTTAAAGCATGGACATTTTGAATGACATGGTAGAGAAAAGTTTAAGGCACAATCTAGTCTTCTAGGCTGGACATGACAGCCACTTCAACTGCCATGTGAGCAACTGAAACAGCAGAAGGGACTCAATTCTCTACACAGTTTCAAGATGGGACTTATAGTATTTATCAGTGCATTGGTTCTATGGTACAAACACAGAAAGGAATGGAAGACACTGATGGCATGGTGTAACTGAGAGATGCTGTCTCCCTCAGCATCTCCCTCCCAGAGTCTGGAAGGACCACATGTCCAGATGGGAAATGGCAGGTGATTGCTGTAGAAGTGATTGATTATAGATGCCCAATGGAAGCACAGGGGTCTGCAGTGATGGCACAAGCCTGACACTTGTTGGAGGATTGTATGGGCGGATCACTTTTTGCTCAGAGACTTAGCTCATCCTATATAATAAGACCACAATCTCCATAAGAAAAAAGAAGAAAAATGAAAAACACAGATGTGATGGCACACACACACACACACACACACACACACACACACACACACACACATACACTTGGGCAGTAGAGGCAGGAGGCTCAGGAGTTCAAGTCCAGGGGTTGGGGATTTAGCTCAGTGGTAGAGCGCTTGCCTTGCAGGCCCTGGGTTCGGTCCCCAGCTCCGAAAAAAAAAAAAAAAAAAAAAAAGAACCTAAAAAGGAGTTCAAGTCCAGCTTTGGTATAGACTCGGTCTACAACATAATACATGAGAAAACAATTAATTATAGAAAAAATTAAATAAATGAAGTGGCCAGGTTGATAGTTTGAAAATACTGAAGACCTCTAGATGAAACTAGAGAAAAGCAGGGAGTGACATCAGTTAATGACACTTAAGGCCATTGAAATTAGTGAAGGCTAAAGAAATGGTGGTTACAGGAGAGAAAAGCAGAGCTGAACGAGCTCTGTGCTCCGATACAAGTGGTCTGATGAGATCAGAGGTGCAGAGATGGCTGCACCATTCTAGTATCATGGCAGTGATGAAAAAAAGCAACATAAGTTGCACATGAAATAATGAAAGCCATCTTTTGGTGAGAAAAAGGAATAAGGTAGAGAAGGGAGATCAAAGGGAAGGGACTGGAATGGAAAAAGAAATGGAAAGGAAGACATAAGAAATGAAAAGAAAGAAAAAGAGAAAAGGAAAGAGTGAAAAAGATATTGGAAGTGAGTAAGTGTGGAAAGAGAAGAAGAAAAGAGAAAGCAAAGTGTTGTGTGTCTTGGGAAAAGAGGAGTAGATATAGATTCACTCGTGATTGGACATCTATTCATTAAAGGTAGAAAAAAAAATTATCCCATTGGGGCAATCAGCTCATCCTTAGGTGCAACCAATTGCTTTCCAGTTGGAAATGCAGCTAACTGAGCTGGTCAGTTTGCTGGGGTGGTTCATACTACTGTTCAAGGTTACTTACAGGTCCATGGATGATTCAAAGACAAATGCATCCCTGGAAAACCCACGCCAACATATGAAAGCTGAATCCTTATCATTCCTGCACAAAAAAAATAAAAAAATAAAAATAAAACCATGCAATGTGCTGGGAGGAGATTCTCTTTTCCCCACCAGGTCCGACTGCTTGTGTAATCTTTGGAGAAGTCTTCTGCAAACCTTGACAGTTTCCAGGGCTCCCAAGGTCTCTCTCCAGAAGGAAGTGTTCCATAGCTCTACTCCACTGGATCCTTCATTCTCTTTGTGCATCTTGTGTGACGTTGCCTCAAAGCCTTGGGTGTGAGTGAGTGACAGATGTGCAACTTCCATGCTCTGTTTACGGCTATGCATTGTGATGCCACAGTAAAAGCAATTGTTCTCAGGATCCTAACCACTTATGAATCTCTGGAGTACTCCACCACTCCAAAGAGAAACTTTCCCTCCAGGACTGAATGAGGATGACAACACAATCTGAGTACAAACACCAATGTCCTTAAGGCAGTTTTGCAGGTGCATCATGTCCATTTAGCAAAACAAGAGCCGTGGCCTCTCCACTGGGACCTATGACAGTCATAGTCTTTTCCACTGGCTTACTGGGTGACAGTGCTTGATGTGAGTCCCCCGACCCCCACCCCTCTTAAATTGAACTTGAAAATACTCAGCTGCATCGCAACAGATAAGGCACTATTGCAGCAATGGGGCACACCTTACCAGGTATGTTGGTACTGGAGCACGCAGGGTCTATACCCAAGCAGGAATGGTGACAGCAATTCTCTCCCAGCAAACCTACATATTTGGGTTCAAATTCAGGGTCTTGTGCACATAAGGAAAATACACTGAACACAGCTACTAGGCAATATCTCCAGATATGTATTATATGTAATGCACATTATCTATCAAAGTGCTATATATGAATATATTTTTAATGTATGAGTATAACATTGGAATTCTCTTCATTGGAACAGAACTGGGTAGAAAGTATGGAAGAAGGCTCTTAAATCTCAAGTGCTACTGTCTCTCTAGCACCACTGCTCAGAACTGATGTCGCACCTTGGTCTTACTGTACACTGAAAGATGATATAACTGAAACACTAAGGGAGATTTACATGCATGGATGTGTACTGTGGTGGTTTGAGTAGGAACAACCCCCATAGACTCATGTATTTGAATGCTTGGCCCATACGGAGTAGCACTATTAGGAGGTGTTGACGTAGGTGTGGATCTGTTGGAGGAAGCCTTTTCACTAAGGGGCTGGGCTTTGACATCTTAGATGCTCAAGCTAGGTCTGGTGTGATATTCACTTCCTCTTGCCTGCCCATTAGGATGTAGAACCCTTAGCTCCTTCTCTAGAACCCTCTCTGCCTATATGGCTCCATGCCTCCCACCATGATGATAATGGGCTAAACAACTAAAATTGTAAGCCAGTTGCCATTAAATATTTTCCTTCATAATAGCTGCTATGGTCATGGCATGTCTTCACTACAATAAAACCCTAAAAGACAATATTGACAATAACCTTATTTAAATAGTTATACAGGTTGGCGCACAAAGCTGGCCACACAGCCAAAAAAAAAAAAGAATCAACAGTTTCTCCTCACTTCAAGTCCAAGGCAGGACTCATGAACCCTGTTTAAACAAATATTAATGTATCTTTATTTTACTGTAGTATCAAAGATGTGTATCCAAAATTATCTGGTAATAGCATTAAAATATTTCCCCTACATATTTGTGTAAATCAGGCTTTTTTTTTTATTTTCATATGACCCACACTGGTGAATGCAGGGTCCAGAGGGAAATGGCCTGACATTGCCAGGGAGGGTACACATCCCCAATTTGTCCAACAGAACATCCACTCCCTTCTCCACCTGTGTCTGCAAGCCCAGTGCCCTGATTCCCTCCAGACCTGTGGTCCTCCCAAAGTCCCAAAAGGAAAGTGGAACTCGTGTCAATTGAATTCAACTCATATGTGGCACTCACAGGCTTCCATCTGTTTCTGAGTCAGGGTCATCCTCCTTAAAAAGTGGGAGCATGGAGCATAGTAGACCTCAGCCTGAGGGACGGGAGATATGGATCAAGACAGTTCCCAGTTCATTTCATAAGTCTGACATCAGGGAGGCACCCTGCCTTAGAATTTTCTATGGGAGTGACATGGACAGGTGGTTGGTTAATAGAAAGATGAACTCCTGGGATCTACATCTAGAGACAAGTTGCTTATGAAAGACCACCGGGGTGGGGAAGACCCCCACTCAAATCTCGAGACGACGCAACCCCCAAGAACTCACGAGAAACCGGTCTTGATGTAATAAACAAGAGGTGTATTTGAGGAACCAGAGCTCTGGGGACGACACATATCTCACACAGGAGACAAAGGCGTTGACCCCAAGCCCAATTAGGGAAAGGTATTTATAGGGAAAATTACATAGGTAGTTAGCAACAGTCACACAAAGCAATTTCATTGGTTTGTAACTTGGGCTCAGTTGAACTCTAGGCCACCCTGCTTCTGGGGTAAGCTGACCCTAGTTTTTGTTTCTCTCAGGACTGTTGAGTCAGTCCTTATCAAGGCCAAATGGTTTGTGGTGGCTATGGCCAGGCTACCTCCCCAAAACGTGTTATGTTATTCTTTGCTGTGAGGTGCACTTGTCCTCACAGCAGGGTCAGTGGGGGATAGTTTAAAATCTTTATTCTTTCACTTACACTATTCCCTGTGCTGGTCCTGTTGACAACAGCCTTCTGCATCCATCCTGGGAAGAACAAGTCAGCAACTCTCAGACATTTTGATATCAGGATCTTTGCACATGTAGGAAGTGAATGGACCTCAGTGGTATTTTGCATTTATGGATGTTCACCAATCCATATTTACCTGCACTGTACCAAGTATCTTGAGACATTTGCTATATTGAAGATATTATAACTGCTTGAATGCAAGAATGATATTTTAAAAGAGAGCTAACTATTTTTCAAAGCATAAATGTGGTGTAAATGAAAGATCTATTTTGGATGATTACATTCCCTTAAGTGCCTTCATTGTTCCCACTAAATAATGGGTGGTTGTGTCTTTAAACATTTTTTATTTAAATATGAGAAAATGTAGTGTAACAGAAATATATAGGCTATATATAGTGTATCTGTAACTTTATGTATATGTGGGTTTTGGATCTCTCGATGTCTGCCTCTGTCTTTCTTTGTCAGGCTCTCTCTCTTTGTCTGTGGCCCAGTGTGTGTGTGTGTGTGTGTGTGTGTGTGTGTGTGTGTGTGTGTGTGTGTGTATCTATGTGTCTGTGTGTATCTAGATCTGTCTGTGTGTGTCTATGTGTGTATGTTTGTGCAGGGGGTATATATAGTCAGTTGCCTATAAAAAAGAAGGCAACATAAAGAGTGGAAGTGGAATAATAGAAGGTTGTGTGTGTTGGGCTGGAGAGATGGCTCAGTGGTTAAGAGCATTAACTGCTCTTCCAGAGGTCCTGAGTTCAATTCCCAGCAACCACATGTTGGCTCACAACCATCTGTAAATGGGATCCAATGCCCTCTTCTCGTGTGCATGAAGACAGCTACAGTGCACTTGTATAAATAAAATAAATAAATCTTTAAAAAAAAAAAAAGGTTGTGTGTGGCCTAAGGTCTATACTCGGAATGCAGTTCTCCTTTGCAAGAACAAGGGCTTTTTGTTGCTAAGACAGCTCAGTAGTCATAAGAACAATATTTTAATATTATTAAATAATTGTCATTAAACATTTATTTTAATAGAGTTAAAATAGTTTATTATAATTAAATATTTTTGTTAATATTACCAGAAGACTTTTTGGAGACAGAGTCTAATTATATGAAATTCTCTGGGCTGGGAATTGCTAAGTAGATTATGCTGATCTGGAATAGAGTTTTTTGCATCTCCCTTCTGAATGCTCAGCTTAAAAGCAGAAAGCATGAACCTGTTGAAAGTATTCAGACAGTAAGGGCACAGATTCCTCTTCCAGGGAAGCTGTGTTGGGTTCTTAGTATCCACATGGCTGTTCACAGCTCTCTGTGACTCTGATCCCTGGGGACCCCATTCTCTCTTCTGAAGAGGTTGTGATGCGGAGACATTCCTACCGGCAAAGACCCATGCACCAGTAAGCAGCAGTGCTTCATGGAGTGTTCCTGTCTCCACGTTCTTCCCTTGAATGCCTACCTCAATGTTGAAATGTGTCCTGGGACTCGTCAGATGAAATAAACTTTCTTTCTCAGGTGATTTTTGGGCGTGGTATTTTGTCACAGTAATAGCAAGCAGACTAGTCGGCCACATGCAACAACGTCACAACTAGCTGAAACTTGTTTTACAGATGTGTGTGTGTGTGTGTGTGTGTGTGTGTGTGTGTGTGTATTACATGCCAACTGATTAGAGATGGTTTTGCAATCCAGAAGACAGCATCTAGTCTCATGGGGCTGGAATAACAGGAGGTTGGCCCTTTGATGATGCACGGGAATGAACTCAGGTCCACTGTTCTTTTCAAAGCTAAGCCTTAATTCCAATCACAGGGTAGTGAATTTCACCTGCTTTTCTTTGCACATCCCAGGGTCTGGAACAATTTGATTCACCTGACAGATTCTCAATCACCTACTTAGGGAGGCCTAATAATGCTTGAGATCTTCTGATCACATGACATATTGAAAGAATAGGGAAAGTGGGGTAGCATCTTGAACACATGGGCACTGGGGAAAATTTTCTGAGCAAAACACCAATGGCTTTTGTTCTAAGATCAAGAACCAACAAATAGAACTTCATAAAACTGCAGAGCTTCTGTAAGGCAAATGACACTGTCATTAGGACAAAATGGCAACCAACAGATTGGGAAAAGGTCTTCACCAATCCAACATCTGATAGAGGGCTAATATCCAAAATATACAAAGAACTCAAGAAGTTAGACTTCAGAGAGCCAAATAACCCTATTTTTAAAAATGGGGTACAGAGCTAAATAAAGAATTCTCAGCTGAGGAATATCAAATGGCCGAAAAGCACCCAAAGAAATGTTCAACATCCTTAATCATCAGGGAATCAAAAAACGCTTAGATTCCACCTCACACCAGTGAGAATGGCTAAGATAAAAAACTCAGATGACAGCAGATGCTGAAGAGGATGTGGAGAAAGTGGAACACTCCTCCTTTGTTGATGGGATTGCAAACCGGTACAATCACTCTAGAAATCAGTCTGGAGGTTCCTCAGAAAATTGGGCATTCCACTACCTGAGGACCCAGCTATACTTCTCCTGGGCATATACCCAAAAGATGCTCAACATTCAACAGATATACATGCTCCACTATGTTCAAGCAGCCTGATTTATAATAGCCAGAAGCTAGAAAAAACACAGATGCCCTTCAAGAGAAGAATGGATTAAAAAAATGTGGTACATCTACACAATGGAGTACTACTCAGCTATCAAAAACAATGACTTCATGACATTCCTAGGCAAATGGAATGAACTAGAAAATATCATTCTGAATGAGGTAACCCAATCACAGAAAAATACACTTGGTATGCACTCATTGATAAGTGGGTATTAGCCCAAAAGCTCGAATAACAAAAGATGCAATCCACAGACCACTGGAAGCTCAAGAAGAAGGATGACCAAAATGCAGATGCTCCCACTCCTCCTTAAAAGGAGAAAAAAAATATCCATAGGAGGGGATATGGAAGCAAAGTTTAGAGCAGCGACTGAAGGAATAGTCATTCAGAGCGTGCCCCACATATGGCCCATATATATATACACATACAGCCACCAAGACTAGGTAAAATGGATGAAGCTAAAAAGTGCATGCTGACAGAAACCGGATATAGATCTCTCCTGAGAGACACAGACAGAATACAGCAAATACATAGGCGAATGCCAGCAGCAAACCACTGAACCGAGAACGGGACCCCCGTTGAAGGAATCAGAGAAAGGACTGAAAGAGCTGAAGGGGCTTGCGACCCCATAAGAACAACAATGCCAACCAAACAGAGCTTCCAGGGACTAAACCACTACCGAAAAACTATACATGGACTGACCCAGGCCTCCAACTGCATATGTAGTAGAAAATAGCCTTGTTGGGGCACGAGTAGAAGGGGAAGCCCTTGGTCCTGCCAAGACTGGACCCCCAGTGAAAGGGATTCTTAGGGGGAGGGCGGTAATTGGGGGAGGATGGGGAAGGGAACACAAATATAGAAGGGGATGGGGGAGGTTAGGGAGTTGTTGGCCTGGAAACCTGGAAAGGGAATAACATTTGAAATGTAAATAAGAAATACTCAATTTAATAAAGATGGAAAAAAAAAAAAAGTTTAACTGAGAGACAACATTATGCCAGCAGGCTTGGAATCTCTTGGAAATTCTACAAAGTTTTTGATATGTAAAATATTTTTTTTGCCTTCTGCCTCTTCATAACATTACAAAATGCAAAAAAGCATACCTACCTGACTTAGTTACTTTATTCAAATGAAATTTATTTTAAGTAATATATGACAATTAACTTTGTACATGAATTCATGTGGTATCATGTGATATTCTGAAACACATACACACTGTTTTCTTAAAATAGATGTAAGCATATATTTCCCCAAAAGAAAACCAAATTTAAAAAAAAAGCAACCATGACTGGAGTACCCTTGAGACTG
Source organism: Rattus rattus (assembly GCF_011064425.1). NCBI lineage: Eukaryota > Metazoa > Chordata > Mammalia > Rodentia > Muridae > Rattus > Rattus rattus. Next base: position 9,595,013 of record NC_046171.1, on the reverse strand, counting down.
CACATCTCAGAGGTACCTCCTCTGGATTGTGTGATATCCTGTAAAGAACCCCTTTCTCAGCAACTCAAACAGTCCACAACCCTTGATAGGGCCCTCATTAGACAGGGTCCTTCCAATATGCCCTTTTTAAGTGGACTTGTTTGGTCTTAAAGTGCACAGAAATTCAGGAGAGTGCCCCTTGGCTCTCTTTAGAGATGGGTTGCATTTTCCAGGGTAAACCTTGAACATGAGGATCTGTGTTAACCCCTTGGAGAGTTGTAAATTTAGGATTTCTGATTTGGGCTCCCTCACCAGTTGCACTATAGTCCTAGGTGTGGAGCAGTTTCTGAAATAACTTTCTAAAAAACTGAGTATCATCCAGGGCCCCCTGTCTTTTCTCCTCCCAGTGCTCTGGCTTCTGCTGATCTATCCATGGTGCACAGGGTTCCATCCTTGGAGTCTCTCCTCTGCTCTTGATTCTCTCAAACTGCCAGAGAACTTCAAAAAAGCCAACACAGTGTGACCCTAGGTACAGTGGGCTTTTAGAGATTGACTCTACACTAGGACCCCATGGTCCTCAACAACCCATCCCCTGAGGACAGCTGGTATGAGGGAGCACTGGGCAGGGGCAGGATGTAAAACGGAGAAAGGAACAGAAGGTTATGGACAGGCTAGAGAGAAGGGGGACATTCCTGGTGCTGCAGCCGTAGGGCTGGAGTCCTTTTGTTTCCCACGTTGGGTCCTTTTTCTATGGACACACACACACTCATGCTCTGAATGCCAATGCCTGTTCAGGGCCAGCACAACCAGGAGCAGCAGGAGGAGAGCCTGAGTAACAAAGGTCTTCATCCTGTTGGAAGGGTGGAGACAGAGACCCACACTCTGCTATTACGTGTTCATTTCATAATGTTGAACAAAGCAGACTGGTTGAGTTCTCTTAAGAATTTACAAAGGTAGTGAGAGAGGATGTTTGGGTGGGTCATGGAAAGATGAACTACTGGAACAGAACTCTCTAGTGCCCTGCCTCACCAGATCAGCTCCTGGTCTGGGACCTAGCATCCTAAAGGAAAAGATACTTACCCTGATAATTGTCCTGTTCATTCTGCCCGCAACATCCTCTGAGTCTAGGCCAGCAGCCATTGAATCAGGAAGTCTCAAACACTGACATATCAGGTCATCTACTGAATCTTACAAACTGAGTTTTCCTTAAAGGTATAAGTTTGTGTGGCTTAGAGAGCAATCCACGTTCACAAAGTGAGGAACTGAGAATTCTGAGACACTCCATCGAATGAACATGTTAGTAATAATGTTTATAAGATGGAACAACTATTTTCCAGGATCTAGAGATAGGATGACAATAATAGATGTTGACACTTCTGCCTGTCCTTACAGTCCTCATGTTTCCCAGTAGAGATCCTTGTATTCTGATTCTTTGAAACTTTTAATTTCATGTGTAGATAAAAACTCCAGCTTCACAGAAATGTACAAGTAGAATAATTTTAAACTCTTTTTCTTTTTTTACTTATGTGTATGATTGTGTGTCTAGGTGTGTTTGAATGATGGGAGTGCAGTTGTCAGCAGAGACCAGAAGAGAGCATTAGAAACCCTGGAGGAGGATGCACGGGAGGTTGTAAGCTCCTAGACTTCAAAATCCAACTCTGGTTCTCTCCACGATAGTTGCGACTCTCTAGTTACAGGGGGAATATTTTTACCAACATCTTCAGATCATTTTGATCAGAATGATCTCACCAGGACTCTACATGTCTCTGTGCCCTCGGGGCTGAGATTAAAAGTGTGGGTAACTTCACTAGTTAAAGTAGAGATTTTTGACCTTTGATACTTCACTAGGCTGACACAGGTGCTGCCTACATTCTGTAATGTGAAACATCATTGAATTCATAGAGCGCTGCATTCATGCTCATGGATGAGTCTTGTTCAGTGGGTGGATGTTGTGTTATTACACTTTATTATTTCTAAGATTTTTAAGCTATTTATTATGTATTTAATTTATATGCACACACTGTAGCTATCTTCAGACACACCAAAAGAAGAGGGCATTGGAACCCATTACAGATGGTTGTGAGCCACCATATGGTTGCTAGGACGTGTAGAAGAGCTGTCAGTGCTCTTAACTGCTGAGACATCTCTCCAGCCCCATTTAATTTTACTTTTAAAAAGGAGAATGTTGTTGATTAAGTTTAGAAGTCTTTCTTTGTTCATATGTTTAACTAAACTTTATGAACTCTCACTGTATGTTATTACTACAAATTTCACCAGAGAAATCTGTAAGCATTTGAAATGGTTAAGATTATGGTCATGGATGCAAACTGGAAATGTTATCCTGAGAGCTTACTGCTCATCATTGCTGTGGTGGGCTGCGGAAGGATTTGGAGGGGACACTTAGACCTCTTTTTCTTGTCCAATTGCTCTTCATGAGTACTATATTGAATAAGTAGAAATAGTGTGGGCAGCCTTTTCTAGTTCCTGATTTTAGTGGAATTGCCTCAAGTTTCTCTCTGTTTAGTTTGATGTTGTCTAATGGTTTGCTTTATATTGCTTTTACTGTGTTTAGGTATGGAGGATAAACAGGCTGAGAAGGAAATTAGGGGAACAACATCCTTCACAATAGTCCCAAATAATATAAAATACCTTGGTGTGACTATAACCAAGCAAGTTAAAGATCTGTATGACAGACAGGAACTTCAAGTTACTGAAGAAAGAAATTGAAGATCTCAGAAGATGTAAAGATCTCCCATACTCATGGACTGGCAGGATTAATATAGTAAAAATGACCATCTTGCCAAAAGCAATCTGCAGATTCAATGTAATCCCCATCAAAATTTCAACTCAATCCTTCATGGAGTTAGAAAGAGCAATTTGAAAATTCATTTGAAATAACAAAAAACCCAGGATAGCAAAAACTATACTCAACAATAAAAGAACTTCTGGAGGAATCACCATCCCTGACCTCAAGCAGTATTATAGAGCAATAGTGATAAAAACTGCATGCTATTGGTACAGAGACAGGCAAGTAAATCAATGGAATAGAATTGAAGACCCAGAAATGATCCCACACACCTACAGTCACTCGATCTTTGACAAAGGAGTTAAAACGATCCAATGGAAAAAAATAGCATTTTCAACAAATGGTGCTGGTTCAACTGGAGGTCAGCATGTAGAAGAATGCAAATTGATCCATTCTTATCACCATGTACAAAGCTTGAGTACAAGTGCATCAGATACACTCAAACTAATAGAAGAAAAAGTGGGGAAGAATCTCGAACACATGAGCATTGGGGAAAATTTCCTGAACAGAACACCAATGGCTTATGTTCTAAGATCAAGAATCAACAAATGGGATTTCATAAAACTGCAAAACTTCTGTGAGGCAAAGAACACTGTCATTAGAACAAAACAGCAACCAACAGATTGGGAAAAGATATTTACCAATCCTACATCTGATAGAGGGCTAATATCCAATATATACAAGGAACTCAAGAAGTTAGACTCAAGAGAATCAAATAACCCTATTTAAAAATGGGATACAGAGGTAAAAAAGAATTCTCAACTGAAGAATATTGAATGTCTGAGAAGCACCTAAAAAAATGTTCAACAACCCTAGTCATCAGGGAATTGCAAATCAAACAACTCTGAGATTCCACCTCACACCAGTCAGAATGGCTAAGATAAAAAAAAAAAACTCAGGTGACAGCAGATGCTGGCAAGGATGTGGATGTCCCACCTCCATTGTTGGTGGGACTGCAAACTGGTACAACCATTCAGGAAATCAGTCTGGAGGTTCCTCAGAAAATTGGACATTGGACTTCCTGAGGACCCAGCTATACCTCTCCTGGGCATATACCCAAAAGATGCTCCAACATACAACAAAGACATATGCTCCACTATGTTCATAGCAGCCTTATTTATAATAGACAGAAGCTGGAAAGAACCCAGATGCCCTTCAACAGAGGAATGGATTAAAAAAATGTGGTACATCTATACAATGGAGTACTACTCAGCTATCAAAAACAATGACTTCATGAAATTCATAGGCAAATGGATGGAACTAGAAAATATCAACCTGCGTTAAATAACCCAATCAAAAAAAAAAAAATCCACACATGGTATGCATTCACTGAGAAGTGGCCATTAGCCCAAAAGTTCAGATTATACAACATACAACCTACGGACCACATAAAGCTCAAGAAGAACAACTAAAGTGTGGATGCTTCAGTCCTTCTTAAAAGGGGGAACAAAAATATTCATAGGAGGGGATATGGAGACACAGTTTGGAGCAGAGACTGAAAGGATGGCCATTCAGATCCTGCCCCCCTGGAGATCCAACCTATATACACACAGTCACCAAACCCCCCACAACATTGCTGATGCCAAGAAGTGCATGCTGACAGGAGCCTGATATAGCTGTCTCCTGAGAGTCTCTGCCAGTGTATTACAAATACCGAGGTGAATGTTCACAGCCAACCATTGAACTGAGAATGGGGTCCCCATTGGAGGAGTTAGAGAAAGGATTGAAGGAACTGAAGGGGTTTGTAACCCTATAAGAACAACAATACCAACCGACCAGAGTTCCCAGGGACTAAATCACCATCCCAAGAGTACACATGGACAGACCCATGGCTCCAACTGCATGTGTACCAGCAGATGGCAATGTTGGGCATCAATGGGAGGAGAAGCCCTTGGTCCTGCCAAGGCTCGACCCCCCCTCCCAGTATAGGGGAATTTCAGGACAGGGAGGCAGAAAAGGGGTGGGTGGATGTGTGGGAGAACATCCTTATAAGAGGAAGGGGGAGGTGGAATGGGATAGGGAGTTTATAGACAGAAAATCAGGAAAGAACTTAACATTTGAAATGTTGATAAAAATATCTAATAAAAAAAAGTAACGTCCGTTCATCACCCACCAGTAACATCCCCTGTTTACTACAACAAGATAATATCTAAGCTCCCAAGAAAGCATTAGTGATTTTACATACTTGACTTCTGCACATCAACTTAAGGGCTTCTTTTTTTTTTTTTTTTTTTTTTTCTTTTTTTTTGGAGCTGGGGACCGAACCCAGGGCCTTCCGCTTGCCTAGGCAAGCGCCCTCCCCCTGAGCCAATTCCCCAACCCAACTTAAGGGCCTTAATGCTTCCAAAGTTTACTATGGAAAACATGTGGCCATATTAATGACTGGATTTTTGACAATTTGTACTAAAAGGACTTGGTCAAAAAAGAAATCCTACTCCAAAATAACAATTATTAACTTAGCATCCATTCACTGTGCAAGATTCTCCTATGGATGTGAACACAGTCAATAATGAAGGATTCAATGATGTTTGAAGTGTTAGTGTAGACAACTTTGAGGAAGTACCACCTGTGCCCATTTAGTGATGTCTCAATGATAAAAATTTACAATTAGAACACTTGGTGGGGGAAGTCGTTTAATCCCGGCGATTCGGGGCTAACAGGAGATGGCTGTGTGAGTGCTAGGACTGTGTGGTCTACAAAGCCACTTTCAGGCCAGCTAGGGATACATACTGAGATGCTGTCTCAAAAGAAAACTAATGTGAAGGGCCCTTGCTGCTCTTGCAGAAGACCAGAGTTGATTTCCAAGCACTTGAGTCTAGAAGTTCACATGTTCCATGACTCCAGATCCAGGGTTTTCCACTGCCTCTTCTGCAACTTAAGAGTCCCTACTCCTTGCATGCACACAGAGACACACAAAAAATGCATGCAAATGAAAGTGAGTCTTGAGATGGTTTCCCCTAAAATATATCTGCAAAACTGCAATTTTCAGTGTTTCGAATTTAAAAAAAAAATGCTAAAAGGAAGACACAAAATCCTATGATTTGTGGTGGGGAAGATGAAAATTAGGACTCCCAGAAATGTTAACTATCCAAAATGCTGTGCTGACGGCATCGTTTCCTGTTGGAAAAGAGTTCTTTCTCTTTTCATTCAGCTTACACACAACTAGTTATCAATATCTGCATTGAATCAAAACTCTCAAAAACTCCAGTTCCTATCATGATAGAAATAGATTGATATAATGCACACAAGCACAGTCACCATGAAAGACACTACATAATGTCTAAGCATGGGTAGAGATTGTGACACCAAAAATTTTGACAAATATTGACTTACTGGCCTCTAGGTTAGGACTCAAAGATGTTGTAACCTGGACCAGAAGGATAGACCTGTGCTTAGCCACAGATGCCAGGACACCAGGCTGCAGAACTGGGTGCAAGTTGCGGAAGCAGCACCCTAGAAATCCACCATGCCCAGGAACTGATCTCTCCAAGACCTACCCCTTGTGGCTACCTTTGGGAAATCTAAGAGAAGCCAATCAGCATAAGCCACATCAGGGTTACAAAGTGAAGAAATAGCGGCCCTGATTGAGACTCCACTCACCTCGGAGGATGAAGAACCGTGAACCCTAGGTTGTAGTCCTCCTCCTATTGGTGACCCTGGACCTGACCCAGTATTGTGCAGGTAAGTGAGGAGCCTGGAGAGAAATGGCCCTTTGGAGAGCAGGACCCAGCACCTGCAATCCTCACCTCTGTATCTTCTTCCTTGGCTAACCAGACCTTCCCTGATCCCCTAGCTGGATGACCCCTGACCCTGTCCTTTATATCAGGTCCAGAGACCCAACAGCACCCCTGCTCAGCTCCCTAACAACCTGCTCTGGGTCCAGGATGAAGAGTCGGGGTCTCAGTGTGCACCACCTACAGGTTCACGCTGGCTGCAGACTTTCAACACTGTGATTGCGGAACCTGGCAAGTCAGCGCACCGGTTCGTCCAGGTCAGCTATGTAGACTCGATACAGTTTCAGGGATTCGACAGCAAAGCACCCAATGCGAGTATGCGACCTCGGGCTGCTTGGATGGAGCAGGAGCCACCTGAATACTGGGAGAAGGAGACAGCACAAGCCCTGCGCTTGTCACTGACAAACCAACGAGTCCTTCAGTTCCTGGTGATTGAGAATAAACACAGCAAGAACGGTGAGTCATCTCAGGGCTGAGATCAGGATATCTCATTGCCCTCATGGTCAGGCCCAATAAGCTCCACTCTAGGTCCCCAAGTCACAGATTCAACCATAGTCCAAGGGGACCCGGTAGACCTTTGACCCGAGAAAACCACAGCCTGTGCCCAAATTAGGGGTTTAGTTTGGGACAAAATCCCGGGGAAGGGGGGAGAAGCTCACAGTGACCAGAGGCTGAATGGGGGTGGGACAGAATATCACACCCTGCAGGAAATGTTTGGCTGCAATGTAGCAAATGATGGGAGCTTCCTCCGCGGTCAATACCGGCTCACCTACTATAGCTATGATAACATCATCCTGAATGAGGACCTGAGCTCTTGGACCACAGAGGGGTCTGCAGCACAAGACCTGATGAAGTACTGGGAGACCGGAGGCGTGACAGAAAGCTGGAGGACTTACCTGCTAGGAGAGTGCTCAGAAAGGCTTCTTAGATGCCTGGAACTTGCAAGGGAGACTTTGCTGCGCTCTGGTAAGAGAGGCCCTTGTCACCTCCTTCTGCATCTGAGATTAGAGCTCCTGTCTCCCTCTGGCCTCCTCCTAAGCAGGGAGCAGCTGGAGTACTTACACTGCCTTGCATCAAAGAGGAAAGAGGGCTCCTCAGGTTCCTGACTTAACACGACAGAGGATTCATCCTTCTCCCAGGATAGTTCAGTGTGTCAATTAAGCAGCAGGTCCCTTCACTCTGCACTGTGCATCATGGTCTCTCTCAAGGCCTGTAAACTATCCAGGCACGATGATATTGAATGTCCCCAGGGTTGCTGAGTCCCTCACACACCATGTCCAGTCAGAAGACTATTTGCCTAGAAGGAGACCCAGAGTCTCCTGCTCTGTGTTGACTCACAGTTATTATAAAATACAAGGAATAGATCATCCAAATCCTGCGTTTAGGGTTGCGTGTGGACTCTGCTCCCTCCCTCGTCCCACTCTCACATCCTTCCCAGGGATGGTCACATCCTCAGGAGGAATGCAAAATACCTGAATTTTCCAAGCATTCCTCTCAGATGCCCCCAAAACACATATGACCCACCAAGTAAGACCTGATGGCAACGTCACCCTGAGGTGCTGAGCCTTAGGCTTCTACCCAGCTGACATCACACTGACCTGGCAGAAGGATGGGATCAACCACACCCAGGACATGGAGCTGCCAGACACCAGGCCTGCAGGGGATGGAACCTTCCAGAAATGGGCGGCAGTGATGGTTCCTTCTGGAGAGGAGCAGAGATACACGTGTCATGTGCACCACGAAGGGCTACCTGAGCCTCTCACTCTGAAGTGGGGTAAGGAGGGGATGTGAGCACACACTCTACTGTAGGGGAAAGTGAGCTCTTTAAAGGACCAGAGAAGGATCAGGGTTGAGAGCAAGGGTCAGAATCCTCACACTTCCTTCCCTTCCCTCACCAGAACCTTCAACAACCATCCCCATCATGGCAATTCTCATCGGCCTGATTCTTGGGACTTTGGTGATAGGAACTGTGGTGTATCTTCTGGTATGGAAGAAATAAAAGTAAGGAAAGAGTAGGGTCTGAGTTCTTTCTCCCTTAAAAATTCAAGGCCAAGACATAAATGTACCCTGCCTCATTAGAGGAAAGATGTATCCAGAGATTGCAACCTGTGTGCTCACATTAATTCTATCATAAAACATTAAAAAAAAAAAAGTAGAAAGATCCACTTCCCTTTTGTTGGAGATGATGGAGACCTGATTTTGATTCCCAACAGATAGAGATGTCACAGAGATGGTCCTGCTGAGGACAGACCTACAGAAGGCCAGTTAGTCCTCCTTACATTGTATTTTCTTCTCTGTCCATGGAGCTGCAGTCACAGTTCTACAAACTTCCCACTCCCACAACTGTACTCCTTCCTCAGTCTCTCACTGTGTTCTTACCACAGGTGGGAAAGAGACAGTAATTTGACTGCCAATAATTAAGTAAGAGTTGGTTCCAGAGACCTTGCTTTAGGGAAGACAGGTACCCATTGTGGGTGATCACATATTTTCTCTATTAGCCCTATTGCTGTGGGCTTTTAACAGGTCTTATTCTGTACTGTCATAGGCAGGGACAGTGCCCAGAGATCTGATGCAGCTCTCCCAGTAGGAGAGGAAGGACTCAGAGAACACATTGCTGAGTCGGGTTGACTTGCATACTGGAATTGTTTTTAGTATGGCTGCCTGTTTGGTATCATGGTTTAACAATCACCAATCAGAATTTGTTCATTATTTCCTTCTATAGTATGAGATAACTACCTTGTGTGACTTCAAAAGCTCCTGACTTTTCTTTCAATGGCTGGCATCTGTCCAGGTCTCTGACTCCTGTCTGTATGACTTAAGGAAGTGAATTCAGCCCAGATCTGAGTATCACTCCTTTCCACGCTGACCTGTGTGTCTTCCAGTCATCTCTCCTGATCCAGGAGACGCAGGCCTGGGAGACCTCCATCACAGAATGGACTTTAGTTTCCCTTGAGCTGTAAGTTTATTCTTAATACCTGAACGTGAGGATTTGGGTACATTTTTGGTGAATTCTTCCCATGGTTTACTTAATGAGTAAACACAATCAAAGCAAGAAGAGTAAAATAGCAACCCTGTCTTGAAAAGTTGCAATCCATCCTTGGACTGCTCTCTCCTTTCCTAGGTGCTTCTCTTTTTATTGAACCTCATGTTTAAGTCTATCCATTTCTCTTCCTAATAAACTTGAACTTTGCTTCCTACTGGATCTTTCTTTCAGTCAAGAATCTCATCTTCCCCTAACAGAGTTCTCTGAATGGAACTCCTTAACTGACACACATGCACCATGGAGCTGTCTCTACCCTGCATCACACTGGGACTGCCATTGTTCCTGCCGGCCACCAAGGAATCTCTAAAGCAATGTGGACCAGGTTGCTATCACTGAGCTGCTCTTTTGCTTTGCATGTTACCTACAATCCTTCCCTTTAACTATCTGAAGGTTGAAAGATTTTTTTTTTAATGTGTTTCTTATCTGCCTGTATTCCTGTTTGCATAGCACTTGCTTGCCTAGAGCCCATGGGTATAAGAAGAGTTCCTCAGGTCCCCTGGAACTGGGATTACAGAGTTGTGAACTAATGTGGGGACAATAGAAACCAAACACAAGTCTTCTGATGTAACAGCCAGTGCTCTTAACTGCTAAGCCTTCTGTATACCCTCAAGACCCACATAGTATTTTGTGATCACTATTGTGCAAAGATGCCCTTAGACCCACCATACCCTTTTCATGGGTCAGATGAAAACAGGCATTGATTCCCAGGAAGGCAACCACTGGTGCCCTAGTCTTTCCTTTTGACTGGAGAACTTTCTAGCACTAAACTGAAGTGAAGTGACACCTAAAAGGGAAAATATCAATAATCAGAACCTTCTGGTAATAATATCTGATTCTTGAACAAGAAAAGTATGTTCGTGGTTAAGAACACAACATGGTTACTTACAGATGCCTGGGGGAAGGTTCATTACAAAAATGTGAATGACTCCTGGGCAACTTCAGCACCAAAGGCCCAACTTACAGGCACCTTGGCCAGCCAAAAAGCCTTCTCTCCTGGAAATTGCTTACTGCTTTTATAGACAGGGAAAGGGGCCACTATGTGTTTCTATGTGTTTCAGGAGCTTCCTGAGCTTGTAAACTCCATAAGCTTCCTGGGTCTTAAGAGCCTCCTTCCTCCACTCAAAAGGGAGCACTTCCTAAGTTGAAATAGCTGTACAACACTGATTTACATAAGGCTCTGTCTCAAAAAGCTAAAACATGGACCTAGGAAGATGCTTCAGTGGATAAAGGATTCACTAACCAAGCATGAGGATGGTAGTTTGGATCTCCAGAACCCATTGAAAAGCCAGTAGGCAAAGCTGGATCCCCACCAGCAATCCTAGCACTCTGAGTGCAGAGGTGAAGGAAATCCCATGGCAAGCTGGCTGGGCAGACTACCCAAATCAGTGAGCTCTGGGTTCAATGAGACACCGTACCTCATTAAATAATAGTAATTATGATTGAGGAAGACAGTGTTATAATCTGGTCCCCACATGCACATTACCCACACACACATTTGAACACACATACCCATGTACATGCACACAACACACATATATACATACAGAAAAACATGAAACCAAAATGATGTGACTTAGGTTTTTATTTGATTGGAAGGTACAGTCCATTATTCAAGGATCATCTCTTTGGAAGAAAATAAAAGTAATCCCTGGGCTGCTGATTCGGTGGATAAAGGTACTTGTTGCCAAGCCTAGGGGTCTGATTCTAATCATGTGATGGTGGATGAACAGAAGGTTCCCCAGTTGTTCTTAGATCTCCATGCTGGTGCTGTTGAACAGCATTTGTTAGAATAGCCCAGGATGAGTGCTCAGTGTTTGAGGACTTTGTGCCACAGCTGGCACAGAGGAGTACTGACCTGAAATACCACTAATTAAAGACATCTCTCCAGGGAGAGGGGGCTCATCCATTCAACAAGTTGACACCAAAGGTCTAAAAAGTCAGTATTGCTAGCAATGTCTTAGCTAACAATGAAGAGAGACGACACTGAAGTAGATTAAGTGTCCCTACAGGACATGTGAAGTGCTAGGTGATGGGTAATACAAAATATGAATGTGGGTGGTAGAGCGCTTGACTAGCAAGCGCAAGGCCCTAGGTTCAGTCCTCAGCTCAGACCAAAAAAAAAAAAAAAAAAAAAAAGAATGTGGGACAAGGAATGTGATTGCTTTTACTGGGGTGCTCAGCATAGGCCCCACTGGGAAGGTAGACTGTGAAGAAAGATCTGAAGGATGAGGAGGAATCTGTCAGGTGTCTGCAGGAAGTTGTTTTTTTGTTCCTTGTGGTTGTTGCTTCATTGTTAATAAGCAAGAGGATCTTTCAGTGCTTACACCCCAGGACACTGTCCTATGTTCTAGGGAAAAACTGGCTCCGTATATGTTGAGTAGTCTTGTGGAGAGGAGATGTGAGGTACAGCCAGTTCTTACAGGTCTGGAAGATAGTAAAGACATCCTTGCTTAAAGCACGGACATTTTGAGTGAGATGTTAGGGCAAAGTGTAGGGTACAGTCTAGTCTTCCAGGCTGAACATAACAGCCACTTCAACTTCCATGTGAGCAACTGAAACAGCAGAAGGGACTCAATTCTCTACAGTTTGAAGACAGGACTTACCGTTCACTGCATTACTGTGGTTCTAAGATAAGTATCCATAATTATCTGATAACATTAAAGTATTTCATCAACAAATTTGGGTAAGCACGTTGTTTCTTTAATATGATTCAACAGGAATAAGAGGTAATGTGGTTGGCTGGAGATTCTCTTCTTCCCAGCAAGTCTGGCTGCTTATGTAATCTTTGGGCAAGTCTTTTGTTGCCCTAGACAGTTTCAAGGGCTTCCAAAGGCTTCTCTCCAAGTGGGAATGTTCCATACCCATATAAAACTCTACTCCACTGGACCTTTCTTTCTTTCTGTGCATCTTGTTTGATGTTGACTCTAAGCCTTGGGTATGAGAGATACATGTGCAACTTCCCTGCTCTGTTTATGGCTAAGCATCTTGATGCCACAATAAAAGCAATTGTTCTCGGGATCCTAACCAAATGTGAATCTCTGGAGTACTCCATCACTCCAAAGAGAAATGTTCCCTCCAGGACTGAGTGAGGCTGACAACAGCAGGAACCTGAGTACAAACACCAATGTCCTTAAGGCAGTTTTACAGGTGCATCATGTCATTTAGCAAACAAGAGCAGTGGCCTCTCCACTGGGAACTATGACAGTCAATATTTCCCACTGGCCTACTGGCTCACAGCATTTGATGTGAGTTTTACCCCGTCGAGCAGAACTTAAATCAAAACAGAAAGTAGTTGGTTGCACTACAACAGATAAGGCACTATTACACCAATGGGGCACACCTTACCTGGTATGTTGGTACTGGAGCAAGCAGGGATCATACCCAAGCAATAGCAATTCTCTCCCAGCAAGCCTACATATTTGGGTTCAAATTCAGGGTCTTGTGCACATAAGAACACTTGGTACTGAAACGGGAGAGGCAGGAGAAAGTCCCAGGTTCCTAGTGAACCATAGTGGACAGTGGCATTGAAGCACAGCTCTGGAGATTCACGCTCTCCTCTGTTTCACTTTCTGATCTTCTAAACTGAGTCAGATTTTTGTACCCAGACACTTATGATGTGATGACCATTTCCACTCCCATTGGGTATCACGTTTTTGCAGAAGCTAGTACAAGGTTTCTGGGTTCTTAAAAACTCTCAGTGTTCAGAAGTTCTCCAGATCCCAGTAGAGATCTGCTCTGGCTGCTGGCAGCCTCCCTGGCTCCTACACAGACCCTGGCTGGTGAGTGTGGATTCGAGGGAAATGGCTTCTGAATGGATGTCCTCCCCTTGCTTCCTCCAGACTCACACTCTCACTCACTGTGCTATTTCAGCACTCCTAGGACCCCAACAGGGACTTGGGGAACCCAGGTTCCTTGTCTTCAGACTTTTTGACAAGTTGCCACTCTGTGCGATTTGACAGCAATACAATGACGCCCTAAAGAGGAGCTGGGGGCACCATGGATAAAGGAGTACCTAGAGCAGTAGACTCCTTCCTGAGATCACCAAGGCCAATGTGCAGATTTTCTGTTGTTAAGAGGGCCCTCTGCCCTGGTACAACCAGAGCCTAGAGCCGTATGTGACCTAGCCTCCTGTGCATCACCTAGTCTCCTGTGACTTGGGTGGACCCAAATAGCAGACCCGGCTCATAAGCCCTAGACTACTGTCCAATATGTCTCCTACATCCCAAGCTTGAGAAATCCACTGGTCTTGGGGGGGGGGGGCCTGAAACAGTTCCATTCCCCGTGGGGGGAGGCTGAATAATGGGTGGAGCCATGCCGTTAGGGCTGATTGCTTTTTCCTTCCAGGCTACCACACCATCCAGTCCATTATGGGTAGTGATGGGCACTTCCTTAGTGGGTACTACGGGAGGCATATGACGGCACCAACCATCTTTCTCTAAGGACCTTTATTCCTAGGCTGCTGCAAACAAGGTGGCCCTGATTACCCTGCGCAGATATGATGATGAGGCAGAGTACCACAGGGCATACCATGTAGTGAGTTCGCAGCTATCTAGAGAAAGGAAGGGGTTACTGCAATGTACAGGTATTGAGTGGCAGCAGACACCTTATGGATCCCAGCAGATACCTCTGATTCAGGCCTTCCAAAAGGTCACCTTCCTCCTACCTGGGGAATTAAAGGCGCCCTGTCTTGCTCTCCAGGGCAGAACAGTTACTGCAATAACTCAAAGCAGCCTTGGACATTATTTAGAGATACCCCCTTTGTTCTCTGCCTTTGTTCCAGTCTCTTTGGAAATTTGGTCAAGCTTTTCTGTCTGAATCATTCAGCCTACCCCCAGGTCAAAACCCAATGTCCCTTTTAGAGACTTGGAGTCTGTTACTCTGGGTGGGCTCAACCTGATTTTCCAAAGTACATAGTATCCTAGAGGCCTGGGTTTCCATGTCCTGTCCTGCTGTTTCGGTGAAGATAATGCAGTCTCTGAACCTCTGAATTCTCAGATTCCCCAAAGACACATGTGACCCATCATCCCAGACCTGAAGGTACTGGGCCCTAGGCTTCTACCCTGCTGAATTCACCAACCCGGAAGAGGGATGGAGAGGTGCAGACCCAGGACATGGAGTTTATGAAGACCAGGCCCACAGGGGATGGAACCATACAGAAGAAGGCAGCTGTGGTGGTGCCTTCTAGGAAGGAGCAGAAATACATATGCCAAGTGCTGCATGAGGACTGCCTGAGCCGCTCACCCTGAGTTGGGGTAGGGAGGGTGTGCTGTCCCGGAAAACAGGAGTCCTCTGGAGATCCTGAGTAGAGTCAAGGCCTCTCACTTTACTTATTTCCTAGCCCTGCCTCTTCAGCACAGGCCCCACTGTGGGAGTCACTGCTGGCCTGATTCTCCTTGGAGCTGTGTTCAAGTCACTGCTGTGGTGTGGAAGTTACCAAGGAGGAAAGGTGAAATTAGGGTCCAAATTTTATTGTGAATGTACCTGGTACTATTAGTATGTTCATGAGCACCATGATGTACATGTATAGATCCAATGACAACTTTGTTTTCCTTCCACCTTTATGTGGGTTCTAGAGATCAAATCCAGGCTTGCATACCAAACACCTTCACCCACTAATCCATCTGTGGTCCATGTTCTTGAGGGCATTAAAAGCTCATCAGAAGTTTGTGCAGTCTTAATAAGGGAACACACTTTCCCAGCCCAGTGTGCTAATAGTACTTTGGAAATCATGTAAAAATCAAACACAAAGAATCTACCACCAAGATAATTATGGCCCTGAGAACCTGGCTCTGAGCATCTGCAAGTCAGAGATCCCTCTAGAGACACTGACTTCCAAGAGGGCAGCTGGTCCTCTTGCATAAATAAATCACTTCCTGCTGCTTTATCCAGCACTGTGATCCTGTGGTCTGCAGGAAATTCAAAGAATTGCCCTATGCTCCAGACTTGCTGGTTTTCAGGCTGCTATGGCCCTGCTGCCTCCATGGCCTCTTACAGGCTGGTTTTCTATAGACAGCTATGCTCAGGCCACTAATAAGTTTGAAGCGGCTGCTCCCTGAAACACTGAGGCAGTATAGTAGTGTAGATAGGAGCCCTTGATTCCCCACTTCAGCCCCATCTCATGTGGGCATCTAAAGCTCTAAATACTAAGGCCCAGGAGAAAGAGTAGCAGGGACAGGACCACATTCCAGGCTTCCGGGTTTGGAGTACAGGTGAATGAGTATGCAGTAGGCTATGGAGCACTACTACTCAGTGACTTACATTTGTCAGGATCTTCTTCTACAGCATTACAGCCTAACACTACGGAATGGAGCAATACAAAGGTTAACTAATGCCTGCATGCACTCATGTGAAAACCATCAACTCACCTTTGCTGACAGGAGCTCAGACAGACATAGTCAGAGGCCAGACTGTTAGAGGGAACTGGGATTAGAATTTTCTATCCTTGTCTACTGAGAACAGCATCTAGATATGAATCTGTATTTGAAATCTGACCCCAGAGTCAATTGATGGTTTAGGATATGTGATGGTTTGTATACTCTCAGCCCAGGGAGAGGCACTATTAGAAGGTTTAGCCCTGTTAGAGTAGGTATGTACCACCACGCCTGGATCTGGGACTTGTTTTGTCCCAGGCTAACCTTGAACTCAGAACTCTCCTTGCCTTAGTCTCCTGGGATTCACTATGCCTCAAGAGCTCCATGCAAAGATCCAGGTCAGAAACCTGTTGTCTCCCAGACTCAAGGTCTGATCACAGGTGAGCCTTCCAATTCTGGATTGTGGTTCTTTCCAGATAGAGTCAAGCTGACAACCAAGGATAACCATTACAGTATACATTTGCTTCAAACTTGGAAGAGGAAATAAAACCTGAGAACATTCTGAAAACTACCTCTGTTGATGGGTATTTCAGGTGGGGAGAGAAGACTGAGGATAAACATGGATAGGGCTGTTTCTCAGCTAGTGTTCAGTCCACTGTAGACTTCATCTGGGTCACCTTTGCTTCTCTTATCCCTGAAGGTAAGTACCTGAACATTCCATCAAGGGTCTCAGCAATGGCCCCAGGCCTTATCCTGTGTGTAGGACCATACACAGTGAAGATCAGATGTGGCAGGACAGCCTAAATTCAATCTTCGGCTCCCAACTTATGTTTCTTATTCTTGTGTGTAAGTCTGGGCCAAGCATATTCAAACCACCTGGCCCCCATAGGCTTGTTCAAACACATGAGTCTATGGGGGACATACCTAGCCATAGCATAGTAAAAATACATTTAGTCCAACTTCCAAAGTCCCCATAGTCTATAGCAGTCTCAACCATGTTAAAAGTCCGAAGTTCAAAGTCTCTCCTGAGATACATCCACTTAACTGTAATCCTCAAAGCAAGTCAGGAAACCAGCTGGGCAAACTCCAAACTCTGCATCTCCATGTCTGATGTCAAAACAGTCCTCAGATTCCCAGCTCCTTTTTCATCTTTGTTAACTCCAACCATCTTCTCCTGGGCTGATTCCACTCCACTAGCAGCTTTCCTCAGCAGATAGCCCACAGCTCTGGCATTTTTAACATCTTGAGGTCTCTAAGTCAACATTAACTTCACACCTTCTTGTGCCAATGTCTGGGTTCCAAACGATCTTCTGTACTCCACCAAAGGGCTTGGGTCACATCTCCAGCTCTGCCCTCTGTAGCACTCTAGGCTCTGGTTGACTCCACTCCACTGCCATTGCTATTCTTGATGGTCATCCCATCTCCAATGTACTGGGGTCTTCTGCTGTAACTAGGGTTCACTAATAGCCTCTCATGGGCTCTCTTCTGGTGCCGAACCTCAACTTCTTTGCATGACCCATTCAGTCCCTGGGCCTTCGACTGTAATTGAAGACCTGTGTCCTTTTAACAGCTCACAAGTACTCAGACAATGGGCGTCCAGTGAGTTCAACAATGGAGAACAACGAGAATAAGCTAAAGCTGCACCTATGCTCACCACCACGGCAGAACGTGACAGCTTACTGGCCTGAACTGTGAGAGAGCCTGTATTTGGACATGTTTGGATAAAGCAGTCACTAAAGGCTCTAAACAGTTCATGTTTAGAACCCAGCCAAATGGTCATGTTTTGACATTAGATATATTTCTTTCAGATGGATTAAGTGCTGGAAAAACTGACACCTGGGTGGTCAATTAGGATAGGAGAAGCAAGCTATTGGTAAACAGGACAGGGTAGCACCCAACAAAACACATACACCTGAAGTACTTTCTTGGCCAAAATAGAGGAAGTTGTCCAGGATAAATTAACGTGTGTCCAAAGACCACTAAGATCCTTATTTAACTAAAGGGAAAGGGAGCATCAAGGGACCAATACTGAGAACCCAGGACCTGGTGTCTGCTTGGACACTAACCAAATACATCCCATCTATGCTTTCCACCCACAGCCATTTCACTGACTCCTGCCACAGATCTCACCCTACTTTGCCTTTTCTCTCCAGAAGTGCTGAAACACGCCCTACCATATCCTTACTGAAGTCAAAGATCTTTGCATTGTAAGCACAACATACCAGAAACTAAGCCTTACAACCTCTCAGCTGCTGTGGTTGGAGTAGAGAGACCAACATGGAAAGTGACCTGGTTCACCAATCTGAGGGCTCAAAAACAACATTAACTATGAGGAGATCAATACAATGGTTTGCATTACCATTAGGCACACCCCTGCCCAAGGTTTAGGAGAAGCTGAAAAAACACATCAGAAACCCCTTCATTTGGAAGAGGTCTAGTTCAAACTCCAACATGGAACTGGCTCTGAAGTAAAAGCTTGTTTAGTTAAAGACCAAGGAACAGAGCAATTTTAAAAGGCATAAACCTTGCAAGAAATCTTGAAAGAAAGGCACTGTCCAGCTCATGAAAGTGAAACCTGAATCAGTCAAGGCAGGCATTACTTTAAGATGTCCACACTGCCACCAAGTTTCAGATGTAAAGGCACACATTCAAACTCTGGGGCACACATTCTATGAAATGAAGCCCTTCACTGAAAAAAGTGTAACAACTCCATATAGTATGACACGCTGCAGTTTTTTACTTTAGAGTTTCCCTGGCAATGCACAAAGCTGGACAAAACACTGTTGCTATCTTGATAACAAGAAAAGGTGAAGAACTGAGACAACCCAGACTCTTTAACCTTTCAGAGAGCTACCCAAGGAGACTGAAATCCCCACCACTGAGCTTCCCAAGACAGAAAAAGAGGCCCCCAGAGACCATGTGTGAGCATCACTCATGGAAGGCCCAAGGTGCAGCAGAGAACAGGGCACTGCATTGAGTGGGTTGGGAGTAATAGATATAATTATTTATGAACTGCTACAGTAAATACAGAACTTCTGGGAGCCCCAGACACAATGATAATTCAAACCTATTTGCCTTTTCCTCCATACACTTCAGAGGGCACTCAAAAGAAAAATAGGAACAAGGCGGATGACCAGAGAAAACTCTCAAGATACAAGACTAAAAAGGGAGGGAACAATTCCTCATAACAGAAAAGTCACATTGGGATATTTTTAAGGGACAGTGGCAAAAGACTAGTTTCAAGCCACCTTATGTTAGAAATAAGGTGTCATTAACTATAACTGCTACAGTTTATAATCTCTAATGGACAAATATGATAAAGTGAAGTGGAAGAAAAATTAATAATTATCGATTTTACTCTTAAAATCATTGGCTACCATGAAAGCAGAGCAAAAACAACAAAACAACAGAATGAAAAACAGTAAAGACTTTTTCTTTTTAAGTAATTTGTTGTATTTGGCATTTGTGGTTCTAAATCTTTAACCTCAGATACTGCCTGTTTTACGCTCTTAAGTAGGAGGGGTTAAACATGCATCTTAGTTGTAGTACCTGTAATTCTAGCACTCTGAAGTGAAGCAGAAGGACCGAGCTTCCTAATAAGCTCAAGTTCAGCCTAGACCACACAAAACGCTACCTCGAAGAAGCCAGAACTGCACCGTGTTTTTGAAAACTAAGACTGAAGAGGAACCACTTCCTCTGAAAGGAGGGCACACACTCAAATACATGCAAATATGATGCCAACTGTTACTGGAAGTAGGGAGAGTGTTTAGTAGTAGCTTCCTCTGAGATTACATCATGGAGGGAAACTTTCTAAGGCAGGAGGTTTTCAGAGACGTAAAACAACAGGATGTTCTAAAGAGAAGTGAAGTACCACGGGCAAGCACTTTAAGACACAAAATAAACAACTCATGATAGCTTCAGGAAGACCAAAATCTCCTCCTCAAGAATACATTAAACAGACACTGCTGAGAGCCACTCTTAGACAAGTCCAGTGGAAGCAGAGGATGACTGGAAGAAGTAAGAACAAGCTGCCTAGAAGGTTGGAACACTAACTGGAGAGACACCCTTAGCCTGTTGATCTGTGCGGTGTGTGCCGGGTTTCCAGCTACGTGAGCTGTCAAACTATGCTGGGACGGACTTTGGTGACAGTGTCTTTGAGTTATTTCTGTTCTTGTAAGTAACTCCTCACCCATATTCCTCTAAATAACCCTAATAAAGCTCATGCTTCCCCCACATCAGACTTCAGTGGTACCCATACTTTGGTCTGGGTCAACTCACTGAGGTGACAGGCATGTGTTTATGTCCCCAGAAAAGGCCTGTCTCACAACAGAGGGACAAGCTACCTACCCATCCAGTAGTGTGAATATGCATCCTAGCATTAACTCCGCCTGAGTCCATTACATCTGTACCATCAGGCATTCCCTCCACATCAACTCACTCCCTTCCACAAAAATCTTCATCCCAGATTCAACACTTCCAAAAGCAAGGAGTGTTAGCATTTTGTCTAGGCTCTGCCCCAGTTACCTGGCAACAGCCAGGTGTGCCTGACTCACTATAAAAGGGGTTTGCCCCCTGCATACTCTCTTGCCTTCTTGCTCTCCCTCTGTCCTCTCACCCCTTCCACCTCTCCATTCCCTTCCCCCATCTCCACATGCTCCTGGCCAGTCTCTACTTCTCTACTCTCTCTGCCTTTCTCTGTCTCTACTCCCTCAACTCCCCTCCCCATAATAACAAACTCTATTTTATATTATACTGTCATGTGGCTGGTCCCTCAGGAGTAAGGGATGCTTCAGCATGGGCCCACAAAGGCACCCCCTCCCTCCACACCCGACTACACATCTGCCAAACATATTCCTTCTCTCCTTATCTTTTTATAAAACACAAGAAGGAAGCCATAGTGCAAGCCTGGAGTCCATCCACAAGCTCCATCTGTTCTCCAGGGGAAACTTAAACGGAGGTCTACAAAGAGAAAAAAAAAAAAAAACAGGCTTTGGTCCCCACCCACTGTTTACTGAGCACTAGCTGCAAAACACTGGACCAGACAGAGCAGGTTTTCCACACCCCAGCCAGGGAAAGCATTTCACAGAATGTCAGCTCTGATGGCGCTTCCTGGTTGTCAATTTGTCTCTATCTGGAAGGAACTACAATCCGGAATCGGAGGACAAGCCCTGTAATCCAGATCGTAAGGCTAGAAGACACAAGTTTCTGATCTGAATCTTCACATGAAAAGTTTAGGACCAGGCAAGGCAGTAGCTGCCTTTAATCTCAGGGAAAACTGAGGCAAAGAGATTCACTGAGTTCAAGGTCAGCCTGGGACAAAGCAAATCCCAGATCCAGGCACGGTGGCACACACCTTAATCTGGGCCACTCCTTCTGCTGGAAGTCTACATAAGGACATCGGAGGAAGGAAGAGTCTCTTCGCCTGCTTGCTGAAACAACTAGCTTCGTGGGACTTCCCATTCACCGCTGCCCACTGTTGAGTCAATATGTCTACAGCCTGTAAGTCACCACAATTAGAGAAAGAATGAGAGTGAGTGAGTGAGTGAGAGAGAGTGAGAGAGAGAGAGATTCAGATTCCGTAAATTCTGTAACTATAGAGAACCCTAATTCATCAGCGAACTAGAGTAGAGGATAGGGCGCATCTCGGTCCACAGCCAAGATAACTTACCTACTACTGCTTCACCGTAATGCTAAATGCTAAACCTCAGCCAGTCGGAAGTGACGTGCAACACGGCCTCTCAGGTCAGCCACGTAATCCAACGCCGCCTTAAACTGCCACCCTCCCCCCATAATCGACCGGGAGACCGGGAAAGTGTGGCCCAAAGCCCACAACCCGTAGCCGCCCAGGCCTCTGCGGCTCCCAGCCCCACCGAGGACCAGCTTGAGCCTCCGCGGGCTCGCTGACACAGCCAT
Organism: Rattus rattus; assembly: GCF_011064425.1. Lineage (NCBI taxonomy): Eukaryota > Metazoa > Chordata > Mammalia > Rodentia > Muridae > Rattus > Rattus rattus. The sequence goes on along the minus strand of NC_046171.1, from coordinate 9,573,227 downwards.
GGCGCGCTGCCCGCCATGGGTTTCGGCGTCTCACTATGCGCATGCGCGGCCCTCCGTCTCCCGGGGACCGCTCCGGTCACCTGGGCGCCAGCACCTCAGCCACCCGACGCGGCGAGTTCCCTCTCGCCCGGTACTCGCCGCGCAGGCCCTCGCCTCCGGCTTCCTGCCGCCGCCCGCCACAGGCCCGACTAGGTCGGGGCACGGCGGCTCGGCGCGGTGCAGCTGTCTTCCATAGCCGCAGCGCGGCTTCCGCTTCCGGCGAGTATTGTGTGTCGCGCCGCGGGGCGGGGGTGAGGGGAGGAGGAAGGAGGGAGGCAGTGCTCCGGCGGCTCCGCGCCCGGCACTCCGGGACCCGGAGCCGGGAAGGTAGGTGCTGCGCCGCCGCCACAAGGGTCCCGGAGCCGGCTTCAGCCGGCCGGCTCCTCACGCCGCCGCCCTACGCCCGGCGAGCGCGTCAGCCGTCCGGCGCGCAACTACAGCTGCCTCCGCCCGCCTCGGGCCCGGAGGACGTTTGCCGCCCCGGCGACGTCAGCGCGTCCGGCGTTGCTTGGCTACCCCGCCGTTCCCCTGTCCCGCTGCCTTTGGTCTCCCCGGGTGAAACTGACGCAGTCACCGCGGGTCTGGGCTGCGACATGGCAGCGGGCATCCCACCTTCACGTCACACCTCTCCCTCACTTAGACACGCATTCGTTTCTCCCTGCCAACCACGACGTATGCCCCCTCACTCTGGTCCTATGCTCCCGATATGGCAGCAGAAGATGGAGACCGGGTGGGACAGGAGTTGTGGCCAGTGCTTGAGAGAGGCTCCTGAGGTGGTACCCAACAGTGATAAAAGGCAAAACGTGGACAACTCTAACGTTGTTACTTCCACTGAGACAGAGTAATGGAGAGGAAGGACCAAGCCAGAGGAGCAAAAGGCCATATTATGGCTGCCCTCTACAGCACATCCACACCACCCCCAGTTCCAAATCCTCTCCGTTCTTCACTAACCTTGAGCCCATTTCTCTGTCATACCATCTATTTGCTAATTAGATACATGCCGGTCTCTTAAGTGTGGATATGACTCAATTTTAGGTGAGGGTGCCATTTAATATCAGTAAGATTGGGGAGGAGGCTGAGTCACTAGTCAAAAACTGGATTCTAATGGGCAGAGAAGAAATCATCCAACTGAACTTATCTGGATCAATTTCTTCTATCCATTAAAAGGAGATAAGTTGCCAACTCCTACTTAACTCTCCCATTTGTACAGTCAGTATACAGAAATAATCATTGTTGCCCCCAGTTCATTACATGGCCACTTTTCCCGTCAATGGGTAGACCTACCAGACCTACATCCTTTTGGGGCAGAACGGAAAGTAGGGGTTATGTGGCCAGATAAATTAACTTAGGTGTTGATAGTTTAAGGATGGCGTGTGGACCAGCTATGTATCTAAGAGAGCTTTGGTTGTCTCTTCCCACCCACTTATTTATTGAGACCAAGTGGTTATGTTAACTTAGGCTGGCCTCAAGCTCCTGTTAACTTAGGCTGGTCTCGAGCTCCTGAGGCTCCTGCCTTTGTAAACATGTGCCACCTGGTATCAACCAGACCTAGCTAATTTCCTTCCTAATCACTCCACTGAACAGCCAAGGAGTTTAGTTACTGGTAGTGACTTTGAAAGACTGAAGTCACCACTGAACATTTAGAATGGACTCTCCAGAAAGCTGTTGCCCTCCACTCAACGGTTCTCTCTCAGAGCTGATGTGTATGTGTTGCTTTGCAGCCATTCCAGCTGCACACAGATGAGTGACAGTAACATCTTCTCCAAGAAGAGAATGTTCGTTCTTTGGGCTAGTTTGGTGAGAGGAAGAACTAGCTCACGTTTCCCTGAAAAGAAAGCGTGTTGCTGTAGCTTAACTCATCCAGTGTATTGCCCTTTGAAAAAGAGCAGCTCAAGGTTAGACTCTACAGTAATAAAGCTTCTATAAGACTATAAGAAGTAGTTTTGGGTTCTTTGATGTTGGCGCAGTGCTCGTATATAAAGTTCTTTAAAAATTCTAATGGGTTCTAGGGCCATTTAAAAAAAAAAAAACTTGAAAAATACTGTATTTGTTTAACAAGATCTTACTCTACAGCCCAGGCTAGTCTCATCCTTATATTGATTCTCCTGCCTCACAGTGAGCCACCACGCCCAGCTAAAATCCTAACACTTTGGCTTATATCTCAATTCCCGTGGTTCCCTCTCTCTAGAAATAAGAGCTCTATGATTCCAGCTAACCTAGAACTCATTGTGTAGCCAAGGATGTCCTTCAGCTGATGACAGTCCCCCCTGCCTTGACCTCAAAAATGCTGGGGCTATAGGTTTGAGTCACCACATCAGGCTCCTTTTCATCGTTGGTAATGAGAAGGCAGAGGTAGAGAGATTCTGGGCACTGCTGATATTTGCTGACTCAAAAAAAATGCAGGCATGGGGAGAAGTCACAAACACCGTAAACAGACCAACCGGTGAAAAAGGTGGAGATGGGAGAATGCCAAGATGGGGCTACATCCGGAAGTATGGCTTACTGGGAGCTAATGTCAGGAAACAAAGTAACCCTCCAACTAACACTTCTCTCTCCCCCTGCCTCCAAGTTATAATGGCAGAGACAAGTCTGTTAGAGGCTGGAGCCTCTGCAGCCTCCACAGCCGCTGCTCTGGAGAACTTGCAGGTAGAGGCAAGCTGTTCTGTGTGCCTGGAGTACCTGAAGGAGCCGGTTATCATTGAATGTGGGCACAACTTCTGCAAAGCGTGCATTACCCGCTGGTGGGAGGACCTAGAGCGGGACTTCCCTTGCCCTGTCTGTCGGAAGACATCCCGATACCGGAGCCTCAGGCCTAACCGACAGCTAGGCAGCATGGTGGAAATAGCCAAGCAGCTCCAGACGGTCAAGCGGAAGATCAGAGACGAAAGCCTCTGCTCCCAGCACCATGAACCCCTTAGCCTTTTCTGCTACGAAGACCAGGAGGCTGTCTGTCTGATATGTGCAATTTCCCATACCCACCGGGCCCACACGGTCGTGCCGATGGACGATGCTACACAGGAGTACAAGGTAGGCAACCGGGCCCGTGACTCGACGCGTGCGTGGGAGGGGGAAGCAGCTGAGAATATGTACTCTCTGAGTAAGGCTACCATTGTTCCTCTGTATTTCCCTCAGAACTCTATCACGGGTATTCGGTACAACTGTCAGTTGTCCACAAGAACTGTGAGGAGTGCCCCAAATTTTCTGTAACTTACTGCAATGATATTGAGACTTCCCAGTTTAGTATGTACTGACTTGGAATATAACATTTTAAATAAATGAGTAGAACCACATGAAGATCTGAAAAATATTTTAGAAGAACTAAAACGACTTTGACTTCATTTATGCCCTTTTACTTGTTTCTAAGTGGGTAGGTTTGAATAGAAGCACAGGTTTGAAGGAATATCAAGGCAGGTATGGTAATACAACACACTCACAATCCCCACACTCAGAAGGTGGGAGCAGAAGGATCAGGAGTTTAAGGAGCATGGCTACACGTTTGAGACCAGCCTGGACTGCTGGCCTACTCGTAAAATAACAATAACAAATAAATAAAGCTCCAAAGGTGGCTCTGGCAGGAGGAGGGTGTAGCCCGGTACTGGAGACTGTTCTTTCTTGGATACTTTCATGGATCCCCACCACCCCCAGAACAAACAAACAAAAAGCCAGGTAACTTCAAATGTGATAGGCAGTTGTCCATAAGAAAATAGAGTGGGAACAGGCGCAGGCGATGACAGCTAGACTACTAGGTTCAGGGGAACGTCAGGTGAGCCACGGCATGATGGTGACTAACGACAGAAAGGAGGATCCACAAAACGTCGGCATGACATCTCCAGCTCTAGACCAAGAAGTAATGAAATTAAATAACTAAGGAATGGAGAACGTGCCTCAGGTAGAGCACTTGCCTAGCATGCTGGAGGCCCTGGGTTTGACCTAAGTACTTCAAGGGAAGAATGGTCGGGGCTAGAGGATGGCTTAGCAGTAAGAGTGTGGACCAATCTGGCAGATCACCTGAGTTTGGTTCCCAGATGGCCCTTCCATAGCCTATAACTTCAGTTCCACGAGATCTGATGCTCTCTGGCTTCCCTGGGCACTGGCACACACACATGCACATACACTCAAGCAAACCTTACACGTGACTAAAAATAAATCTTTATCAACAGCACAAGGAATAATAAGTAGGTTAACCTCTTGAGTAATGGATGCACCAACTAACTCCAAATGTCACCTCTCCTGCTTTCTCCCAACCCTCAGGAGAAACTTCAGAAGTGCCTGGAGCCCCTGGAACAGAAGCTGCAGGAGATCACCTGCTGCAAAGCCTCAGAAGAAAGGAAACCAGGGGAACTCAAGGTAAAGCTTTTACTTAAAGAAGTACTTTTTAAATAAACAAGTTGCTTCACTGCTTGGCTGACCATTTGCCTATGAGCAAGTCAGCAACCCTTTGAGTCCTCTGCCAGTGAGCAGGAGAACTGCTGTTCTCTCACAGCGGCATCTCATCAGGGTTTCCATTAAACATGTAGGTATGTTACTTATCCTGAGTTAAGTTCTGAGAACGGTGTAAGAAATGAAGAAAGGTTGAGGTCTTCCTAGTGTTACTTAAATTAAGATCAAGGTAAGAAACATTGTAAAAATTACAGAAGTGCTATTTGTTTCCTAAAAACAGTGGTTTTTATTAGAAAGGTGTCAGAACTGGAAAAAAAAAAATTGAAGAAAGGGAGCTGGGGAGATGGCTCAGTGGATAAAGGTGCTTGCTCTGTAAGCATCAAGACCTGAAGCCCACACGGAGGTAGAAAGAAGAGTAAATCCAGAGTTGACATCTGACTTCCACATGTGCACTGACTGTGTCCCACGTGCTCACCTACTCATTGTGAATATGCACACACTCACACATACATATTATATATATAATAAGTACATTTTAAATAAATAGACAAAACATTTTATTTCCTTGCCCACTATTCTCCTCTTCTCACTCCCAAGCAAGGAAAGAGGCTCTCATAAGAATGCAGCGATGGGAACTTAGAGGTGTTGAAGGAAAGAGAATTTTATTTGCAAAGTCCACAGGGGAGATAGGGAGGAGCTATTGTTTGTTTTTAATTATTCTTTTTCCCTGTTTTTGTGTATGGATATTTCCCCATGGTTACCAATGGTTGCAAGTGTCATGCGGATGGATGCTGAGATTCAAACTCAGGTCCTTTAGAAGAACAAACACCCAATGCTTTTAAATTTTCCAGCCCCAAAGAACCACATTCTTTTCATTTGTTTGAGATGGAGTCTCACTATATACCTTCACTGGCCTGGAACTCATTATGTAGACCAAGTCGACACCAAACTCAACAAAGATCTACCTTCCCAGGTGCTGGGACTAAAAGCATGCACCATAACACTTGGCTTAGAACTACATCCTTAAAATTAAGTAAGCTGATGTAATGTTGATTCATTGCCAGAATGTCTGTCCCCTCCTCAGCCTCCACCTGTGCAGTTCCCAATAAAATGCCATGACAAGAAAGTAACCTAAGGGAGAAACATCTTCTTTTAGAGGTAGGAGTCTGTAATGGCAGGGAAGGCAGGGTATAGCTGCAGGAACAAGAAGCCGGCAGATAAGATTTTTCACCCTACACAGGAAATAGAGCAAACAGGAAATAGGGTAAGGCTATAAACCCTCAAAGCTGCCCCCCAACATACTTCCTCCAGCAAAGCTCCACCTCCCAAAGGTTCTATCACCTTTGCAAAGGTCCCAAGGGCTACCAACTGTGGAGACAAATACATGAGTATTCAAATACATGAACCTGTGGAGGGCATTTCTTTTTTACACCATAATAGTATTTTAACCAAAGTATAGTTAAGTTGTTGTTTTCAATTATTAATTTTTATTCAGTGTCCTTTAAGACTGCAATTCAAAACATTCCTTTTATGACTATTTGAATTCATCTTCCTCCCCTTTTAGCCCCTTGCTTTCCTCTCATCCCAGCCCCCAGAACTAGATTCATTAACCCCTTTAAAACAGTTCATAGGAGCAAGACTTGGAACACATTCATCTAATCCCAATAATCAGGAGACTAAGACAGGAGGGTTGCAAGTGAGGCCAGCCAGACTATAGAAAGACCCTGTCTCAAAAATACAAACGTTTTAAAATGTATGGAGTCTGAGGGTATGGCATCAGTCCCCAACGCAGTTGACAAAATACAGGTTCGTGAGCTAGGCATGATGGTGCACACCTGTAACCAGAGGAGGCTAGGGCAGGAATCCCCAGTACCCGAATCACAAATTCACAGCCAGCACAGACCAGCTGGGCTGTTTAGTAAGATTGGCTCTCCTGGGTGGAGTTTATAACTAGCTATGCTGAAATCAACATTTTTAAAGTGAAAATTCGGATAAGATAGCCTACCGATATAATTTTAAAGCAACTGTCATAGCCAGTAGCATCAGAGTGATTTTTAATTTTTTTTTATGATAGATTTTCACACTGTGGGTCTGGCTGGCCTGGGACTCACAGAGATCTGTCTGCCTCTACCTCCTAAATACTGAGATTAAAGGTATGCACACCACTCCCAGCTAAAAGTGATTTTGAATACTAATCCGATCTGTGACTGTTTGATCCCGACTTCCCTAAAAGCCCCTGCAGGGTGGTCCTGTGCTTGCACCTTATGTGACACTATGAATGTGCCAAGTATGGGCTCCTTCTGAGCACATGTGCGTCCAACACTGCAAGCAGCCGTGCTCTTGGTGACAAGGTGAAGTCTAAGAGAAGCAACATAATACAGTGTTCTTTTTTTTTTTTTAAGGTTTATTTTTGTCTGTGTGTGTTTGTATATGTGTGCACACACAGCAATGAACACGTTCTCTCAGAGAGAGAAGTCGACAAACCAGGTTCCCTGGCAATAGAGATATAGGCAGTTATGTATGACCTCGTGTGAGCGCTGGAAACCCAGCTCCGGTCTGGAAGAGAAGCAAGCTTTCTCTGGTTTGTTTTTCAGTGACACAGATAGGGTTTGTGTGTTACAGAGCCCTGGCTATCTGAACTCACTTTGCAAACCAGACTGGCCTTGAACTCAAGATTCCAACCCGTAGGCCTGCCTCTGCCTCCGGGCTTTAAAGGTGTGGGCCACCACACCCAGCCAAGGAAGCAAGCATTGTAAACCATTTAAACCACTGAGTCGATTCTCTGGCCCCTAAAACGTACTCCTAAATGAGTACGATTCGTCAGGAGTGCTCATAACACCACAGATGTTGAGTCTGTGCAGGACCAAGGTGAGAGTGCAACCTGCCATTGCCTACCTGAGACAGCAGCTAGTGACCCTGTAAGGGAAGCTAGTCTGCCATCTGCTTGGCGTAACTTCAGATCCACAAAGTTCTGAGGCTCAAAGGCTTTTGTGTGTCACACTATCCTTGAGCCTGAGCCCTACCTCTCTGTCCCTGTCCACATGCTTCACTTTCAGTCAAGCACTTGAGACTCCTACACTGGGGAAGGTCACTTGCAGGAAGGCCTAGGGAAGGGCATGTGGATAACCCTCAGAAAGTGGTATAGCAGCTCTTTTGGGTCCTAGACTCTCAAACTTTAAGAATATTTGTTAAAAGTAAAAATGTATATTGATGCAAAAACATGTTTCAGATTTTATACAACTAATTTACTAAAGTATCTGGAATCTGATCTAGAGTGGGGACTTCTCCGGCAACATAAAAAACAACTCTCGTATAAATAAGAATTTATTCTAGAACTAAAACTGAGAGACCATGGCCTTGAAACACATATTTAGGTCACCCCAGATTCCATGTTTCAACTTGGAAACAGATTCATGAAGTTTTCATAGTAATAGAACAAAGAAACCCAGAAAGCAAGGCACCTTTGAAGTGCCTTGGTAGAAACAGTAAATAGAAAAAACTTGGTAGTTACAGCAAAGTCATCAGCTACAGGCCCAGCCTCAAGCTGTCTGATGACACTTCATCCTCTGGTTGCTGAAAACTGGGGATCGATTAATACATTTATCCTTTTAATCTGGTCATTACAGAATGTTAGGTCCAGCACAGAAGTAGTCAAGGAAAGGGCTATTTAGGAGGCTAAAGGTAGCCCAAGATAAAATCTAGGCCTGCAACGGTCCAACCTGTCCATAGCACTGCCATTCTGACCACACACAGCTTCTTTCCGGGGTTCTCAGTCATCTCAGAAGTGACTTAGGCTGTTTAACATAGTTTAAAAAAGCAAACAAACAGTGACCAAAGTAAGTTCAGCCCTAACGTCAGAATATATGCTTTGCATCAACTCATGAGACTGTTGCTGGTTCTGCTCGTTTCTTATGTATTCTCTTGTTTTCATCAGGTTAGTGTCTCACAGTTCTAATGATGGCAATCTTTGACTTCCTCCTGTCCTTCATCAGATTGTATAAGCCAAACATCAAAGTAGAAAATAGCAAAAATATCCATGTCCATAACTGGGTGTCATCACATCATTGATTAAATCTTGAATGTGTTTATTAAAATATAAAGGGTTAATTTAGGCTAAAAACAAACACACAGTCCAAGTACTGATTGTTTTAGATCTTCCCACTGGTTTGCACTGTGAGTTGTCTGTTGGAGGCGTGCAGGTAACAGTGTCCTGTACAGGAAGAGAAGCAAGTGTGGTGCTAAAGTCTTCCCAGTGGCAAAGAAGTCTGTCCTGAGCCTGGTGGATGGGGGAGAGACTCCCTGTACCTTCTGATCCTGATAGCATCCTCCCTTTTGTCAGAGACTGGTAGAGAGCCGCCGGCAGCAGATCCTAAAGGAGTTTGAGGAGCTGCACAGGCGACTGGACGAGGAACAGCAGACGCTGCTTTCCCGGCTGGAGGAGGAAGAACAGGACATTCTACAGAGACTTCGAGAAAACGCTGCTCACCTTGGGGATAGGCGCCGGGACCTTGCCCACTTAGCTGCTGAGGTGGAGGGCAAGTGCTTACAGTCAGGCTTCGAGATGCTTAAGGTTCGACCTTTGCTCCTGTACAGCCCCTCAGGTTAAACACAGTCTAGCTTCCTGTGGGCCATGCTGTCAGTAATGTACGCCCTCTTAATCTGTTTCTGTAATCCAGGTTTTTCTTGCAGGTGTGTGCTAAGGTGTTTTCCTGGAGTGGGCAGCGCAGATCTCTACCCTCCCTTCCGTTCCTTTGGGTTTGGGTAGTTGGTTTTCTGCTTCAGGGGGTGGGGGAGGGAGTTGTTTTTTCTTTTTTTGTTTTTTCTAGACAGGGCTGTCTTATATAACAGCCCTGGCTGTCCTTGACTCAATTTATTGACCAAGCTAGCCTCAAACTCACAGAGATCCACCTGCCTCTGCTTTCTGAGTGCTGGGATTAAAGACATGCACCACCATACCACGCCCGATTTTTTTTTTTTTTTTTACATCCTTAATATCCTTCTGTCTTTTCAGAAATTATGTGCTTGAAGCTAGAGAGATGGCTCAGTGGTCAAGAGCACCGGCTTCTCTTGAAGACCAAGTTTAGTTCTCAGCACCCACATGGCAGCTTGCAAACCTCTGTAACCACAGCTCCAGGGGTTCTAATAACCTCTTCTGGCCTTTTCAGACATTGCTTGCACATGGTGCACATATATACATGCAAGCAAGCAAGACACTCATACACAAGTCTTTTTCTAAAATGTATATAATTTGTACCCCAAAAAAATTATTTTTTCAGAAGATAAAAGTCTGTTCTACTTAGAGATAAACTGTGCACTCAATTTGTAAATGCAGTTATCATTGCTTTCCAGTCCTGGAACTCAGTGTGCCCAGTGCCCAGAGCGGGGTTGGGTAGAAACATAAAGGGTACTGAATATGTTGACGGTGTGAAGTAGTCAGACCACTGCTACCTCTAAAACACGTAAAGTAGTCTTGCTCTCTTAAGCAGATTTCCTCTCAGAAAAGATCACTGGCATTTGAGTCGGTGAAGCTTCACTGCTCATTTACATGTACATTCTGTGTTACTTAGTGTCTACCCCTGTGTCTTGATTTGTGTGTGCTTTGCTAACCGCATTAAACTGGAAATTCTGCAGGGTGAGATTCATTGTGTTTGTCATCTGGATCCCAAGGAGTCTCAATCAGGATTGATATAAATTAGTGTTTATTAACCAGTGCTCTAGACAAGGAAGTCCAGACCGTGGTGGGAAGTGTCCTGTGCCACCAGGCTGGCATTGTCTTACTGATCTTCATGACGCAGAGGTGTGTGGTTGGATTCGGAGGACAAAGCAAAGAGCAGATACAACCTCTGTCCCATGCCAAGGAGCCTGCAGTGTCTTTGAGGAACAAAGTCAAACATACAGGAAACCATTTTGAAGTGATATTACCACGGTTTGTGATGGCCAGCAGTTATGGCATTCCACAAGACACAAACTGGGTCCCTCAGAGTGGGACCCTCAGTTTGCCTGGTGCCTAGTTTGCAGATCTAGAACTGTAGAGAAGAGGGAGAACCTTTTTGCCATCATGTTCCATGAAACCTAGGACCAATCTTACTTTCTTTTCTCTTTTCCTCTAGGATGTGAAAAGTACCCTAGAAAAGTAAGTGACTCCGTGTCTCTGGGTTTCCTCTAGGCTTAGAGACTGGGTTTAGTAATGACTTGGAGAAAGGAAGAAAGGGGAAGTCATACAATGTATGAGTCAGATATGGAGAAGGATGGGCCATTGGGAGTGATAAGTCTTCACCTCCCTTTGACATCAGGCTGTGCTTGGCCAGCGCAGTGAGAACAGCCACGTTCTGCGTGCCTGCGTGCCTGCAGCTGTGCAAACAAGATGGCAGAAGAGGTGGGGAGCACAGGAGCACAAGTAGTGGAGGATGTCTGTCCATGCATGAACGTGAGGCTCATACTTAAGATGCAGATCTGTCAAGGGGACCACATAGCTCTCTGGGTACAGTAAAAGGAGGAAGGAAAGTGGGAGAGGTCTAGGTCTACTTTTCAGTAAAGATGACGCCACTTACACATTCAGGTGGCTACAGCGCCCCGCCTCTGTTCTGACTTTCTTTATCTCCCATCCTTCCTAGATGTGAGAAGGTGAAGACCATGGAGGTGACTTCAGTATCTATAGAGCTGGAAAAGAACTTCAGCCATTTCCCCCGGCAGTACTTTGCCCTAAGGAAAATTCTTAAACAGCTAATTGGTGAGTTGTTCCCAGAAGGACACTGGCAGAGGGCATGCAGAGGACTGGAGAGTGCAGATCCTTCCCGTGAGCTTCCCTCCTCTTAGGCCCACTCCACCTTCCCCCATCACCAGCTTTCCGTCTCACCTGAATCCTAGAGTTCAGAGAAGCCTTGGGTGTCATCAGCTCTAAATAGGGACCGAAACATGGTCACTCGTCAGGTGACCATGGGCATTTACCATCTCAGCCATGAAAGTGAAAGGGGACATCGTGAATATTTATGCTGGGAAAAGCAATCAGAAAGCAGCACTATTTCAGGATGCAAGTTCCTGTTCGTCCTCCCCCAGCCCCTACCGCCCACTTGATATGGCTCCTTATCTCTGGCCCTCCCTTTCTCTTCTCCATACAGCAAAAGCAAGCATGATTTGAGGTTAGGCAACCCACAGTGTTCTGGGGACCTTGCAGGAGGTCCAGGGAGGCTGGGAAAGTGAGGCAGGGATGTTTAGCTATTCCCATCCTCATCTAGCTCCACTCTGGCTTCTTCCGCCAGCGGATGTGACCCTGGACCCTGAGACGGCTCATCCTAACCTTGTCCTGTCAGAGGATCGGAAAAGTGTCAAGTTTGTGGAGACAAGACTCCGAGACCTCCCTGACACACCACAGCGTTTCACTTTCTACCCTTGTGTCTTAGCTACTGAAGGCTTCACCTCAGGTCGACACTACTGGGAGGTGGAGGTGGGTGACAAGACCCACTGGGCAGTAGGAGTATGCCGGGACTCTGTGAGCAGGAAGGGTGAACTGACTCCACTCCCTGAGACTGGCTACTGGCGTGTGCGGCTGTGGAATGGGGACAAGTACGCAGCCACCACCACGCCTTTCACCCCTTTGCACATCAAGGTGAAACCTAAGCGGGTAGGCATATTCCTAGACTATGAGGCTGGCACACTGTCTTTTTACAACGTCACAGACCGCTCACACATCTACACCTTCACTGATACTTTCACTGAAAAACTTTGGCCCCTCTTCTACCCAGGGATCCGAGCTGGTCGGAAGAATGCTGCACCACTTACCATCAGACCCCCAACGGATTGGGAATGACAAGAGATGCAGTTGAATTGGGGTGAGGCAGGGTCAAGAGCAGCGGGCCTTCCTAACTGGCCCACTGGAAAACCTTGGTGTCTGCGTGGTTCCAGTCTTGAGCCATCTTGAGAAACCACCTCGTCTGTGGGATGGTTTGTGTGAAGGAGAAAGATAGGACTGGGCTGCATGACCAAGCACAGATGTGTCTCCCTCCTAACTAGTGGGAGTGTGGACTCCCAGGGTCCAGGTTTCCTAGTGCACAAGGACAGGTTGAGAAAGAAAAGGCTTTTCCAGAAACCAAGTCTATTGGAAAGGGTCTTAATTTGCCTAAAATGCAGGGAACAGAAACCTTTAAAGGCTTCTATGACTCAGAATAGCCTTGTTCCTTGTGGAAGTGCGTAGGGATCTGTACACATACCTCTGTGGAAGATGAGTGGCAGTGGCTGTCATGAGTCTAGGAGTTGAGGGGCTTTTCTGGGGGCAGAGATTGAGCATTAAAGTTAGGAGAAGAATCAGGGAAAAGGCTGAAGGAGTGTTTCTAGAAGTGAATGAAGGGAACTGAAGAGAACGGGGATTTCTTTGATCTCTTTTCTTAGGGTAATGTTAATCATTACCCTTAGGATTAGCCAGAGGTTCAGATCTGGAGAGAAGGAAAGGGTGGGAAGAAAGGAGAATCCGTGTCCCAAAGGCTTGGGTTATTCCTGGTTCCTGCAGTTGGCTGTCTCTAAAAAGTAGGCTCCTCTCGTCCCCTTCTAAAGGTGAGATGGAAGCGATTCTGCAAGACACACATCTGCCCTTCCATTGTTCCCAAGGCAGCTTGGAGAGGAGTCAGATGTTAAAGGAGACAGAACGGTGTAGCCAAAGCTCTGGCCTTAAAGAATGTTACCAAGTTGTCCACCTTGTCCCCTGGCTCAAATGTCTAAGGAAGGAAGGGAAGATAATGGAGTCTTTCTCACCCCATGACAGCAGGGTAGAAGAGGGTGGTTTGTGTTACAAAGGGCCAGATGACGGCTAAACCTCTGTTTCCATCCTCCACCCTTTGACATTCCCCTTTTCAGAGAATGTAAATTATCTTAATTTTAGGCCAAAATAAACGACCCATAGGGTACATATTTTGTCACAAAAGGTAACGTGATGCATGCCAAACCAAACAGCCTGGATTATCTGCTGCCTGGGTAATCTTCACACAAGACTGAGACAAGAAACTGCATTGAGGGCATTCAGTTCCTCCTACCACCTCAACAGGACTTTGTCCACTCTCCTCTTACCTTTGTGCCTTGACTGTGGTTCTTTGTGGCAAGATAATTTGGTTGGTGAAAATATGGAACAAAGGATCCACTAATGTGATCTCTCGAGTTGTGTGGTAATTTGGCAGTGGCCTTATGTGAGAATCGCTGGGTGTGGAAACTATGTTCTTGGGTCTCACCCTCTGTTCTTAATGGAAGTTTGAATGGGCTTAGGAAACCACATTTTAACACGCTCCCCTCATTTGAGTCTGAAGGCCCATACAAAATACCCAGGGTAAGTTTCAGCTAATTGCCTTACTCTGTGCTGGAAGCCTGGTTCTCCACCCATCCTGGCAGGGCCCTGAGACAAGAAGAGAACTCTTCTTCTCCTAACTTATACTGGTGTCCTCAACTTGAGATTTGGCATGGATCCCTCTTCTTCTGACCTTAGATGATCCTAACCAGTAACTGGGAATCAGAGGTAAACACCAAGCCAGGCTGAATAAATGAGAAAAGGTCAGAAGGGGGAGGGTGAAGTAGTTACTAATAGCAAAGAGACAGGCCATGCTGCTGCCTGTTTTTTTGTGGTATAAAAACTGCTGATGTAGCCAGCCCTTGGAATAGCAAGTGCCTTTAATAAGAAGTGAGAGAAAACTGATTTCTGAGGGTTAGCTCTTTGCCCGGGGATGTTTTGTCCTGTTTCCTTAATTCCTCCTGTGTGATCTGATAACTTTTTCACTTTCAGGCCACAGGCACCAATGCTTTTTATTTTCATGACAGGGTCTAGCAATATAGCCCATAATTCATAGCCTATAAGTTATGATAGTCCCACCTCAACCTCTCCCGTGATGAGATAACAAGAATATAGCACCAATTATTCTGGTTCTGTTAAGTTTAAGATCCTTTACCTGCTCCACTAGCTGCGCTGGGCCCTACCTAATATACACAAGAGGAATACCAAACTATGACTGCTTGCCAGGAAAGGATGCACACACAGGACCAGTGGGGTTGTTTGGTCTCTGATAAGGGCGGTGGCGGCGGGGCTGCGGTCCTCGCACTACAGCTCCCAGCAGACCTTGCGCACGTCTGGGGCGGGACATCCGTAAGGAGGGGCAGACACTCATGGCGGGCCAAGTGAAGGACCGGGAGGCCTTCCAGAGACTCAGCTTCCTTTACCAGGTGAGACAGCGCTCAGGGTGGGTGGCAGGCCCGTGCTGCGGCCCAGGAATGACCCGGATGGCCGTCCTTGTCCCCAGGCTGCACACTGCGTCCTCTCTCAGAACCCCGAGAACCTGGCACTGGCTAGGTTTTACTGCCACACAGAGAAGACCATCGCGAAGCGGCTGGTCCTACGGCAGTAAGGCAGGGACTGGCGGGCGGGACCCGGGGCGCATGCGAGCCGGCTGGCGAGCAGGCAGACAGACAGGCAGCGATCTCCTCTCCTCTCCTCACCCAGGGACCCCTCTGTGAAGAGGACGCTCTGTCGCAACTGCTCCTCTCTCCTCATCCCTGGCCTCACCTGCACGCAGCGCCAGAGACGTGAGTGCTGCCCCAGGGACACTTATGCGGGGACATGGAGGGCAGGGCAGTGCTCAGCAGCTTCTGGAGGTAGAGGCTTTTTGCAGCAGACTTATCCCTAAGACCATCTAAGACTACAGGACACTCCGTAGTTTAAAAACAATTCCCAGGGTGCATTAAGTACTACTTACTGGTTGAGTGGGTTGTGGAGGTCCACGCCTTTTATCCCAGCACTTGAGGTAGAAACAGGTGGATTTCATGAGTTTAAGCCGATCCTGACCTATATAATCCAGACCAGCCAGGGCTGCATAAAAGAAACCGTGTCTCAAACAAAAACATAACGTCTCTTTGCTTTTGGTTTTGATTTTTTTTTTTTTTTTTGACATAAGTGTCACGGTAGTCCAAGCAGGCCTCCAATTCCCTGCAGTCTCCCGCCCCGGCATCACTAGCTAGGATTACAAGCATGAGACAACACACCCAGCTACTGCTTCAACTGGTAGGAGTAGAGTGCTGAAGGTAGAGATAGGAAGGAAGGTATGTCGTGACATTGGGATTTCCACACGAGAAAATGTGTGCTCTTTAGGAACTTGGGAGATGCTTCATTGGATAAGGTTCCTGGTAAATTTAAGTATGAGGACCTGACTTCAGCTCTCCAGCACCTGTATACAAGCAGGTTGTAACCCCAGCCTTGGGAGCAGGTGAAGACAAAGATCCTGGTGGCCTCTCTGGCCAGGCAGTCTAGCTGAAGATACCGAGTTCCAGGTTCAGTGAGAGACCCTGTTCCAAAAGAACATGGTGGAATATGGTGAAGGAAGACACCCAAACTAGATTCTGTCCTCCACATATACCTACAAGAGTGCTCCTGTGTACACACATACGCATGCACTCATGCATATAACACTAACACGTATACATGTATGGACGGGAAACTAGAATGTTAAAGAGTTTGAACTTCGCTTCAGAGTTCCAAGATATTGTGGTATGTATACAGGCCTCCCACACACATCAAATCTGCATTCCAAGTGTAGATGGGATGGAATTTCTATTAATGGTGGAAGAAAAGCTGCATAAAAAAGGAAAACCTTTTTCTCAGAAGCCTGGACACTCTTCTCCTTTCCCATTTATGCCCCAGGCCGAAAGGGACAACGCTGGACAGTACAGACCTGTCTGACATGCCAGCGAAGCCAGCGGTTCCTCAATGACCCCAAGCATCTCCTCTGGGGTGACCGGCCTGAAGCCCAGTTGGAAAATCAGGCGGGTGAGTGGTGGTACAGAGGTCCCCAAGACCTCTGGGAGGTCCCCAAGAGAGAGGACAGTGGAGAGAGCTGAAAAGGAAGGGAGGTGAGCCTGATTAATGTAAGGGAATTCTTAGCAAGTTACTTCTTCTCTGATTCTCTTCCACCATCTAGATTTCAAACCGTCAGAGCCCCTGCCAAACATAGCTGACCTTTCCAAGGAGAACGTGCAGACTCAGGCTTTAAACACCACTGAATGAACTCATCCATTTTCCAGATAAATAAAGTTGAGTTGTTTGACTTTGTGCTCTGTGGTATTTCAACTGATTGTGTCATCTTCCTCTGTAGTTCTGTTTTAGTCACCGTAACCTCTCCTTACATCTTTGTAGCCTCCCACATAGGGAATCCCTAGATTCCATACACCACTTGGTCCCATTAAGCAGCCCCCGACTTAAGGCTCTAGGGCCCCTTTATCCCTGCATCCTTGTTTGGATGTACAATGCCTTGTTTGGAAATCAGTATTTCTTATAAGCTCATTGCCTCTACATTGAGGTGGCCCTGACTATTTATGGGTAACTTAGTGTGTGTGTGAAAGACGACACACAGTAGGTCATGCCCCAAATAGGATAATATCCAAACTTTGTTTTCTTCAAGGAACTCTTGCCCAGGCTGACCTAAACTTCCTATGTAGGCAGTGATAGTTTTGAACTTCTGATCCTCTGGCCTCCAGTTCTGGGATTACAGGCATTTACCAAAACAATTAGTTTTCATGTGGTGCTGGGCATTGAGCCGTGTGCATAGGCCGATCTGCGTCATCCCCAGCATAGAAGCAGGAAGACGAGTTTTGATTACATGGTTCAATCAAGAGATTCCCCTTGAGAAGGAAACCATCAGGATCAAGTTCAGGTGGGAAAAACAAAACAGAATCTGGAGTGCCGGAGAGGAAGCTTCCCAGTTAAGAACACTTGCTGCAATACATAGGCGAATGCCAGCAGCAAACCACTGAACTGAGAATGGGACCCCGGTTGAAGGAATCAGAGAAAGGACTGGAAGAGCTTGAAGGGGCTTGAGACCCCATATGAACAACAATGCCAACCAACCAGAGCTTCCAGGGACTAAGCCACTACCCAAAGACTATACATGGACTGACCCTGGGCTCCGACCTCATAGGTAGCAATGAATAGCCTAGTAAGATCACCAGTGGAAGGGGAAGCCCTTGGTCCTGCCAAGACTGAACCCCCAGTGAACGTGATTGTTGGGGGGAGGGCGGTAATGGGGGGAGGATGGGGAGGGGAACACCCATATAGAAGAGGAGAGGGAGGGAAGGGGATGTTGGCCTGGAAACAGGGAAAGGGAATAACAATCGAAATGTAAATAAGAAATACGTTAATAAAGAAAAAAATTTAAAAAAAGAACACTTGCTGCTTTTGCAGAGGACCAGGGTCTGGTTCCCAGCATCCACACAGGAGCTCACAATTACCCACAATTCCAGTTCTGAGGCTCTAACATCAGATCTCTGGGCTCCTGCACACACTGTGTGCTCTCACACATACACATGAATACAGTTCCCTCCTAAATCTTCGTGGTTTGTTTATGTTTTCTGGCTCTCCTGGGGGCCAGTTGCAGTTGTAGGCATATTCCAAGGACTACGGCAAAGACTCTCGGGCAGTGGTTATTATCAAACAGTACTTCAAATACAATAAACATTTGGTTCAGCCTGGCACCCCGATCAGCACTGTAGTCTTCAGCTGTTCAAGAGGCTGGGGCAAGACTAGCCCCTGAGCTTGAGAATCTGAGACTAGCCTGGATCAGACCTTATCTCCAAAAAGGAATTCTCAATTCCAGAGGATGCAGGTTAGGGTGTGCAAAAGTGGATTTCCTGCACCAAATATGAGAACAAGTACCTGGCGCACTACAGCTTTCTCAAGAGCCTCTGAGAGACTCTAAGATGTATGCCCGTTCAAAACTGAAAGATAACAAAATTAGTCCATTTAAGTGAGATCAAGTGAAGAACATTTTCACTCAGTACTTATGCAAAATTATCTAACCCTTAAATTTGTTCACTTCGAAAACTGGTGGTAAAAAGCCTGGTGTTGTGTATATCTTTAACCCAAGCACTGGAGAGGCAGAGACAGCCTGGTCTACATAGTGAGTTCCAAAAGAACTAGGGCTACAGAGTAGGAAGGGGGAGGAGAAAAGAAAAGAAAACCAAGGCTGTGGGCTGAGTTCCCCAGACCTGAAGTGGGTGAGGAGGAAGAGGGAGAAGAGGGAGAGATGATGAAATGACCAAACCAGCTCAGTCAGTCAACATGTACTCCAGGGAGGGGGCAAAGATTAAAAAGACAATTAGACAACAGTGTACCACAACCCCAGCCAGTTCTGAGGCTGAGGCAGGTTTATATCCCCCCCACCCCCGTCTGCTTTTATATCATTCTAGATATATACAAAGAATGTGGTCAGTCCTAAGGTACAAACAAAGTCATGGAACAAACAAAGCATAGACAGGGTAGTTAAGGAACAAACATTGCATAAAGGGAAGATCCGGTGATTGCTGTATTCAGGGTCTTAACAGGCCCATCCTGACACAAAGAACACATTCCTCAGTTGTACTCATCTTGAGCCTACTTTGTTCTAGCCCAAAGTCAAATTCCTGCCTAAGGTCTACTAGGTCACAGCCCAAGGTCAACTTCCCTCCGAATTCCTAGAAGGTTTCCTACCCCAAAAGCTCTCTGCAGTGAAAGGAGCATCATTACTGTCTGAAGTGAGAAGGATCAAATGTTACTGCTACTCAGAAAAGGGAAAATTGGATTCTCAACAAAGGAAATAATTTCATTTTTTGTCTGCCCCACATACTGGTATCAAATACTATCAAATACATGTGTACATACTAGAAATAGGTAAGGATTTTCCTTTGGGGCTGGAACCATGGTTTCGAAACAGGGTTTCACTCTGTAGCCCCAGTTGATTTGAACTCATTATTGAGCCCTGAGAGGCCTTGAACTCAGAGTAACCTCCTGTTCAGGCAGCTTGCCAAGCATGGAGATTATGGGTTGAGCTGTACAGCTCGAAGTGAGTCTTAACTACTGGGAGACATCCCCAAGTGAGACACAAGAACGGAGTTCGATGCAACCGCAAGAGGTTTATTTTTCTGGCGTGTCGAGGTTGACCCTCAATCAGCCCCTCATGTCAAGTGACTAGAAGGTGACTCCAAATGGCTATCACAAGCAGTTTTATACTTTTTAGGGGTACAGTTTACATCAGCAAGGTTACAGTTTAAACTTATTGGCTAAGCATATTGACCTTTGAATCTATTGGCTAGCAAGCGTGACAGGCATTTGAACTCTACCTGGGACCACAGGGGTCAGGTGACTATCAGTACATTCTGCAGTTTTTCTAGAATGTCCCTGCTCCTCCCGAGAACTGTGGGTGGAGAATGGAACTTGGCCTAGCCTTGACCCAAGGCAGAAAGCTGGTACCTGACCTAATCTTGACTTGAGATGGTGGGCGTAAGGCTGGCAAAAGCCCCTAGGGTCCCTCAGAGCCACCGTATCCTGCTGTCTATAAGATATTTAATCAGCAGCAATTATAACACTTTCGGAGTAATAATAGCAAAATATATTAGAAAAGACAAGTTAGGCCTGGTTCGTAAGCCACCTTTGCTGATGATCAAAGTAGCTTCTCTTGGCGGACAGAGACCATTACAAAAACCACAATTACAACACACCCAGTTCAGGGAACATAAGAGACAGAGGGACAGAAGACCAGGAAATCTGTGAGATGTGTCGCTTAGAAATTACAGGGAAACTACATCCAGAGAGGTGCACAATATGGCTTCCTACACAAGACCTGAGGATTGCCAAAACCAAGATATAGTAACATGGGAGGAGGAAAACTCCTAATCCCACACGTGGAAAGGTACTTTAGGCAAATAAGAACTGTTAAAAAGGGAGAATTAAGTCTTTCCCAGAAGTGAGGCCTCTAATGGTTATCCAGGGCAAAGAGGACAGTCCTGGACTCCACTCCATAGGTTGTATTAATATATCATGTGTTTAAATATGTGTGTAGTAGCAATAGTCATAATAATTTCATGTTAATAAAATCATAATCAAAAAGAGACCATCTACTTGGGAAGGATTAAGGGAACATCAGAGTTGGAGGAGGAGGACAGGAGAGGGCTTGGAGGGAGGAAAGAGAAGGGGAAATTTATGTGATTATATTTTTTTTTTTTTCTTTTTTTTTTTTTTTTTTTTTTTTTTTTTTTTTTTTTTTTTTGAGCTGGGGACCCAACCTTAGGGCCTTAAGCTAGGCAAGCGCTCTACCACTGACCTAAATCCCAACCCTCATGTGATTATATTTCAATGAATTTTTTAACTTAAAGGAAGGTATGTAAGGAAAAAGAGGTAAAACCTGTGAGTTGGGGGGACCTGAATTAATGTTTCCACAGTCAGCCAGTGCCCCAGCACATGTGTATCCTCATGTCTACAACTAATTACGTGTTTTTTCTTTTTTCAAGATTTACCTATTTTACATACACTGTGGCTGTCTTCAGACACACCAGAAGAGGGCACCATATCCCATTATAGATGGTTGTGAGCCACCATGTGGTTGCTGGGAATTGAACTCAGGACCTCTGGAAGAGCAGTCAGTGCTCTTATTTTTTTTTTTTTTTTCGGAGCTGGGGACCAACCCAGGGCCTTGTGCTTGCTAGGCAAGCGCTCTACCACTGAGCTAAATCCCCAACCCCAGTCAGTGCTCTTAACCGCTGAGCCATCTCTCCAGCCCTAAAGTGGTATTCTTTTTTTTTTTTTTTTTCCCAGAGCTGGGGACCGAACCCAGGGCCTTGCGCTTGCTAGGCAAGCGCTCTACCACTGAGCCAAATCCCCAACCCCTTAAAGTGGTATTCTTAAGTGATGCATTTGCTTGACCTCTCACTCTCAAGATAATTTCTTGGCCCCTTTATTGTAAATTGAGATGCAAAGAACAGACGTGCTGTTGGGGGTCCAGGAGTCACCCCCATTAAACCACATGAACACCAGTCTCAGTCAGACAAGGATGGTTTATTGAACACACACCCTAAGTCTGACCTATCAGGGCCACAGCTAAGAATTCAGGGGCTGAGGCAATAGCCCCAAACATTTCTCAGGGCCGGCTTATAAAGGAAAGGAAAAAAATAAACAAAAACAAAAAACCCACAATGAGCTCATGTGCAGGTGCAGGAAGTGCTGTCTGGTGGTCAGCTCTGATCCAGGCTATTTGGGGCAACATATTTTTTCTGTGTGACTGGCAGGGATGTTATAGCAACAGTTTGGAAAAAGCCGATAGGCATGGAACAAAATGGCTACAGCTATGCTAGTGGGGACAGACCTCAAGAATGCAAAACAATAGCTGGAGAGATAGAACAGTCAGTAAAGTGCTTGACTTGTAATCACAAGGGCCTGAATTTAGTGCCCAGAATTCAGAGGAGAGAGAGAGGAGAGGGGGAGAGGGAGGGAGAGGGGGAGAGGGGAGAGAGGGGAGAGGAGAGAGAGGGGAGAGGGGGGGAGAGGGGAGGGGGAGAGAGAGGGGGAGAGAGGAGAGAGGAGAGGGAGGAGAGGAGAGAGAGAGAGAGAGAGAGAGAGGAGAGGAGAGCGCCAAGCATGATGATATACACCTTTAACCCTGCACTCGAGAGACAGAGGCAGACAGGGTTCATGGCCTTCCTGGTCTACAAAGTTGTTACACAGAGAAATCCAGTTTGGGGATTGGAGGAGAGAACAGGTTTAATAGAACGTGCTTGTAATCTTAACACTGAGGAGGCACAGATGGGTGGATCCCTAGATCTCACTGCCTGCCAGCCCCTAGCCTACACAACAAGTTTGGGACCCTGTTTTATAAAAAAAAAAAAAAATTTAAAAACAAATAAAAAAAAAAAAAAAAAACAACAACAAGGGAGCTGGAGAAATAGCTCAGTGGTTAAGAGCACTGGCTCAATTTCCAGCAAGTACATTGTGATTCACAACCATCTATAATGGGATCCTATGCCCTCTACTGCATTCAGGTGATCATGCAGACAACATTCATATAAATAAATATGCATTTAAACACACACACACACACACACACACACACACACACACACACACATTTGCTTGCTGTTTTTTATAAGACCTTCCCCCTCCCCCGATAAATATTTGGGGCTCCTCATCGCCAAAAACCGTCCTACGCGAGTGCAGTGGTTCGCTGAGGGCCCCCCACCACCACCAGGTACCTCGAATAAAAAGACCCTGTTGTGATTTGCATCAGACCGGCTCCTGCCTGTTTCAGGGGGAATTCAACCCTTCCCTGGCACTACAACACCACTTCCTACCATTCCCTGACTCTCAACAATGCCGAATGAACCCATCAAGGGATTAATGTTTGTTAGGGCAGAACCTTCCGATCTAACCCTCACCGGAAATGCCTTGGTACTCAGGAGGTGCTTACATCGCCTTTTGAAAACTTACGCATTGTATTTATGTGTAGTGTGTTTGCCCGCTTGAGTGTATGTGCACCGCGTGACCACGTGTGCCCAGGGAAGTCAGAAGAAGCTACCCCACTTCCTAAAACTGGAGCTATAGGCAATTGTGAACCACTAGATGCTGACACCCTGGTCCATTGCGAGATCAGCAAGTGCTCTCTCTTAACCTCTGAGTCGCCTCTCGTCTAGCCTCGTGTTTGTTTGTTTGTTTGTTTACGTGCATGTTTTTTTGTCCTGGCCACCATATTTTAACATTTTCAATGTTACATACTTCATTATCACATCATTTTCACTACAGGATGCTGGAGTGCAGCTCCAACATTCCTGTTCTTGCTTTGGGGGTGCGGGACGGGGGGGGGGTGGGGGGAGGGCTCCGCGGTGAGGGCAAGACTTGGTCAAGCGAGATAATTAGGGTTGCTCTTTAATATTAAAATGTTTAAGGCTAAGTTACTTTGCAACAGTAAGTGGCACGCCTCTCTGCGCTCCTCTGAGTCTAGAAACCGCAGTTTTTGGTTCAGCACCTAGACCTAAAACATCGGGAGATTAAGTAAAGCAGCCTTTGTTCTTGTCTCAGCAGTAGTGTAGCAGCTGGGCTGAGAAGAAAGTGAGAGAAAGAAAAAGGGACACTTGGAAAAGTTATCTTCATTTTTATTTCTACATTCTTCTTCTCAAAAATTCTCTCTCCAAAAACAAAACAAAACGAAACAAAGTCTCTTAATTTCGAAAGTCCCCCTTACTTTCTAAATTGTTCTACTCTGCTTTCCTTCTTCTTCCTCCTAATCTTGCTCTCTCCTCCTGCTCTAGAGTAATAATGCCATGCAATATAATCCTTGCTAGTTTTTTCTACTTTTCTAGGGGAATAGATTCCATGATTTTTCCAAGCATCTTTTTTTTTTTTTAAACAAAAGTTCTCTAAAAGCTCAAACATAAATTCAAATCATACATTGAATAAGAAGTTTATGCCGGAGAATGTTTACATAAATTCCCATTAAGACTAGACCTCTTAGAAAGATGGCTCAGTGGTTAAGACCACTGGCTGCTCTCCCAGAGGTCCTGGGTTCAATTCCCAGCAACTACATGATGGCTCACAACCATCTGTAATAAGATCCGATGCCCTCTTCTGGTGTGTCTGAAGACAGCTACAGTGTACTCATATAAAATAAATAAATAAATAAATAAATAAATAAATATTTTTTAAAAAATCAAAAAAGTGGGCACTTTGGACCCACTTTAAAAAGGAAAAAAAAAAAAAGACTAGACGTCCACAATTTGTCAGTAGCTGTACAGTTTCATGGAGAGTACAGATAAATCCAGTCAATATCTTATCTTCCATCCTTGTACCTACAATAAATCGTTAATTCCCTTTTATGCCCTTTGGTTAATTGTTTTACACCCTCTTGGTTCTGGTTCTAGGTTGTAAAAGCCTGCTTTCTGTCGGAGAGGCAACTAACTCCTGACACCTGAAGACTGGCAGAGTTCCCATTGCAGTATTTCATATCAAAGAAGGCTTTAATAGCAGTCTTGTTATCAATACCTTAATAATGATGAGCATACTTTTAGGAATTCTTATAGGATTGTCACTAAGGATTAAGAAACCATCTATTTGTCTATATAGCATCATTACAAGACAGTACATCTTTGTTGATCTGTAGAAATCTGCCCAAAAGGGTGTGGTAATACCTAGTGATTGTTACATAATATTGAATAATAACAGGGAAGGCATATCAGCTACCAGCAGCAATCCAGGGGTGAAGACTCCATGGGACCTTGGCTCATAGAGCTCACAGACCAGGCAAAAGTGGTCAGCCACCTCCAGGAAAGCCTCCTGGCAGCCTTAGCCTATTCTAGACGGCTCCTGACAACTAGAGATATAAATTATACAAAGCCATTAAAAGAGTTCTGATTTACTTTATACAATTTTGCAAAGGCAAGTTTAGATAAGTACATTAACATATTGTGTTGTAAGGATGTGTTTGCTTAAAACGAATTGATACTTATTCATTAACTAAAGACATTCTTTTTTTTTTTTTTTCCCCGTAGCTGGGGACCGAACCCGGGGCCTTGAAGCTTGCTAGTCAAGCGCACTACCACTGAGCTAAATCCCCAACCCCAAGACATTCTTCTTGTATATCTGTTGTGGTTTGCCCTGGAGTTGTTTGTACTTTGATGCTAATTCTGCTGCCACAAGAAGGGCTGCCTAGAACCATACTCTGGACTCAGGTGACTTATCAGAACCTTCTCCCCATTTTAACTTGTAAAATAAAGGGGAAAGCCAGTGATTGGGCAGGGGAAGGGAAGGCAGAGCAGAAGAGTTAGCAGGGGAGGGGGGGTGTTTGACAGGAGAGTAGGAGGTGGAAGGAAGATGGAGCTGAAGCATGTGGCCTGGAGAAACAGCAAGTTATAAGGGACCTCATAGCCATGGGAATAGACTTGTTTAGTGGTAAATCTGCCCAATCTAGGCACGAGCTTGTATCCATATTAATCAAGTTGTGTTTTCTTTACACGGGCTTATTTGGGTTGGAGAGGTTACTACAACAAATTGGCCCCCAACCTATCCATTAGAACTCAACTAAACTGAGATAAAAAAAAATCACTCTGACCCCACCCCTAGACCCCCAGATCTCTGGCAGAGATCTAGGCTGGGGCACTGGTGAATTTAGAGCGGACTGGATCTGAGGAGGTCTATAGAGAACTGCAGAGAGGCTCCCTCCCCCAAACCCCATGCAAGGAGCTACAGCCAGGGGCAGCACCAAGAATCGCAGAGAGAGACAGGAGAACCCTGAGCACAACTGCCTGCAAGGGAGTTTTCAGCAAACATGTTGAACAGGTTGCCTGAGATCAGCACACAGGTAAGCACTGCAAGCAGCAACCCAAAGCGGCCCCTCCCTGGGAATAAAGAATAGGAGAGGACTGCACTGTTCTCAATTGACCACTAGAGGGAGAAAAGGTACAAAGGGCTCGGAGCAAGTATTACTTTGATGTAAAGAGAGATAGATACATAACCTTTTGATACTTAGCGATGAGAAACACAATGAATATCTTTTGAGTCTTATGGAATGATATTTTGAAAGGAGGGATGGGGATAGATCTTAACACACCTTATCATTTACCGGTATTGCAATATTTATTCTCTTGATTGACTATGTCTTCCCAAAGACAGGCCCCTAGATAGCAAATTACGTGCCTTAGAAAAGAAATTACAAGTAACACTAGAACAGAATGCTCTGAAGTTCATACAAGAGTCTGAGCAACAGAGAGATAAGCTTAAGAACTTGGCAACATGGCCTAGAGGAAACATTATAACTAAAGGCTCAGGAACTCAGAGGTCAAAATAAGGAACAAAAGAGGAGAACCATGGTTGGAGACAGGAGCTGGAAGAGACACTAGAAATAAGAATTCGACAATTCACAGACCAGACTGAACAGCCAGAAGATAGGGATAAAATCTGGAAGCAAATCTAGAGGCTAATTTACTAAAGCTAGCAAATCAAAATAAAGCAGATGTCACAACATCAGAATTACAACATAAAGAGGAGCTAAGATTATGGAAGTGGGGCCTAGAACAGAAGGTACAGGAAATTAAAGAGCAGCATGAACATCAGAAAGAGGAAATTAAGACTTTGCGACACAGCCTAAAAGAAACACTAGAATAGAAGGCACAGGAAATTATAGATCACTACAAGAGACAGAAAGATGAAAATGAAGGTGGGAGACAGGAGCTGGAAAAGATGTTAGAGCAGAACATACAACAGCTCACAGGTCAGACTAGGAGCAAAGACGAAATAATGAGGTTTGGAAGCAAGACTTGGATAATAACTTCTTAAAATTAATCGATCAAAAAGTAATGGAGAGCAGATTATCAGAGGTGCAATACAAAGAAAAACTCTAACTCTGGAATTCTCCAGTATTTGTCATTTAAAAAAATAAGTCTGGCAGACTGAGGATGTTGACTAATCTCAGAGCAATTAATAAGATTATTCAGCCAATGGGTTCCCTGTAGCCTGGGATCCCACTGCTTTCTTTGTTTCCTAAGGAACGGGCTATCATAGTGATTGATCTGAAAGATTGTTTTTTCACAATTCCTCTACATGAATGTAATAAAGAAAGGTTTGCTTTCTCAATATATACCTTCAGTAGAGGTCCCCCTATAAAAAGATATCAATGGAAAGTCCTGCCACAAAAAAAAATGTTAAATAGCCCCACCTTGTGTCAATATTTTGTACAACAGCCATTGGAGATGATTCTCAAACAACCTCCCCAATGGATGACATCCTATTGGCTAATCCAGATATAAATATCCTGGAAAGAATGTTTGATGAAGTAAAAACAAAACAAAACCAACAACAACAAAAAAAAAACCTTGCCTTGCTGGGGATTGCAAATCGCCCCTGTTAAAATACAAAGAGGGGATTCTATTAATTATCTAGGGTATAAAGAAAGTCTGCAAAGGATTAGGCCACAAAGGGTGCAAATCAAAAGAAACCAATTAAGGACTCTTAAAGGTGTTCAGAAGCTACTGGGAGATATTGACGGGCTAAGGCCTGCAATTGGCTTCACCATTCAAGAACTAAGCAATTTATCTTAAACCTTACAAGGTGGGTTGGGACAAGGTGGGTTGGGGATTTAGCTCAGTGGTAGAGCACTTGCCTAGCAAACATGAGGCCCTGGGTTCGGTCCCCAGCTCCTAAAAAAAGAAAAGAAAAAAAAAACCTTACAAGGTGATAAAGATTTAAATAGCCCAAGTAAACTATCAGCCAAGACTGAGAAAGAGCTGGCTTTGGTAGAAAGGAAATTGCAGGATATGCATCTAGATCGTGTTGATCCAAAGATGGCCTGCATCTTAGTTATCTTAGCTCTATTCAATCCCCTACAGGAATTCTTATGCAGAGAGAAAATTATATCTTAGAATGGCTATTGTTAGCACATAACCAGAGTAAGAAACTAAAAACCTTCATTGAGAAGGTTTCTGAATTGATACTAAAAGGAAAAATGAGACTTTGACAATTAGTCAGAATGGATCCAGCTGAAATTGTGGTACCTTTTACTAAGGCAGAGACTGCCTCATTATGGGCACAGGATGAACACTGGCAAAGAGAATGCAATGATTTCTTGGGAGAGATTAACAGCAGATACCCTAAAGGCAAGTGACTTCAGTTCGTAAAAAGAACTAACTGGATTCTCCCTCAGATAATAAAGGGAACTCCAATATCTGGAGCCCCTACATTTTACATTGATGTCAGTAAGTCAGGAAAGGCAGGATATAAATCAGAAGATGTAAGTAAGGTGGCTGTGAGTCCCTATAAGTTGGTTCAAAAATCGGAATTATCTGCTATGCTCATGGTGTTGTCAGATTTTCAAGAGTCTCTTAATATAGTAACTGACTCTCAATATGCAGAAAGGGTTGTTTTACACATAGAGACTGCTGACCTTACTCAGGATGATTCTGAATTGACTTCACTATTTACTCAGCTACAACAAATGATCAGAAATAGGAATATATAGATATAGATATAGATATAGATATAGATATAGAGATAGAGATAGATATAGAGATATAGATATAGATATAGATATATATCACATACAGATCTGCCAGGCCCTCTGGTGCAAGGTAATAAGGACATTGACCAGATATTGATAGGAAGTGCACTAGAGGCTTTAGATTTCTGTAAAAAACACCATGTTAACAACAAAGGTTTGAAGAATGAATTCTCGGCACCCAAATCCCATGGGAGGGAGAGCTAAACCTTCAGAGGGGAAGACACGCCTGGGAATCCAGAAGAGACTACACTCTGCCCACATTTCTGACTCTAGAGGAAAACACCTAATGCCAACTGGGACCCCTATGCACAGGGGCCCGAGAAAAGGTGAGGCAGGCCCTTCTGCTTGCCGCCCTCACAGAGAGGTGAAATGCAGCCCCCCAGGAGCAACTTCAGGCCCAGGACCAGAGGTAAGACCAACTTTTCTGCTCCAAGTGACCTGACTGGTGGACTCAGGACACACAGAGGCAAAATTCCTCTGGGACTG
This sequence comes from Rattus rattus, assembly GCF_011064425.1. Lineage (NCBI taxonomy): Eukaryota > Metazoa > Chordata > Mammalia > Rodentia > Muridae > Rattus > Rattus rattus. The sequence continues at coordinate 9,544,518 of NC_046171.1, read as the reverse complement.
GGCATTTCCTGTTTTTTGTTGTTGTTGTTGTTGTTGTTGTTGTTTTGTTTTGTTTTGTTTCTTTTTTTTCTTTTTTTCGGAGCTGGGGACCGAACCCAGGGCCTTGTGCTTGCTAGGGAAGTGCTCTGCCACTGAGCTAAATCCCCAACCCCGCATTTCCTGTTTTTAGCTGGAGCCTGAACCTTACTGATTCCAGCACACAGCTCACTGCTCCCAAAACCCTGTGGGGGAGAGAGCTCACCACCCAGACAGGTGGACACTCCTGAGACTGCAGAGCGGGAGAGACCGCCAATACTGCCCACCCTTGCCCACATCCCTGGCCCAAGAGGAAACTGTATAGGGCCTCTGGGAACAGGAAGATAGGGGCACTGAAGCGGCAGGTCCCCTGTGGTCCAGACACCACCTGGATCTGAAGGGACCTGGTCAACAGCTCCCTGCACCCAAATCCTGTGGGAGGGAGAGCTAAACCTTCAGAGGGGAAGACTTACCTGGGAAACCAGAAGAGACTACAGTCTGCCCACATTCCTGACTCTAGAGGAAAACACCTAATGCCATCTGGGACCCCTGAGCACAGGGGCCTGAGAAAAGGAGAGGCAGGCCCTTCTGGTTGCCACCCTCACGGAGAGGTGAAATGCAGACCCCCAGGAGCAACTTCAGGCCCGGAACCAGAGGTAAGACCAACTTTTCTGCTCCAAGTGACCTGCCTGGTGGACTCAGAACCACTCCCACAGGAACAGCTGAAGACCAGTAGACAGGAAAGACTACACGCCTGAAAGCAGAAAACTCTCTTCCCATACCTGGCTGAAAACCAACAGGAAAACAGGTCTACAGCATTCCTCACACACAGGCCTATAGGACGGTCTAGCCACTGTCAGAAATAGCAGAACAAGGTAACACCAGAGACAACCTAATGGCAAGAGGCAAGCATGGGAACCCAAGCAACAGAAACCAAGACTACATGGCATCATCAGAGCCCAATTCTCCCACCAAAGCAAACACTGAATATCCAAACACACCAGAAAAGCAAGATTAGATTTAAAATCACATTTGATCATGATGATGGAGGACTTCAAGAAAGACAGGGGAATGTAAATAAACAAGTAGAAGCATATAGAGAGGAATCACAAAAATCCCTGAAAGAATTACAAGAAAATACAATCAAACAGGTGAAGGAATTAAAAATGGAAATAGAAGCAATAAAGAAAGCACAAAGGAAGACAACCCTGGATATAGAAAACCAAAGGAAGAGACAAGGAGCTGTAAATACAAGCTTCACCAACAGAATACAAGAGATGGAAGAGAGAATCTCAGGAGCAGAAGATTCCATAGACATCATTGACTCAACTGTCAAAGATAATGTAAAGCGGAAAAAGCTACTGGCCCAAAACATACAGGAAATCCAGGATACAACAAGAAGATCAAACCTAAGGATAATAGGTATGTAAGAGAGTAAAGACTCCCAGCTCAAAGGACAAGTAAATATCTTCAACAAAATCATAGAAGATTTCCCTAACCTAAAGAAAGAGATGCCCATAAACATACAAGGAACCTACAGAACTCCAAATAGATTGGACCAAAACAGAAACTCCTCCCGTCACATAATAGTGAAAATACCAAATGAACAAAACAAAGAAAGAATATTAAAAGCAGTAAGGGAAAAAGGTCAAGTAACATACAAAAGCAGACCTATTAGAATCACGCCAGACTTCTCACCAGAGACTATGAAAGTCAGAAGATCCTGGACAGATGTCATACAGACCCTAAGATAACACAAATGCCAACCCAGGTTACTGTATCCAGGAAAACTCTCAATTAACATAGATGGCGAAACCAAGATATTCCATGAAAAAAACAAATTTACACAATATCTTTCTACAAATTCAGCTACAAAGGATAATAAATGCTAAAGCCCAACATAAGGAGGCAAGCTACACCCTAGAAAACGCAAGAAACTAATCGTCTTGGCAACAAAGAGAGAGAGAGAGAGAGAGAGAGAGAGAGAGAGAGAGAGAAGAAAAGCAGACAAACATAATCTCACATCCAAATACTAATATAACAGGAAGCAACAATCACTATTCCTTAATATCTCTCAACATCAATGGACTCAATTCCCCAATAAAAAGACACAAATTAACAAACTGGATACGCAATGAGGACCCTGCATTCTGCTGCCTACAGGAAACACACCTCAGAGATAAAGACAGAAACTACCTCAGAGTGAAAGGCTGGAAAAAAACTTTCCAAGCAAATGGTCTGAAGAAGAAAGCTGGAGTAGCCAGTCTAATATCGAATAAAATCGATTTTCAACCAAAAGTCATCAAAAAAGATAAGGAAGGACACTTCATATTCATCAAAGGAAAAAATCCACCAAGATGAACTCTCAATCCTAAATATCTATGCTCCAAATACAAGGGCACCTTCATACATAAAAGAAACCTTACTAAAGCTCAAAGCACACATTGCACCTCACACGACAATACTAGGGGATTTCAACACCCCACTCTCATTAATGGACAGATCATGGAAACAGAAATTAAACAGAGACATAGACAGACTAAGAGAAGTCATGAACCAAATGGACTTAACAGATATTTATAGACCATTCTATCCTAAAACAAAAGGATATACCTTCTTGTCACCACCTCATGGTACTTTATCGAAAATTGACCATATAATTGGTCATAAAACAGGCCTCAACATCTGTAGAGAGAGAAATAATCCCATGCGTCCTATCAGACCACCACGGGCTAAAGCTGGTCTTCAATAAGAATAAGGGAAGAACGCCCACATATACATGGAAGTTGAACAATGCTCTTCTCAATGATAACCTTATCAAGGAAGAAATAAAGAAAGAAATTAAAGACTTCTTAGAATTTAATGAAAATGAAGGTACAACATACCCAAACTTATGGGACACAATGAAAGTTGTGCTAAGAGGAAATCTCATAGCTCTGAGTGCCTGAAGAAAGAAACAGGAGAGAGCATAGGTCAGCAGCTTGACAGCACACCTAAAAGCTCTAGAACAAAAAGAAGCAAATACACCCAGGAGGAGTAGAAGTCAGGAAATAATCAAACTCAGAGCTGAAATCAACCAAGTAGAAACAAAAAGGACTGTACAAAGAATCAACAGAACCAAAAGCTGGTTCTTTGAGAAAATCAACAAAATAGATAAACCCTTAGCCAGACTAATGAGAGGACACAGAGAGTGTGTCCAAATTAACAAAATCAGAAATGAAAAGGGAGACATAACTACAGAATTCAGAATTCAGAGGAAATTCAAAAAAAAATCAGATCCTACTACAAAAGCCTATATTCAACAAAACTTGAAAATCTGCAGGAAATGGACAATTTCCTAGACAGATACCAGGTACGAAATCAGGAACAGATAAACCATTTAAACAACTGCCATAACTCCTAGAGAAATAGAAGCAGTCATTAAAGATCTCCAACCAAAAAGAGCCCAGGTCCAGATGGGTTCAGTGCAGAATTCTATCAGACCTTCATAAAAGACCTCATACCAATATTATCCAAACTATTCCACAAAATTGAAACAGATGGATCACTACCGAATTCCTTCTGTGAAGCCACAATTACTCTTTTACCTAAACCACACAAAGACCAAACAAAAAAAGAGAACTTCAGACCAATTTCCCTTATGAATATCGAGGCAAAAATACTCAATAAAATTCTGGCAAACCAAATCCAAGAGCACATTAAAACAATCATCCACTATGATCAAGTAGGCTTCATCCCAGGCATGCAGGGATGGTTTAATATACGGAAAACCATCAACATAATCTACTATATAAACAAACTGAAAGAACAAAACCACATGATCATTTCATTAGATGCTGAGAAAGCATTTGACAAAATTCAACACCCCTTCACGACAAAAGCTCTGGAAATAATAGGAATTCAAGGCCCATACCTAAACATAGTAAAAGCCATATACAGCAAACCAGTAGCTAATATTAAACTAAATGGAGAGAAACTTGAAGAAATCCCAATAAATCAGGGACTAGAAAAGGCTGCCCACTCTCTCCCTACTTATTCAATATAGTTCTTGAAGTTCTAGCCAGAGCAATCAGACAACAAAAGGAGATCAAAGGGATACAGATTGGAAAAGAAGAAGTCAAAATATCACTATTTACAGATGATATGATAGTATATTTAGGTGATCCCAAAAGTTCGACCAGAGAACTACTAAACCTGATAAACACCTTCAACAAAGTGGCTGGGTAAAAAATTAACTCAAATAAATCAGTAGCCTTCCTCTACACAAAAGAGAAACAAGCCAAGAAAGAAATTAGGGAAACAACGCCCTTCATAATAGTCCCAAATAATATAAAATACCTCAGTGTGACTTGAACCAAGCAAATAAAAGATCTGTATGATAAGAACTTCAAGCCTCTGAAGAAAGAAATTGAAGAAGACCTCAGAAGATGGAAAGATCTCCCATGCTCATGGATTGGCAGGATTAATATAGTAAAAATGGCCATTTTACCAAAATCGATCTACAAATTCAATGCAATTCCCATCAAAATGCCAATCCAATTCTTCAGAGAGTTAGACAGAACAATTTGCAAATTCATCTGGAATAACAAAAAACGCAGGATAGCTAAAACTATCCTCAACAATAAAAGGACTTCTGGGGGAATCACTATCCCTGAACTCAAGCAGTATTACAGAGCAATAGTGATAAAAACTGCATAGTATTGGTACAGAGACAGACAGACAGACCAGTGGAATAGAATTGAAGACCCAGAAATGAACCCACACACCTATGGTCACTTGATTTTTCACAAAGGAGCCAAACCATCCAATGGAAAAAAGATAGCATTTTCAGCAAATGGTGCTGATTCAACTGGAGGTCAGCATGTAGAAGAATGCAGATCAATCCATGCTTATCACCCTGTACAAAGCTTAAGTCCAAGTGGATCAAGGACCTCCACATCAAACCAGATACACTCAAACTAAAGTAGGGAAAAATTTCAAGCACATGGGCACCGGAGAAAATTTCCTGAACAAAACACCAATGGCTTATGCTCTAAGATCGAGAATCAACAAATGGGATCTCATAAAACTGCAAAGCTTCTGTAAGGCAAAGGACATTGTTGTTAGGACAAAACGGCAACCAACAGATTGGGAAAAGTTCTTTACAAATCCTACAACTCATAGAGGGCTTATATCCAAAATATACAAAGAACTCAAGAAGTTAGACTGCAGGGAGACAAATAACCCTATTAAAAATGGGGTTCAGATCTAAACAAAGAATTCACACCTGAGGAATGCTGAATGGCTGAGAAACACCTAAAGAAATGTTCAACATCTTTAGTCATAAGGGAAATGCAAATCAAAACAACCCTGAGATTTCACCTCACACCAATGAGAATGGCTAAGATCAAAAACTCAGGTGACAGCAAATGCTGGTGAGGATGTGGAGAAAGAGGAACACTCCTCCATTGTTGATGGGATTACAGACTGGTAAAACCATTCTGGAAATCAGTCTGGAGGTTCCTCAGAAAATTAGACATTGAACTACCTGAGGATCCAGCTATACCTCTCTTGGGCATATACCCAAAATATGCCCCAACATATAACAAAGACACATGCTCCACTATGTTCATAGCAGCCTTATTTATAATAGCTAGAAGCTGGAAAGAACCCAGATGCCCTTCAACAGAAGAATGGATACAGAAAATGGGGTACATCAACACAATGGAATATTACTCAGCTATCAAAAACAACGACTTTATGAAATTCATAGGCAAATGGTTGGAACTGGAAAATATCATCCTGAGTGAGGTAACCCAATCACAGAAAAACACACATGGTATGCACTCATTGATAAGTGGCTATTAGCCCAAATGCTTGAATTACCCTAGATGCCTAGAACAAATGAAACTCAAGAAGGATGATCAAAATGTGAATGCTTCACTCCTTCTTTAAAAGGGGAACAAGAATACCCTTGGCAGGGAAGAGAGAGGCAAAGATTAAAACAGAAACTGAAGGAACACCCATTCAGAGCCTGCCCCACATGTGGCCCATACATATACAGCCACCCAATTAGACAAGATGGATGAAGCAAAGAAGTGCAGACCGACAGGAGCCGGATGTAGATCGCTCCTGAGAGACACAGTCAGAATACAGCAAAACAGAGGCGAATGCCATCAGCAAACCACTGAACTGGAGAACAGGACCCCCGTTGAAGGAATCAGAGAAAGGACTGGAAAGAGCTTGAAGGGGCTCGAGACCCTTATGAACAACGTGCCAACCAACCAGAGCTTCCAGGGACTAAGCGACTACCTAAAGACTATACATGGACTGACCCTGGACTCTGACCTCATAGGTACCCTAGTAAGATCACCAGTGGTAGGGGAGGCCCGGGGTCCTGCTAAAACGGAACCCCCAGGGAACTAGACTCGGGGGGGGGGGGCGGCAATGGGGGGGGGGTTGGGAGGGGAAACCCCATAAGGAAGGGGGGGGGGAGGGGGATGTTTGCCTGGAAACCGGGAAAGGGAACACTCGAAATGTATATAAGAAATACTCAAGTTAATAAAAAAAAAAAAAGAATCATGTAGAACCCCCCATCACCATTATGAATCTGTCTTTCACTGTAACCTGAGTGTCTGCAAACAGATGCAGAGATGGGCAAGACACAGATGGGTATGCATATTGCTTTACATAGAGAACCTTTCTTTAAAAAAGAGAGATTTATTTATTATATATATGTGCACTGTAGCTGTCTCAGACACATCAGAAGAGGGCAGCAGATCCCATTACAGACAGTTTCGAGCCACCATGTGGTTGCTGGGATTTGAACTCAGGGCCTCTGGAAGAGCAGTCAGTACTCTTGACCACTGAGCCATCTCTCCAGCCCAAAAGGAACCTTTCTTAAAGGAGAAAAAAAAAAAACAAAAAACAAAAACAATAACAAACCAGACACAGACTCTTCCAAACCTTTGTTATTCTCATCCACATCATAACACCCCTGATCAGAAAATCTATGATGACCATAGCTCCAAGGACAGCACCAACAGTGGACCTGGTGGGCATACTGGACTGAGGAGGCTCTGAGAAGGGAAGGGTAACGACATGAAGGGAAAGGAGAAACACGATGACCCCAGCTCTCGGCCCTGACCAGCTCAGGGCCTGCAGAAGGCTCCAGCTTTTCCTGACCCCAGCTCTGCACCCACATCCTCCTTACCCCATCTCAGGGCGAGAGGTTCAGGCAGCACCTCATGCTCCACATGGCATGTGTAATTCTGCTCCTTCCCAAGAGGCACCACCACAGATGCCCACTTCTGGAAGGTCCCAACCCCCAAAGACCTGGTCTCCACAAGCTCCATGTCCTGGGTCAGTTCCTCCCCATTCAACTGCCAGGTCAGGGTGGTGTCAGCAGGGTAAAAGCACAGGGCTCAGCACCTCAAGATGACATCACCTTCAGGACAGGGGTGATGGGTCACAAGTGCCTTTGGGGGATCTGAGAAGAAGAACTGGAAATTTGGGCATCTTGTGTTCTTCCTAGGAACCCCAGATGTGCCTGTGACACCACCTAGGAAGGAAAGGACTAGGGCAAAGGTCAATTTCCCTCACTAAGTTAGATATGGAGTCCTGGAAATTCTAGACCTAGGGCCCAGGATCAGATATGCATCCAAACAGGAAAAAGGGACCCCTGCTTTTGTCTGGGTGGGGCTCAGAGATTCAGCATCACAGAGTTCACAGAGGTTGGGTGTGGGCAGAAAAAAAGGCCTGAGAGAAGCCATAGATCAAAGGGGCTGCAGATTCAAGGGAGCAGCTTCCTGTTCTTTCAGGAACCCTGTCTTCATCCTGAGGAGACTCTGAACTGTCCAGAGACAAAGGTGCTCCTTTGTGAGAGCCAGGCTCTGATACAGTCAGAAAACACAGGAGTGCTCTCCCCCTAGTATATTGAAGAGAGAGAGCTATAGGCTGGAAGCTGCTGTCAAATGAAGAGACACCAAGTATTTCTGGTAAGATCAGGTATAAGAAGGGAGTGTCCACTCTCCCTCTCTTCCTTGATATGATGCTCAAAGCCTTAGCTATTTCAATTAGACAAGAGGGAGGGCATGAAAGGGAAAGGAAGCAGTCAAATGATCTCTGATTTCAGATGATAGAATTCCTAAAGATCGTGTGGAGTCCTCTAGAAAACATTCAGGCCTAATAAACACTTATTATAGCTGGATACAAAATTAGGTTTAAAGGGACCTATGTATCCTAGGAAATGAGAGAACTCCACAATGAAAACTTCAAGATACTGAAAAAGGAAATCGGAGAAGACGATGTTAGACGCTGGACAGAAAACCCATGCTCTTGACTGCCAGAGTTAATACAGTGATAGTGGCCATACGAATAAAATTAACCTCCAGATTCCATGCACTACTATCAAAATTCTGATTTATTTGATAGGTTTAGAAAAAAATACGAACGAGTATGAACAACCAAACAATCTTAAGGACTAAGAACTGGAGGCGTTTCCATCCCAGCCTCAAATTACACCACAGAGCTGTAGTGGCAGGGACAGCCTGGAACTGGGAGAGAATAGACAGGAAATCACAGGCATGGGGTAGACATCCAGGCCATGACATGTCAAGATATGCATCCTCAGTATTCCACAAAGAGTGCAAGATTCACATTGGGGGTGGGGGCGGGGAGGATAGCGCATACCACAAATGATTCCGTGACACAGTTTTCAAATACTTAGGTTTCACCTTGTACCAAAATTACCCCAGCTGAAAGTTTCTTCTTCCTCTGGAGTGAGCCCCACCCGAGGGCACAGGGAGGAGAAGCCCGAGTCCGGTCCTCCCCCCCAACCCCCAGCGCAGCAGCGTCTCCTTCATGTGCTCCCGGTATCTGCGGAGCCACTCCACGCACGTGCTCTCCAAGGAGGCCCTGTATTTCTATCTGTGCTGCAGTGTCCGCGATCCTCCACATTTTCAGGTCTTCGTTTATGGCGATGTAAATCACTGCTTTTGTATGTGTACTGCCGCGGAGGAGGCTCCCGTCCGACTCCACAGCAGACGCTGGAGTGTGTGTGAGAGCCTGCTGGACCCCTCCTTTCACTGAGCTGTTCTGAGAGAAGGCTGAGCTGATCTAGGCTAATGGGTGAAGAAACCCAGACTCTCCTCCCCCGCATAGGCAAGAGAGAGAGGGAGAGGGATGGACCATTGTGTGAAATGGAGAGAAGGACAACCAGTGTGTCCTTTCAGATAAGGAAGAGAGGGGACTGCCCACACTCACCTCCCTTATCTGAAATCTCAGCTATCTCAATTAGACAAAATGAAAAGCATTAAAATAGGAAAGAAAGAAGTCACATTATCTCTTATTCCAGACACCAATTCTTTAACTTGAAAGTCCCAGTTGAGCCCACAGGGAAACTCTTGGACCTAATAAACCCTTCATGTTTCGGGATACAAAATTCCATATTAGAAAGCAGCCTTCATTTATACAACAGTGTACTCTCAGGGAAGGATGTTAGGACAAACATGCCATTCTATGTAACAACCCCCCCCCTAAGAATTAAGCACTTAGTGCTCTATCTAACCAAGGAAATGGGAGACCTCTACAATGAAAACCTCACAACAGAGGGCCTCTGGACAGAAAGCCAATGCTACTGCACTACCAGAGTTAAGATTGTGAAAATGGCCGTTCTACCAAAATTAACCTACAGATCTAATGCATTGCTATCAAAATTCTAATTCATTACATAGGTTTAGAAAAAATACAGAAGACTACGAATAAGAAGGGGAGGTGTTGCAATCCCGACCTCAGATTATACCGCAGAGCTGTAGTGGCCAGAACAGCCTGGAACTGGCATAAAATAGACAGGAAAATCAAAGGCATAGGATAGAGGTCCTGGAAGGAACTGGTCAAAACTATGCATGATCAAGTTTCAACAAAGAACACACATTGGAGTGTCAAAGATGACGCCGCAACATAAGACATAGAATTACACCCGAGAAGATGAACTTTAGATTCTCACCCTTTACCTTGCACAAAAGAAAACTCAAGACCAGGTGTGAGGTGCCTGTTCTGGCCTTCTCCGTCCCCACATCGCCGCCCTGCCCAGCCGCCCGCCGCTGCACCTCATCTGGCCTCCCGGAGAACACCCCCAAGGCAGTGCTGCAGGTTTATATAGGACGCCTGAGCCAAAACTTCCGCGAGGACACCCAGTGCTTTTTCAGCGGCTACAGCTGCCTCATCAAAATCGACCTAAAAAAAAAACGGTACGGTTTCATGGAGTTTCAAGGACTCCCGTGATGCGGACGAGCTGAACAGCAAGGAGCTGTGCGGCCGGTTCGTGATGGTAGAGAGCGCCCGGGGCCCGCGCCCCGACCGACGGTGATGGCTACAGCTTACAGAAGCCGCTGTGGTAGAGTTGGACACAGCAGTCGGAGAACTGGCAGAGGCACATATGGAACAGCTATTCGTACAGAATACAGACTTATTGTCGAAAATCTGTCTAGTCGCTGCAGTTGGCAAGACTTGAAGGATTTCATGCGGCAAGCAGGAGAGGTGACTTCTGCAGATGCTCACAAAGAACGAACAAATTAGGGTGCAATCGAATTTAGATCCTACTCTGACATGAAGCGTGCGTTGGATAAACCGGATGGCACAGAAATAAATGGCAGAAATTGTACCTTCAATAAGCCACGAACAAGTCATAGGCGCTCTGACTCTGGAAGTAGATCACGGTCTAGAAGATCTCTTGAGTTGGCGTCGCAGAAGCAGCCGCTGTAGATCTTGAAGTACCTCAAAAAGTCTCTCCGATCTAGGTCTCCGAGCAAATGTCAAATCTAAGCTTAAGTCTGATCCGGGTTCCCATTCGCACTCAGGAGGCAGATCTAAGGATAAGTGTGGGAAGCCACGAAGTAGGTCACGTTCTTGATCCCCCAAAGAAAATAGAAAAGGACATGTAGTCAAAATCCAAATCCCCGAGCCAGACTCATTCGCCTCTGCGTGCTCCTCCCTCAAAGGCTCCATCCATGTCCCCTCCGCCAAAAACAGCTTCAAGATGCCGTTCTAGATCTCGTTCAAGGTCCGGATCAAGTTCCGGAGATTAACCCTGAACTCTACGTTCTTTGCACACTATAGCTGGACGCTTTTCTACTCACTTAGGCATTTCCTCTTGAGTTGGTGCTCTTCAAGAGCATTTCCTGGAAAGGGAATTTGATTTGTGGCCAAACTTAATGAGAAAAAGATGAGGTTCTGAAATGCTGATGTGAAGAATTTGTAGAATTAAGATAATTTTGATTTTGTAGCCTTTGAGCTAAAATAACTTTTGTAAAGATTAAGCTCATTTAGTTTTTCTTCTATTAATTTATTTTTTATTTTTTGTATTGCATCAGGATCTGTTGCAAGGTTCTGTTGTTTTCTTTTGTTTATTTTTTGTTGACATCTTTTTTTTTTTTTTTTTTTGGTTCTTTTTTTTCGGAGCTGGGGACCGAACCCAGGGCCTTGCGCTTCCTAGGCAAGCGCTCTACCACTGAGCTAAATCCCAACCCTCTTTTGTTTATTTTTAAATTAACTGTTGAAGCTTTGGGTACTGCAGGCTTTAGAGGAAGAACCCAAAACTTATGTTGAAGAACCCAAATTATGTTGGCTTTTTAGAAAGCCTGACTTATGTAAGATTTAGATAAAAGTTTGCTACAAAACAAAAACAAAAAAACGAAAACCCCTCAAAATACTGCAGAGACCTTGGTGAGTCTTTATGGTGTCAAAATGAATACTTTGATCTGGTTAATTTCCTTATCTGATTCTTTTGCCAAGTTTTTTTTGGGGGGGGATAATAATGTTTAAAACCTTAAAAACAATATGAGACGGGCACTATTACAGCTGATATTTTCTTCTTTCTCTGGACTGAGCCCCAGTGGTTGCCTGAGGCCTCCGTTCTGGTGCACTGCAGCGGCTCCTTCCTCTGGGAGGAGTCTACATAGCCGCTCAAAGCACTTCAGGAAGGCTTTCTGTCTCTCTGCCGCAGCATCCTGCTCCCACTTACATAAGGTAATCTGCGCGCCGCCAACCACGTTTTCGGGTATTCATTTAGGGCGATGTAGTTGCGGCCATCATAGGCTTACTGTGTGTACACAGGGAGGAGGCTGTCATCCGACCCCACATCACAGCCAGACATCTACCTGCAGTCGGCCCCGCCCGCTCATTCCTCCCTAGGAATCCTCTCAACTGAAAGTGAAAGTGGGTCCCCGGTTCTAGGTCCCCGCAGGTCCCGCAGATTGGGAAGAACCTCAGACCTGGGTCACACGTTCTCTCAGTCCTGTTCATAGTGAAGCAGAGGGGTCGACCCTGGATCACTCACAGCCCTCTTTCTGGTTGTATAGCCCAGCAGGGCCCTCGGGTCCACTCCTAAGATCTGTTCTTCATTCTTGACACTCTGTGTCTCTCGCTCCCAATACTCCGGACCCTTCTGTTCCACCTGCAGCGTGCGCACCTCCATCCTCAGAGCTGTTGAAGCACATCAACTGTGTGTTGGCCACGTAGCCCACAACAATGAACCCGGACTCCCCACTGGTTAGCCGGGACAAGGTGGTGACGAAATATCAAAACAAGTGAGAACCTGGGGGCGGTGCACGGTGAGACCCGATCTCCTCCAGAAACCCCAGGCGGGGGCGCGGGCTGGAGGAGGGCAGGTTGCAAAGCTCAGGACGCCAGAGAAAGGGCAGAGAGTCTGGTGGGCAAGTTGAGGAAGCAGCTACCCTGGTGCCGCCCCCCACCCCACGCAGAGGCCCTTTCCTGCCCCACACTACACTCACCTTGCCGGTCAGGGTCCAAGCCACCAACAGCAGGAGAAGCCTGCAGGGCGCCATCAGGCATCTCTAGAAATGCAGGACACCTTTGATTACAGCGGATCTATTCAGTGCACAGCAACCTGGTCACTGCAGCACACTCACTTCCTATACTGAGGACACCATGGGCACCCTTAATAAAGTGGGTGGCCACACCTCCTAGCCAGGGTCACCCTGTGTTCCTTAGAGTCAGGAAGTGACAGGTGAAGTGAAAGCTAGGGATCAGGGCAGAGGTCTGAGCTCCTCCAAGGAATGCAGGATTTCTCTTATTGATACAAAGCCAGTCTCTGCTGTGTGTTCGAACCCCGGTGCACACCATAATACGCACATAGAAAAGACATTCCATTCAAGGACAGAGTGGGGGGGGGTTTACCCTTCTTTTCAACCTTCTGTCTGTCCTGGTTCCAGATAGGTGGGAAGGTAACCAAATAAGCACTGGGAAGTCAGTTCCAGCCAACAGAGAAACCACTGTCCCTCCATATGGCTTTTAAAGAACTCAGAAAATAAAATAAAACACAGCTTTAGCATCGAGATACCGACTCTAGAGTTTAAAGTTCACCTCTGGTATTGACAAAGTCTAAAAGAGCCTTGATGCGTTTTTTATTTTTTCCCCCTCTGCCAGTTTCACAAACCATCCATGTGAGAATTCTTTTGCCCTTGGCACTCAGCTACAGGCAAACTCCTTTCTGTGCCCACACTACTGATAGTACATCAGATGGGGTGGGGTGGATGGGTAGGTGAGGGATGATGGGGATGTGGTCACACCACTCTTTATCCCATAATGGTCGTAAAAGGACATTTGGAGCAAAAGTTGGTGTGTTTTGTTTCATTGTTTATTTTGTGTTGTTGTTGGTGTTGGTGTTGGTGGTGGTGGTGTGGTGTGGTGGTGGTGTGTGTATGTGTGTGTGTGAAATTGCTTTGTGGTGGTGTGGAGTAGGGGTGTGTGCATGCATTCCACCAAGTGCTTGTGACAGCCTCAGGACAAATGTCATGAACAGGCTTCTTCCTTCTTGCACAAAATGCAGCAGAGACCTTGGTGAAGTCTCCGTGGGTTCAAAATGCCTACTTTACCCTTGATCTGGTTAATTTCCTTAAGTGATTCTTTGGCCACGTTTTTTTTTATTTTGGTAATAATGTTTTAAAACTTGAAAACAAGGTGAGACAGGTTTTTATTACAGCTGATATTTTCTTCTCTCTCCGGACTGAGCACCAGCTCGAGGGTGGTTGCAGTGGTTGCCTGAGGCCTCTGTACCTGTGCGCTCTGCCTCTCTCCTTTCTTGTCTCCAGGTATCTCCGTAGCCACTGGATGACTCACTCCAGGCAGGCCTTTGTGTCTCTCTGCAACATCAGCTTGCTCCCACTTGTATCTGGTGATCTGCGCCATCGCAGCCATCCACATTTTCAGGTGTTCATTCAGGGAGATGGAAGCCGGGCCATTGTAGGGATACTGCGGGTACTCGGGGAGGAGACTCCCTTCGACCCCATGTCACAGCCAGATTTCCAGTGTGTGAGAGCCTGAGGGACCCTGGGAACAGGCACACCTGCCCATCATTCCCTAGAAATCCTCTCAATTGAAAGTGAAAGAGGATCCGAGGTTCTGGGTCCCAGCAAATTCCGCCAGTTGGGAAGAACCTTTGACATGGGTTGGGCCTCTCAGTCCTGTCCATAGTGAAGCGGAGGGGTTGTGACCTTAGACTTGGGATCACTTATGGTCCTTGCTCTGGTTGTAGTAATCCAACAGGTTCCTCAGGTCCACCGCCAAGGTCTGCTCTTCATTTTTTCTACTCTGTGTCTCTCGATCCAAATACTCAGGACCCTTGTGCTCCACCGGGGCGTGAATGGCTCCATCCTCAGAGTTCTGGCATCACTGTCGAAGAACACAAACTACATGTGGCCTATGTAGCCCACAAGGATGAACGCGGAGGCCAGGCCAGGAAATGGTGGTGACAAAATACCAAAACAAGTGAGAGCTTGGGGCAGCGCACGCTGAGGCCTTATCCTCTTCCAGAAACCCAAAGCAGGTGCACGGGTCCAGAGGGGGTGCAGGTTGCAGCACTCAGGACGCTTGAGAGGGGGCACAGGGACTGGGTCAGGGTCCAGGCCAGGGCAGCCACCGTCAACAAGAGAAGCATGCAGGGTGCCACCAGGCAGATCAGAGATACAGGACACCTTTGATTACAGCAGCTCTACGCAGACTTTACATCTACTGCACACAGTGACACTGGTTGTTTTCTCAGGATCTCACGATCCAATGCAGAACCTGCCAACCGCCTGACCAATTGTGCTGTCATCCGGGTTCAGATGCAGCACTTCAAGTCGGTCCATCTACTCCATCTATGAGCTGCTAGATCAGGTGGAGGAGCGAGTGCTGCAGAACCAGATCCAGGAACAGGTCCTGAAGCATGGCTGTGACTGAAGCCTTCTCCCACCTGCAGCCTGCAGAGCAGCTCCAGGGAGCCCAAGACACCCATGGAGGCTCCATTGAGGTCGAGGCAGGAGAGGAGTCTACAGAGACTGAGTGTTTCTGGAAATACCAGAGAAGGGAATGTCCAGGGAAAGATGGCTTTACAAAGTGAACTCGCTAAATTGGAAGGAAAGATGAAGGAATGGAGCTGGGTGCCCAGGGCGGAAAGAAAAAACTGACTGAGATGCTCTGGTCCATGCTGAGCCAGAAGCAGCCATTGCCTGCTGCTGAGCTGCTGACTACCAGGGGCTGTTCTCAGGAGCCAAGCAGGGTCTTCAGGTCCAGTAGGAAAGTCTGCTCCGTACCTTTGGCTCTCTTTATCTTCAGGTCCCAGTACTCAGGCCCTTCCTGCTGCAGCCAGGAAGCCCTGTGTCTCTGTGGAAGCTCAGGAAATGGGTGTTGTCCACTTAGCTTTCCAATAAGTAGGGCTCCTCCAGGACAAGGCAGTGAGTAAATACCACAGTGTGATCCCGTAGAGTGTAAGGGGTGAGGACCCACCTCCTCCTGGGACCCCTAAGGGATGCACTGGCCCTAAGGGGAGCACTACACTTGACTGGGGGATGGAGGGGGGGAGGACACAGGTGGAAAAGGGTCAGGTGGTGTGATCAGAAACGCAGGGGCGTGGCTTCCCCAGTAACCACTCCCCCTCTTCTCTGCAGAGGCCATTTTCCCCGCCCCCTTGCACTCCTTGGAGCTATTCTGGTTAGGGACCTGGGGAGCCACCAGTTAGGCAGATCTTGAGATGCAGGGCAGGTTTGATTCCTGGGGATCTGTGAGGATTTTATAACGAATGTCCTTAGACAAGCTGGCTGCTTTTTCAGGATCTCACTATCCAACGGGGTTGATAACAGCCAACTAGTAACCAGTGTCAGTGCAGAAGGACTTCACCGAGGGTGGAGGTGGGGCATGAGACTAGGGAGATGGGGAAGAGCCTGCTAGGGCTACTCCATCCCAGACCTCAACAGCAGACTTGTCCAGACCCTGTGATGCTGGACAGAGCACTGGCATGTCGCCCTCTCTCCACACCTTTCCTAATCTGGAATTGAGAAGAGACCTACAGGAAAATCTTATTTCTTCATCTCCTTCCTCCTTCCTCTTCTTCTTTCCCTTCGTATAATACCACCCTAAACTCTGGCGTTTAAATTTTATTACATTACTGTATTGCATGGGCATGTGTGCGTACATGATTGCATGTGTGCATGTGAGTGCACGCGCGTGTGCGCGCGTGTGTCTGTCTTTTTGCACGTTTTCCCAGCTGTCTTCTGACTGCAGCACAGATGAGGAGGTCCAAGGGAGACTTGCAGAACCTGGTTCTCTCCTTTCACTGTGTGGGTCTCAGGGATAGCATTGGTGACAAGTGCTTTCTAAACTAAGCCACTAACCTTATCTTCCAAGCTCCATATATGTATTCCTCTAGAGCTGTAGGAGTTTTCATTCAGTCACTGGAGACCAAGATTTCTCTGTTTACCAAGGACAACTGCCTTTATGATAAGATTTAATTAGTCAATAACAGTAAAAATGACTGTTGCTGAAGCCATTGTAAGGTGATCTAGGGTTAAGTGCATTCTCACGATTGGAGGTGAGGGTCATTCTTGCCCACACAAATCGGCATGCCCTGGGGAATGGTGGCATGCCTGCCCAACTCAGCACCAGGAATGCCACCCCTAGCTCAACTCAGTGAGCAAGGGAAAGTTTGCAGTAGCCCCTGAGCCTCCAGCACTTTCTATCTTAGAATAACAAACCACAAAGTTAGAGGAAGAAGCAGAAGAGGTTAAAGAGCCTTGTCCGAGACCTGGTGACCAACCAATGAGCTCTTGAATATTTCTATGCTCATTTTTCAGCAGTCACTGTGATTGGCCTACACCAAGTCACATATTCTAATGAGAGTGACAAATCAAGGCTGCTGGAGTCACATTAGTCACTAAACAGTCAGTCACAGACAGCACTTGGTGCAGCACAAGTGATCTGCAGGGATCCCTGGGACCTGTTTTCTTTCTTTCTTTCTTTCTTTCTTTCTTTCCTTCTTTCTTTTTTTCTTATCCATGCTTCCTTTATTCCATTACCAACCGCCGTGCCACATCCAGGCAACAACACACAAACTAGTTGTAATCCAGTTGTACAAGGATCTGACGTTTACAGTACATTTAAGGCTTTTAAATTTGAAAAAAAGAAAACTAAAATAGGAACAAAGAACCCCAAACCCAACCCCGAAACCAATACAAACAGTGTAGTGATTTCACCATCTCCTTTCTGATGTTCACCTGGCACAGCTCAGTGTCGAAACCCGAATACCTCCTCAACTAAGAGATCAGCTTTGGGTAATTTAGTTACCTAAATTCTTCAAAGCAGAAACTTGGAATTTTTGTCTTAGAAATGTCATAAAAATTTTAATAGCAAAACATAGGAATAAAAGCATATTAACGGGCTGGAGAGATGGCTCAGCGGTTAAGAGCACCCGACTACTTTTCCAGAGGTCCTGAGTTCAATTCCCAGCAACCACATGGTGGCTCACAACCATCTGTAATGGGATCTGGTGCCCTCTTCTGGTGTATCTGAGGACAGCTACAGTGTACTCATATATAACAAATGAATAAAAAAAAAAAAACTTGGAACATTTGTTTAAAAAAAAAAAAAGCAGGGTTGGGGATTTAGCTCAGTGGTAGAGCGCTTGCCTAGCAAGCGCAAGGCCCTGGGTTCAGTCCCCAGCTCCGAAAAAAAAGAAAAGAAAAAAAAAGCATATTAACAAAATGTGTTCAATCATTTACGATACAAACAAGGAATCTGCAGTCTGTTGTTATAGCCTAACAAAAGAAATTTGTGCACAATGTACTTGCAAATGTGTACAGGGCTTTAAAAAAGCTGACAAGGAGGACTTTACAGAAGGACAGCTGACCAGGCTCCAGTAGACCAGACAATGAAAATATTAAAACTCTTGGCTAGAAATAAATTTACACTAAAAAAAAAATACCCCAGTTTCCTGCTGTTTAAGAATATTCCAGTTGTATTAATGGTAACAGTTGATGAAGCTGTTAGTGATAGTTCCAGGAAACCATTCTTCATATATGGGAGAAGACTGGTGGGTTAACAGGAGTGAATGGAGGATTTCTCACAGTTTGCCGGTTACAATACCATAGCTTCACAAAGGAATCTCACCCTTGGCACCAGGGCTTAAAGCGCCCCAGGTCACGTGGGTGAGATGGTGATCTTGCACCGGTGGGTGGGGGAATCAGAGGTGACAGGGAGGGAGACAGACTTGATCACACTGTAGTCTACAGCCCTGGGAAACAGTCCTCAAGGTCAGCTCCAGTTCCCACTCCTGCAAGGTCTTGCAGCTGAGAATACAGCGGCTCAGCCTACTGGAAGGTGGAGATTAGGTACAAAGGACACAGTGTTAGCTCTTTAAGAGAACACCCAAAGGCTGTGCCCTTCTCCGTGGTTAGTAGGGATCGCTGTTAAATCCAGTCAAAGCGTGTGCAAACAAGGATCCTGGCTTCACAGTAATGAGGTAAGGTCAGTCGCCCTCTTCAGGAATTGGGAAGCTCCTGAGATATGAACTGTTTTAGTCGTTCTAGGTACTGTACTTAGAGCTCTAAATCATTGTGCCCAACCCCCTCAACCCACAGGGGCTCAACAGCATGGGGACAGCGCTCATATATCACCAAGCCTTGGGAGAAATCGATGACCTCAACCTCGGTACCTTGAATGACAAACACAGGAGAAGTGACTTTAGATGTCTTGTCAATGCTGAGGAAGCATCAAGACAGTATGTTTTCCTGGTATCCGGAAAAGCAATCCAGACATCAGAGGGGAATGGAGGATGATGGCTGCACACTTATATCGCGACGCCAGGTCCAGAGTGGGGAGGGTGCCAATGCTCTGTCCATAGAGGTTAACGTTTTCAGGACTCAGGCCATACCGGGTGTACAGCGCCTGCCATGCAGCCTCGATCTTCGATCTTCGGCGTAGAAATTCTTTTCAGAGGGCTTGCCTGGTGTTCACGCCATAGGCCAAATAGTCGTAAAAGAAGATGTTGCAGTTAATGCGCGAGCCCATGCCAATGTAGAAGCTACACATCTGGCCCAAGTCCACCGCGTTGGCTTTGCATGTAGGGGTTGGAGGGAGCCCAGCGCACGAACACGCTGCCCAGAAGGTTGTCAGGGGCCCTGCGCGACACGAAGAGCTCTACTGCGTCCAGTTCGCGCTGCGTATACTTCCAGTTGGCGCGATCGCTCAGGTGCAGGATGCACACACCGGGGCCTGCACACTCCGAGGCCAGAGCGCGCTGCGCCGCTGGGGCGGACGCGGGGGTCTCAGGGGCGCGGGCGCACGCTTCTCGGGCGCCAGAACCGTATAGGCGGGTTCTGGTGTCAAGAAGGCCAGCTTGGCGGCTGTGCGGCCGCCAAGGAGGGAAGCAGAAGAGCCAGCACAGCTAGCCCAGGAAGAAGCCATTCACCCTTGGGCCGGGCTCAGGCAAACAGAAGGCCCGGCTCTTGCGTCGGCCGGGAGGGAAGAGGGAAGAGCCGGGAGAGCAGAGGGAGAGTGCGGAGAACACGAGGCCCGCCCTGGCTTCTGCGTCTGCTGGGAGGGGCGGGTCAAACTGTAGCCCCGCCTCCTCAGGCACAGAGAACCGCGTGGCCTCGAAGGTCTTAGACAGAACCTGTTTTCAAGAGCTGTTTTAGAGCAGGTTCGAACATCTAGTGTTCACCATGGAGCAGAGCATCTTCTTCTTGGTAAGCAGACCTGGGGGCTATATTGGTGGGAAAACCAGGACAAGAGAGTTTGGGGAGGAGACAGATCAAAGTCCCATTCAGCCAAGTTCTCAAGTGAAGTTTTCCTAGTGGAGACCAGCATTTCTTTTCTGCAATCGCCCTTCATTGCAGGGCTCAGCTCTCATACCCTTGCCTTTTCTTGTCCTGGAGATCTGAACCGCATTGCGGGACCCTCCCTTCCTATACCTTGGGCACTCTTAGTAAGATGGGTGATCCTCTAAGGTCAATCTTTCAGGGTACCACGTACCTCCTTGTCTATTTTAAAAAGCCACCTCTTTAGTTTTCAATTGCAAACTGCTGTATGAAAGACTTTGTGGGGAGGCCTATGCAATAGATAGGATACTGAGTGATCATGGTGACCTCCACTGTCCCCTCTGGTAAGGCAGACACCTGCTCCTTCCTTCCCTGGACTCTGCCTTGGCTTTAAGAACTTCCTTCTCCGTGAAGCAAGGGATGCTTTCCTAACTTGATTTTTCTTTCTGCCCTTAGGATATTTCTCCCTTCAGGCTGAGAATTCTTTGGTCCTCTTCCAGTCCTAGGCTTTGGGAGAAGGCAGCCATTGTGGCTGGCACAGGAGTCTTGGGAGCTGCAGCCCTCTGGCTGTGCTGGGTAGGTAGCCCTCTTATATTTTCTTCCACATCTAAGGGAGACAAAGGAAAGGAACAGGGGCGTGCTGAGGACAGTGTGCAATGGTGGTGAAGGGTATGTGGGGTGGAAAAGTTGACTGCAAGTTGAATTCTCAGGCATTTTGTCACTGTGTTAGAAATGCGTCCTTACAAGGGTAAAAGAGGTCGCCCAGGCCCCCTTCTTGTTATTTTCAAATATATATTTTTGTTTTTTAAGATTTATTTTATGTGAACGCGTTGCACATAATAATTACCAACCAGGCACGTGGCAGCTTGTGCTATCTGCCAGTCTGTAGCTTTTGTCCCTCTGGAAGCGGCTGTAGCGGCAGAACGGACCACGCAGTGGCGAAAGGGGCAGCGACCGGACGAGGACACAGTGGCAGTCACTGGTAGCAGAAGCGAGCCTGACTCTGGTAGCCAGAGAAGCAGCAAGCCAGACACTTGGACAGGAGGTGCCACTTGCGACCCGATGCCGCCTGGCCTTCGCTGAGCCCAGTCCCGCCAAGCCCGGTTCCCCGGTCGCGGTCTGGCCCGCGCAGCAGTCCGCGCGGGAAACGGGGACCGGATGTGGCGCCTGCTCTCAGAGCTCAGGCTAGGGTGGAGTCGTGGGGCCTAGCTGACTGTGGAGGGAGGCGCGTCCTAGCTCCCGCCTCTGCCCGCTATCAGTGTCCAATCCCCAGCATTCCAGGCCACAGTTTACTTCTGTCCTTGGATTCGTTACGGAGAATAAAGTGACTAATCTAGCATCCCCATAGGCATTCAGCGAATGCTTCGGTTTTCGGGAGTCGCTATTGCTGGATTAGTCTATGGTCTTTACTTTCCCAGCTCTGCGATACTGAGCAGTTTCGGACAGGACATGAGGGAAGTTATGCCTTGTTAGTTCGCAAGAGGAGACTAAGACTACAGAACTCACCTTACCAGAGTTTTGTTTTCTGATCCTGACATTTTTAGTTTCAGATCGGATGATAGGAACGAACAGTTAGTGTACCTTTTGTACGGGGGTTGCCAAAGTAATTCTTTGGTTTCATATCATTAATTGTACTTTTAAAAATTCCAGGGGCTGGAATTCCATTCCAGATGGCTCAGCGGTTAAGAGCACCCGACTGCTCTTCCAGAGGTCATGAGTTCAATTCCCAGCAACCACATGGTGGCTCACAACCATCTGTAAGGAGATCCGATGCCCTCTTCTGGTGTATCTGAAGACAGCTACAGTGTAGTTATATATAATAAATAAATAAATTTTTTAAAAAAATTCCAGATCGGTTCTTGTAGGTCAGGGTTGGTCCCAAACTCTTCGGAACAGGCTGGCTTTGAACTCTGATGCTCCTGTCTTCGTCTTCCAAGTGTTAAAAGTATAGCGTGTAAGTAGGCTTAAGTGTGGTTTGAGAAGAAGAGTAGTTGGTACAGACTTTATATCTAATGATGCAAGCATAGAAGGTCAGTGGAAACGAGGAAGGAATCTGAGCCTGGTCTTTAACCACAGCTACTTGCGGGGTGTGTGTGTAGTGTGTGTGTGTGTGTGTGTGTGTGTGTGTGTGTGTGTGTGTGTGTGTGTGTGTGTGAGAGGTCAGAGCTTGGAAGATGAAGGGCAGTTTGTGAAACTTTGGGACACCTTAATCTCACAATAGTCAAAGGGGTTTTCAGATACAGCTTAGTGGTAGAGCACTGCCTCAAATAAAGATGGACTCCTTTAATTCCCAGTGCTCCTACTACCAAACAATGTTGGGAATAGGAAAGTTAAACAGGAGGTGGTTCTTTGTGATAATGGGTATAGAATTATAATGAAATTCAATGTAAGACGAAGCTAGAGAATTTACAAACACACACACACACACATATAGATATGTTTGTAAATACAGAATAAAATTCTTAAGAAAATACAGAATAATTTCTTAAGGCACCTGAATGTGCTGGCAGTTCTGTTTGTGTGGGAGGGGAGGAGTTGGACAATAAGAAGAAATAGAAGGGACACAAAGAGAAAGACTGGAGGTCAGAGAGTAGGACACAGAGAGGAGGGCAGTAGAGTGGAGGGGAGCAGAGTGGGGAAGAGAAGAGTGAAGGGCAGGAGAGTGGAGTGGGCCCACTGTTGGGCACTAGAGTTGAGTGGAGCAGAGTGGAGGGGAGCAGAGTGACCTGTAGGAGAGTGGGTGAGTCATCTCCATACCTTTGGTTCCTTTCCTAGTCTGACACTCCCACTCTCTACTTTCTATGCTTTGACCTCCTGCCTTCCTCTCATAACCATACAAGTTAGCATCCTGATTTCCTCAGTTCTCTCTCTCCAGGTGACTCCCTTTCTCCCAGGTATTTACCAAGTTCCCAGAGATGCTTTCAGGATCCTGGGATCTGTTTCCTTCCTTCCTTCCTTCCTTCCTTCCTTCCTTCCTTTTTTTCTTCCTCTCTTTTTTTCCTTCCTTCCTTTCTTTTTTCTTCCTTTCTTTCTCTTTTCTTATCCATGCTTCCTTTATTCCATTACCAACCGCCATGCCACATCCAGGCAACAGCACACTAACTGGTAACCAACACAATCTAGTTGTACAAGGATCTGACGCTTACAGTACATTTAAGGCTTTTAAATTTGAAAAAAGAAAACTAAAATAAGACCAAAGGACCCCAAACCCAACCCCGAAACCAATACAAGCAGTGTAGTGATTTCACCATCTCCTTTCTGATGTTCACCTGGCACAGCTCAGTGTCAAAACCCGAATACCTCCTCAACTAAGAGATCGGCTTTGGGTAATTTAGTTACCTAAATTCTTCAAAGCAGAAACTTGGAATTTTTGTGTTGGAAATGTCATAAAAATTTTAATAGCAAAAACATAGGAATAAAAACATATTAACAAAATGTGTTCAATCATTTACGATACAAACAAGGAATCTGCAGTCTGTTGTGATAGCCTGACAAAAGAAATCTGTGCACAATGTACTTGCAAATGTGTACAGGGCTTTAAGAAAGCCGACAAGGAGGACTTTTACAGAAGGACAGCTGGCCAGGCTCTAGTAGATGAGACAAATAAAATATTAAATCTCTTGGCTAGAAATAAATTTACACTAAAAAAATACCCCAGTTTCCTGCTGTTTAAGAATATTCCAGTTGTATTAATGGTAACAGTTGATGAAGCTGTTAGTGATAGTTCCAGGAAACCATTCTTCATATATGGGAGAAGACTGGTGGGTTAACAGGAGTGAATGGAGGATTTCTCACAGTTTGCCGGTTACACTACCATAGCTTCACAAAGGAATCTCACCCTTGGCACCAGGGCTTAAAGCGCCCCAGGTCACGTGGGTGAGATGGTGATCCTGCACCGGTGGGTGGGGGAATCAGAGGTGACAGCGAGGGACACAGACTTGATCACACTGTAGTCTACAGCCCTGGGAAACAGTCCTCAAGGTCAGCTCCGGTTCCCACTCCTGCAAGGTCTTGCAGCTGAGAATACAGCGGCTCAGCCTACTGGAAGGTGGAGATTAGGTACAAAGGACACACTGTTAGCTCTTTAAGAGAACACCCAAAGGCTGTGCCCTTCTCTGTGGTTATTAGGGATCACTGTTAAATCCAGTCAAAGCGTGTGCAAACAAGGATCCTGGCTTCACAGTAATGAGGTAAGGTCGGTCGCCCTCTTCAGGAATTGGGAAGCTCCTGAGATATGAACTGTTTTAGTCGTTCTAGGTACTGTACTTAGAGCTCTAAATCATTGTGCCCAGCCCCCTCAACTCACAGGGGCTCAACAGCACGGGGACAGCGCTCATATATCACCAAGCCTTGGGAGAAATCGATGACCTCATCCTCTGTACCATGAATGATCAACACAGGAGAGGTGACTTTAGATATCTTGCCATGCTGGAGGAAACATCAAAGCAGTATGTTTTCCTGGCATCCGGAAAAGCAACACGCAATCCAGACATCAGAGGGGAATGGAGGATGATGGCTGCACACTCATACCGCGAGGCCAGGTCCAGAGTGGGGAGGGTGCCAATGCTCTGTCCATAGAGGATAACGTTCTCAGGACTCAGGCCATACCGGGTGCACAGCGTTGCCATGCAGCGTCGATTTCAGCTTAGAGATTCTTTTTAGAGGGCTTGCCTGGAGTTCACCCCCATAGGCCGAATAGTCGTAAGAGAAGATGTTGCAGTTGATTCGCGAGCCCATGCGGATGTAGAAGCTACAGGTCTGGCCCAAGTCCACGGTGGCGTTGCGGTGTGAGAAGAGCAGCGTGGAGGGTCTGGAGAGCGCCCAGCGCAGGAACATGCAGCCCAGACGGTTGTCAGGGGACATGCGCGAGAAGAAGATCTCTAATGCGTCCAGTTCGCGCTGCGAGTACTGCCAGTTGGCGCGATCGCTCAGGTGCAGATCGCACACGGGGGCCCGCACCCTCCTCGGCCGGAGCGGGCTGGGCCGCTGGGGAGACGCGGGGGTCGCAGCGGGCGCGGGCGCACGCTTCTCGGGAGCCAGAACTGTGTAGATCGGTTCGGGCGGCAAGACGGCGGCTCGGACAAGGAGGGCCGCAGAAGTGTGGTCACAGCTCACCCAGGAAGAAGGCGTCCATCCTAAGACAAGGCTCTGGCAACCGACCGGCGGAAAGTGCAGGGAGCGCAGAGGGAAAGGGCTGGGAATTGAAGACTGGCTGGGGGAATCCCGAAGCAGCGACGTTCTGCAGAAGGGGGCGGGACAAATTGCCGCCCCGCCTTGAGGCTACTTAACTCAGGAACCACACAGAGAAGCACAAAACAGCGTGGACGGAACCCGTTTTCAAGAGCTGGTCTAGAGCAGGTTGGAAGATCTAGTGTTCACCATGGAGCAGAGCATCTTCTTCTTGGTAAGCAGACCTGGGGGCTATATTGGTGGGAAAGCCACAACAAGAGAGTTTGGCGAGGAGACAGATCAAAGTCCCACGCAGCCGAGATCTCAAGTGAATTTTTCCTAGTGGAGGCCAGCATTTCTTTTCTGCAATCGCCCTTCATTGCAGGGCTCAGCTCTCATACCCCTGCCTTTTTTGTCCTGGAGACCTGAGGCTCCTTGCAGGACCCTCACTTCCTATACAGAAGACACAATGGACACCCATAGTAACGTGGGTGGTCCTCTGAGGTCAATCATGCAGGGTACCACATACCTCCTGTCTATTTTAAAAACTGGGTCTTCAGTTTTCAATTGCAAAGTGCTGTGTAAAAGTCCTTGTGGGGAGGTCTATGCAATGGATGTGATACCGAGTGACCTTGGTGGCCTCCACTGTCCCTCTGGTAAAGCAGACACCTGCTCCTTCCTTCCTTCCCGGTACTCAGCCTTGGCTTCAAGAACTTCCTTCTCTGTGAAGCTAGGGATGCTGTCCTAACTCTTGATTTTTCTTTCTGCCCTTAGGATATTTCTCCCTTCAGGCTGAGAATTCTTTGGTCCTCTTCCAGTCCTAGGCTTTGGGAGACTGCAGCCATTGTGGCTGGCACAGGAGTGTTGGGAACTGCAGGCCTTTGGCTGTGCTGGGTTTGTAGCCCTCTTACCTTGTGTTCCACATCTAAGGGAGAAAAGGAAAGGGACAGGGGCGTGCAGAGCACAGTGTGCAATGGTGGTGAAGGCTAGGTGGGGTGGAAAAGTTGACCTCAAGATGAATTCTCAGGCATTTTGTCACTGTCTTAGAAATGAGTCCTTACAAGAGTAAGGGATGCCGCGGAGGCCCTGCTTCTTGTTATATTCAAATATATATTTTTGTTTTTTAAGATTTATTTCATGTGAACGTGTTGCATGTGATAATTAACAAACAGGTGCGAGGCGGCATTTGCGATGCCAGGCTGTAACTGTTGTCCTTCTGGAAGAGGCTGTAGGAGCAGCAAGGGACAGCGCACGGAGCAAGGCCCAGTCAGGTTGCAATGCCTGCCCTAGTGGCGGCAGGGGCAGCGATGGGAGGGGGACGCGGTGGCAGTCGCGGAGGCGGAGGCAAACCTTAATTCTGGTCCCTGGAGTAGCAGCAAGGCAGAGAACGCAATGCTCAGCCTGAGCCAAGATCTTCCACCTACCCCGGGGGCCCCACCCCCGGCCAGGCCCTTGGCCAGAGTCTCGGCCCAGCTCACGCCGCTGCGGGTCTGGCCAGGCCTTTCCGCCCTGCTCGCGACCGGTCTCTACCTTCCGCCCGGCGAGCCCCGCGCCTCCCCCCCCCTCCCCGGGCTCGCCTGTCCGGGTCTGGGCCCGCCCCGAGTGCCCTGCGCCCCCTGTGCTCGCTTGGCCGGGGCTGGGGCCCGCCCCGCGCGCCCGCGACCCCCGCGCTCGCCTGGCCAGGGCCCCGGGACAGAGGGCTCTGAGCTCAGGCTGGCGTGGAGTTCTGGCAGCAGCCAGGACTGTCTGTGCAGAGGGGCGCTTCTCGCTCAGGGCGCTGCCTGCTGTCATTGCCCAGACCCCAGCTCCCCAGAGAAAGCACCTAAGAAATCGTCATAAAGATCGATAAAAAAGTGCCACAGTTCACTTCTGTCCTCGGATTTGTCTCGAAGTATACTGTGACCAATCTACCATCGTCATAGACATTCAGAGACTGCTTCAGTTTGGAGTCGGTATTACTGGATTTGTCTATGGTCTTTACTTCTTTCCCGGCTCTGTGTTACTGAGCAGTTTCAGACAGGACAGGAGAGAAGTTCTGCCTTGTTAGTTCGCAAGAGGAGACTAAGACTACAGAAGAACTCATATTTTTTTTCTGATCTTGACATTTTTAGTTTCAGAGCGGATGATAGGATAATGTACCTTTTCTACGAGGGTTGCCGAAGTACTTCTTTGGTTTCATTTCTTTAATTGTACTTTAAGAAATTACAAATAGGTTCTTGTAGTTCAGTTATGGTCTCAAAATCTACAGAACAGGCTGACATTGAACTCTGATGCCCCTGTCTTAGTCTTCCAAGTGTTAAAAGTATAGGTGTGTAAGTAGGCTGAAGTGGGGTTCCAGATGAAGAGTAGTTGGTACAGACTTTATATCTAATGACACAAGCATAGAAGGTCAGTAGAACTGAGGAAGGAAGCTGAGTCTGGTGCCACAGGTCTGTAACCTCAGCTACTTGGGGGTCAGAAGTCAGAGGATGGAAGATGCCCAGGGCAGTTTGTGAAACTTTGGGACACCTTAATCTCAAAATAGTCAAAGGGGTTTCTAGATATAGATCCGTGGTAGAGCACTGCCTCATGTAAAGAAGGACTCCTTTAATTCCTCGTGCTCCTACTACCAAAAAATGTTGGGAATAAGGAAAGTTAAACAGGAGGTGGTTCTTTGTGATAATGGGTATAGGATTATAATGAAATTCAATATAAGACTTGAAGCTAGAAAATTTACATACATGTAACAGTTGTTTTGGGGGAGCAGGTCTAATCCTATAGCATGGCCAACTTAACTGCTGGCCTGGCATTTGTGGTTTTCTTGATGCAGCTTCCCAACAGCTCGCATGGCAGGCAAGACCCCCACTAGGCTTGGACAGAATTTAATGGTGCATCCTCAGTGGGTCCTGTAACTCAGAAATTAGCTTGCTGTTCTTGAGAAGCAGTATTGTCCTTCCTTGGGAGGCTGAAGTAGATAGTAGTAAATGCCATGGTCCTACAGGTGGTTTTAAACTATTCACTTAATTCTCACATCCACCAAGCTGGAGGATGTCCTAGCTGGCATTTGGTTGGCATTGGTTATCAGATGGTTCTGTTTGCTAGGCACTAGGGATGTGGTGCTGTGACCCTGGACTTCACTGTGGGATGAAGAGGCCCATGAGGCACTTTGTTCAGTAGCTTGTCCCAGGTCACACAGATACTAAGAACTGGATTAAAAATTAAGGTCATCTAAGAAGAAGGAAGACTGAAATGTGGATGCTTCAGTGCTGCTTAGAAGGAGAACAAAATACTCATGGGAGGAAATAGAGAGACAAAGAGTGGAGCAGGGATTGAAGGAAAGGTCACCCAGAGTCTGCCCCATCTGGAGATCCATCCCTTAAGCACCCACATAACCCAGTCACTATTGCTGATGCCAAAACGTGCTTGCTGACAGGAGCCTGAAGTAGATTCCTCCTGAGAGGCTCTGCCAGAGCCTTATTGATACAGATGAGGATGCTTGCAGCCAACCATCTGACTGAGCATGGGGAACCCAATGGTAGAGAAAGAACTGAAGGAGCTGAAGGGGTTTGCAACCCCATAGGAAGAACAACAATATCAACCAAACAGACCCTCCCCAGAGCTCCCAGGGACTAAACCACCAACCCAAAAGCACACATGGAGGGCCTCATGGCCCAAGCCTCCTATGTAGCAAAGGATGGCACTGTCTGTCATCATTAGGAGGAGAAGTCCTTGTTTCTGTGAGGAAAAATCCCAGGGTGTTGAGGTGGAAGTCGGTGGGTGGGAATGGGAGCATCTTCATTGAAACAGGGGGAAATGGAAGGGGATGAAGGGGGTGGAAAATGGGTTAACATTTGAAATGTAGATACATAAAATATCCAATAAAAATCAAGGTAAAAAATTAAAAAAAAAAAAACCAATCCAAACTAATGCTGGCTACACTCCAGTATGCAGTCTTCCCTCCTGATTGGATCTACAAACCATGGTTTTTCTCAGTTCCTTTTTTCTTCCTCTGAATGGCTTTTATGTTCCCAGCCATATGCCCACTGTTGCTAGCTGTCACCAATCCCGAGAACCCAGTAAATTCAAAACTTTAGAGGCTTGCAATTTATCAGTCAGATTTATATCAATAATTACTCAACCCCCAAAATGTCCACTGAAAGAACTGAAAACTCACTTGATATAAACAACAGCTGCCCTCCTGGATGGGGCAAGTGTGCTATATTATTCTATTCTTCTTCTGTGATATTCATAGCCACCTGTGGCTATTTCAAGTCAAGTGGATCCTTCTTTCCCCGTCTTGTCTCATCCCTTTGTCTTCTCTGTCTCTCTGTCCCATCTCTAAAACTGTCAGCCCGCCTTCCTTTTCCACTGCCCAATCTCAGGCTCTAGCCTTAACTTTCGCCGGACATCATCAGCACATGGAGAGCACGTATGAGTATATTTATTTTATGTATATGAGTATGCTGTCTTCCTGCACACCAGAGGAGGGCATAGGATCCCATTACAGATGGTCGTGAGCCACCATGTCAGTGCTGGAATTGAACTCAAGACCTCTGGAAGAGCAGACAGTGCTCTCAGCCATCTCTCCAGCCTGGGTAACTCACTCTTGATAATTCCTCCAGGTGTGCCTGCAGGCTACTTCCCTAGGCTACTCTGGAGACTGTCAAGTGGGAGACCAATTCTGACCAGCACAGTCTCCTTTTAAATAATTTCTGAGTAAATAATTTCTTCAATCCTGCTGGATTTTCTGAAGGTCAATTTCTGCCTTTCCATGTGGCTAGACTCCTTGTCCTTGGCTGAACATGTTTCACTGTCAGCCTCTCTGTTACCTCCCCCTGCTTTCCTGGTGAGCCTGTTCACTCTCTCATGGCTACAAGCAACACCTCCATCCATCTCCAATCTTTATTTTTCTATTCACAGCTTTGTAGAAAAATCCTTCAATTACCAGAAAACAACCTAGGTTAATAGGATAATTGTGGTAGGAGCAGGAAATGTTCGTGGTTTACAATATTGAAATTTCTTCCTGATTTTCAGGGACGAATTGGAAACCCAGGATCATCCCGTGAGCTGGAACCACTGAGACTGCCAGAAGAGGATCCAATCCAAGGGCACAGCAGCCCTGCTGATGAACACAGAGACTAAATGATCCCCACAGGTTCCCCAGCAGCTGTGGACAAAACCATCAGAGGCTGCAGATGACTGCTGGGCTGAATGCAAAACTCTGTCAGGGGTGACCAAGCAGTGGTGGGACAAGCATCCTCAGGGATCATGGGCCTCAGTGTCAGTCCATGGGCCATGGGTAGATCAGATGGCCTTCATATACTGGGAAATCAGATGCAGGAAAGTTTCCATTTAAGGGATGGGGGTGTGGGTCTTAAAACAGGGTTTTTCACCCTGGCTATCCTAGAACTCAAATTCACAGGCATCTGCCTGTGCATCCTGAGTGCCAGGATTAAACGTGTGTGCCAGGGTGCCTGGCTAGGGTACACTCATTTTTATCAGTACATGGTCCTTCTCCTCTACCCCATGTAAATACAGAATAAGTTCTTAAAATATCTGAATGTGCTGGCAATTCTGTTTGCCTGTGTGTGTGTGTGTGTGTGTGTGTGTGTGTGTGTGTGTGTGTGTGTGTAGTTGGACAATAAGAGGAAATAGAAGGGAGGCAAAGAGAAGGACTGGGGGGGGGAGAGAATAGGACACAGATGGAGGGAAGCAGAGTGTCTGGGAGCACAGTGGAGGGGAGGAGAGTGCAGGGGAACCAGGTTGAGGGGAGCAGAGTTGAGGGAAGGAGAGTGCAGGGGGTGGAGTGGAGGGCAAGAGAGTAGAGGTGGCAGAGTGGCTCAAAGAAGAGTAGAGGGGTGCATAGTGGAGGGGTGCATAGTGGAGGGGAGCAGAGTGGAGGGGAGCAGAGTGGACAGCAGGAGAGTAGAGGGCAGGAGAGTGGATGGGGCTGAATAGAGAGGTGCAGAGTGTAGTGGCACAGGATAGTAGAAGGGAGCAGAATAGAGAACAGGGTGGAGCGGAGCTTAATGACTGTTAGAACATTGGTTGAGTCATGCCCAAACCTTCTGTTCCTTTCCTAGTCTGACTCTCCTACTCTCCACTTTCTATCCTTTGACCTTCTGCCTTCCTCTCATAAGCACACAAGTTAGGGTCCTGTTTCTAATCCTCTCTCACTCCTGGTGATCCCCTTACTCCCCTGTATTTACCAAGCTCCCAGAGATGCTCCCAGTAACCTGGAAATCCTCCAAAGCAGCTGAGCTCCTGAAGCTTTGTGCTTCCCAGCTGCCTGGGATCCCAGCACCAAGAGCTACCTGCATTGCAGTTAAACAGGGACATCATGAGAAACACGTGTGGAGTGCTGGAGTTTAAGCAGGGAATCAAGGCATTTCTCAGTTGGCATCCCTCACCAGACTTATTTCCATGCCCCACACTACTCTTGCCTTTTAGTATAGTGGGGTGGGGTTGATGGGTGATGGGTGCGCAGGGCGTGGTCGCACCTCCTAGCCAGGGACACTCTCTCTGTGGTCATTACTGTCAGAACATAATAGGTGGACCAAAAGCTGGAGGTGGGTAGTTTTGTTTGAGCCCCTCCAAGGGATGCAGGGTTTCTCTTCTTGACACAAACCCAGTCTCTGATATGAGTCTTGCCCTGGGGTGTGCAGGTGCTTAACATACATTGGAGAGAGGTTCTGATGATCAACATAGAGGGGAGGAGATGAGGTTACCCTCTTTTAAACCTTCTTTCTAACCTGGTTCCAGATACATAGGAGGAGACCTAAATCAGCATGGAGAAGTCACATCCCCTCTGTAAAGAAACCACTGTCCTGCTGCCCCTGTGCTGTGTGTGCACCCTCACAAAACTTTCAAGGAATTTCCAAAACAAAAAACCTCACAGTTTTGGCTTCAAGATGTTGAGTTTAGATTTTAAAGCACACCTAATTATTATTGTCTAAAAAAGTTTTGATCAAGTTTATTTTCTCTACCAATTAGAATAACAAGTAGGAAAAATCTCAAGGGTAACCAAAAGCAGCAGAAAAATCTCCACAGAATCGGGGACAATCTGAGGCCAGTGGGAAAGTTCCACCTCACATCTACAGGGACAGAGACCTCACCCTTGCAGGGAGTGGTTAGTTTCGAGGGGAACTGTTAAAATAAGCTACCTGTGCGTTTCAACCACCCAGTGTCAAAGGAACTCCACTTGACCCCAACTGTCCCCCACATTGCACCCCGTCTTGAGAGTTC
This sequence comes from Rattus rattus, assembly GCF_011064425.1. Lineage (NCBI taxonomy): Eukaryota > Metazoa > Chordata > Mammalia > Rodentia > Muridae > Rattus > Rattus rattus. Next base: position 9,512,041 of record NC_046171.1, on the reverse strand, counting down.
AGAATGTTCAACTGACTGACTACCAGCTGCTGTGCCCACCATTAGTAGCCTGCCTAAGTTCCCTGCCTAGTTACCAGTTTGCTCCAATTGTTTGAACGGTGTATAACTCCATTAGAGTCTGCTCAGGTCCCCCCCCCCCGCCCCAAGGGAGTCAAGCCTAACTTGTTGGGTTTAAGTTCCTCTTGCAATCGCACCTATTGCTGCCTCAGTGAGTCTCACTCGAGGGGCCCAGACAGGGGTCAATTTGGAACTCACACAGACAGAATAAGCAGTTGAAGAAAACTGCTTATTATGGGAAGGAAACACATGTAGGGGACAGTTGGGAAGTCTCTCTTGGTCTGCAGATCTTTCTGTACTCAGTCCCAAGTCCTCCTCACCAATAGTCAATCAACAGTCAACAGAAGGGCAGGGAGGGTATGGCTAAAAGGACAGACTGTTGTCAGGTTGGCCTGAGGTGGAGAGGCTGTGGGCTCATTCCTGAGGATACTGTCTTGCCCCAAGCCATCCTTCTGAGGACTCCTTTGCCCTTTTCACACAGCTACAGCCAGACTCCATTCTGTTCCCACACTACTCATGACTGTTAGTCTATAGGATGGGGTGGGGTGGGAGGTTAGGTGAGGGACGATGGGGATGTGGTCCCACCACACTTTATCCCATACGTGTCATAAAAGCACATTTGGAGTAAAACATGGTGTTTTTTGTTTGCTCGTTTGCTTGTGCTGTTTTTGTTGTTGTTCGTGTGTTTGTGTGTAAAATTACCTCGTGGTGGTGGGCAGTGAGGGTGTGTGCATGCATTCCACCAAGTGCTTGTGACAGCCTCAGAAGAAATTTCAAGAAACTGGCCTCTTCCTTCCTGTGCACACCCAGGTCCTCAGGTGCAATAGCAGTGCCTCCCTTGATGGCCCTCTATATAGTTTTCATTATCTTATGTATATGGCCCCCTTGCAGAGATCACCAATCAGGGGCTGAGGAACACTGTAAGTCTTTCAAACAGACAAAACTGAGTATGCAGAAGAGGAATAAGCTCCTGTACCTCAGAAGTGGGCCCATCCAGGTGGCCACAAGAGAACTTAATAGATGGTAAAGATAAAGAACTTAAGTCAGGGGTACTAACTGTAGATCCTCGGGGAAAACATTAGAGACACATTAATAAGAAAAATTTACATCAAGATTAATACAAATCAATATGAAATTAAATATAATGTTAGAAGATTAAATGCAGTTGTACAACTGGCTGGATCATGTACGAGAGTGCTGTAGTGGAGTAAGGTAACTGTTACTAGCAATTTGTCTACATCAGACTCCTGCATAAGGAACAAGCATAAAGAAGCTCTGTAAAGGAAGCCATTATCTCTTTGACAAATTAAAAGAGAAATAGAGGGAGACCAACCACCATGTTTGGGCTGACTAATTGACCTGTCATCCGTGCCCAGATCCAGTGCTTCAACTCGGTCTACCCCAAAATCTACTCCATCTGTGAGCAACATCTCCTCCATCTATGAGCTGCTAGATCAGGGGGAGGAGCCATGGCTGCAGAACCAGATCCAGGAGCAGATCCTGAAACATGGCTGTGACTGAAGTCCTCTCCTACCTGCAGTCGGTGGAGCAGCTCCGTGGAACCTGAGAGACCCATGGTGACAGCAGAGGAGTCTGCAGAGCCCGAAGTATTTCTGGAAATACTAGAGAAGGGCAGGTCCATGGAATGAAGCTTTTAAAATGTGAACTCACACAATTGGAAGCAACAGAGCTGGGCATCCAGGGCAGAAAGCAAAAGCAAATGATGGACTGACAGGCTTTGGTCCATGTTGAGTTGGAAACCGTGTGGAGTCCAAAATGGCTTGCTGCTGACTATTAAAGGACTGGTTGTAGTAGCCAGGCAGGGTCTTCAGGTTCACCGGAAAGTCAATTCCTCATTCTCTGCTCTCTGTGTCTTCAGCTCCCAGGACTCTTCGACTCTTAGTGTTGCTGTGGAAGAGCAGGAACTGCCTGTCCTCACTTACAGGAATCTTGGCTCCTCCAGGCCGGATGTAGAAGTTTCTGTTTTGTTTTGTTTGGTTTTGTTTTGTTCCTCTTTCTCTTCCTGGATTCCAGAATAGGGTATCCAGGTGGCAATGAGCTGCTCCTCTGCTGAGCACTGCTTTGTTCTACAATTAGCAGAATGGAGGATGTGCTGGGGACACTTGGGTCTGTGTTTGCTGGTATTTTGTGCATTAAATGTTTGTCAATTAGCACAGAGAGGAGGAATTTCCAGTCCGTAGAAGGAGCCTGTCTGCCCAATGTCTGCAGCAAATCTGAGGGGACCCACAAGTAGCTGCTTCTTAAAATAATTATCAGAGATAAACCTGCATCTGGAGTGAAATCCCAAGAGCAGGAGGCAAAAGAAATCTGAGGCACTTGTCTGGATTAATTTAACTTGATTCCCAATTGGCTCCTCCCTCAGGACTGGTCCTCACAGCAAGCAGTCTCCAGGCTCCTTCCCTGAGCCTACCTCAGAGACCAGAATCAGAGGTAGTTGGTGGACAGGGCTCTGGCCTGTGGAACTCCAGCCTAGAGGACCTCAACAAAGCCCAAGACCCTTGTCCTGTGGTGGAAGTGAGTGCTTAAGGGTCCAGTCCAGCAGGCACCCAGGCAGCCTGCCTTGGTGAGGGATGTGAGTGGTTCTTTGAGCCTGAGAGGCCACCAACCCAGCAAAGTGGAGGACAAGAGAAAGCCAGATGAGAACCCCGGATGGCCTTATGAAAGAGAAACAGGTGCCTTCCAGAACTGTCAGTTTAAGTATCCAGAATAAACTAAGTGGACAAGGTAGCAACAGGCTCAAGGAAGAAGGAGGCTATGCACCGGGTACCTCTGAGAGCCCCAGCTAAGTCTCTCACACTATGCAAGTTAGCAAGAGTGGGGAGGTTGGCCTGAGCAGTGAGCCACCCACTCCTGTCCAAAAATCTCTATTTTCCCTGGGAAGATTCCAGAAGAGGCTCCTCTTGTCATGTAGCCCTTCATCTTTAATCCCAGCACTTGGGATGCAGACAAGCAGATCTCAGTGAGTTCTGGCCTAGCTTGGTCTGCACAGCAGGTTCCAGGAAAGTGAGGACTACATAATAGAGATACCCTGCCTCAAAAGAAAATTTTTTATCCTGATACTGAAGACTCTTCAATTCAAACATTATATTTTGTAAATCTCAAACTTAATAGGTATAAGTAATGAAATTTTAAGCTTATAAAGGTTACTATATTATTGTAAGCTGTAGTTAACATATAAAATAATTTATCACCTTATAAATGATCCAACGTTTTAATGTGCTCAGAGCTACATCTGTACTCACACTAAGTAAAAATGTGGTTGACTTACAGAGACAAAGTTGCAGAGAGACCAGTTACATCTCCCAGATATAGTCTCTGTTTATGTTGTCAAAACTAAGCCTGAAGAAAGTAACAGAAAAAAAAACTTCAAGTTTGTTACACATAAAATAATGTTCAAAATTGGGTATATAAAATAGTGATTATGCAGGCTGGAAAGTTGGCTCAGTGCTCTTAACCACTGACTGCTCTTCCAGAGGTCCTGAGTTCAATTCCCAGCATCCACATAGTGGATCACAACCATCTGTAATGACATCGTCTGGCATGTCTGAAGAGAGAGACAGAGTACTCATATACATTACATGAATAAATAAGTAAATAAATAAATAAATATTTTAAAAATATATACTTATGGTAGACACTGGGGAACTCACTTTTAATCTCAACAATTGGGAGGCAGGGGCAGGCAGATTTCTAAGTTTGAGGCCAACCTGGTCTAGAGAGCAAGTTCCACAAGATCCAGAGCTACACAGAGAAACTCAGTCTCTCAAAACAAAACAAAAAGAAACACACACACACACACACACACACACACACACACCACACTGGCTATGAGAAATTGAATGCTTGAGTTAACTGGGTTAGATTTGCAATACATTTGCATGACAGGATGTCCCCAGGCCCAATTGGTTCCCTTGGGTGGAGCACAGTCCCACCAGAGTAAGGTGTGTGCTACCCTCATTAAGGTTACATGGGGAAATAACACCCACCAGAAGCCTGCTGCTTCTGCCTCTGACTGTATAGACCTAACCAGAAAAACCCTCCTTATCTACAGGGAACATGAGTTACTCCTCCTGTCTCAGCTGTCAGGGATGGTGATGGATTCCCTTGCCCTGTGGAAGAAATCAGAGTCTGCACCCACATCCTAAATGTCTCCAACAACAGAGATGCAGACAGCAATGATCTGCACTCAGTGCCTCCCAAACTGCCCTATGAGGATGCTGTGAACAGGGGAACCTTGTACATAGCCGATCACCTGACTGGGTCTGGGACTTGCATGTTAGTTCAGTTGGCCACGCCATTGTCTGTGGCATTCAGTTCTTCCACTTAAAAGCTAATTCCAAGGTCCAGTACCTCAACTGTCCATGTTCCACATCAAAGCAAGCTTCCAGATGCTCTGCCCTCAAACTCACAGCTTTGGAAAGATATTCGGGATGCAATCTTATAAAAAGTGACGCAGGGGGACTTTACTTCTCTCTTTCTCTAACTTAATGTATTTATTGATTATTTGGAAATTTCACATGATGCACCCCAATCCCATTCACTTCCCAGTCCTCCCAGTTGACCTCCCCCAATCCTTATGACCTCCCAGAAAACAAAAAAGAAAACAATACCAAGTCTAACTGTGTTGCCCAAATATGCTGCACTGGAGCACGGTGAAACTCCCAGTGGCCATCCCCTTAAAGAAACCTGGTTCCTTCCTCACCCCACCCCTGACAGAAGCCATCGACTGTGTAGAAATATATGTCAGTATCCTTGTCACGTTGTTTTTAAACTTTTCTTCAATGGCTTCTCGTCCAAATTCTTTTCTTTTTTTTTGAGGGGGGCGGTAAGGGAGAGGTTGTTGCAGAAGCCTTCCATGTCTCTCATTCTCAGCTAAGAGCCTGAAGTCATCCCTACCTTGGCCTTTATACTCGACAGAACACATTTTTTACTTCCAAGCTGTTTCTGACATGGACCACGGGGTTGCCCTCAGCAGCCTGCATTTGGGAATTCAAAGTGATGTTGTCCCTTGGTTTTTCAGGCCCTCCTTAGTTTTTGCTTTCTCCCCTCACCACCCAGCACTGTTGCCTCCTCTTTCCTTCCATTTGTGTGAGTTCACATTTTAAAAGCTTCATTCTATGGTCCTGCCCTTCTCTAGTATTTCCTGGAACACTTCGGGCTCTGCAGACTCCTCTGCTGCCACCATGGGTCTCTCAGGCTCCACGGAGCTGCTCCACAGACTGCAGACAGGAGAGCTTCAGTCACAGCCATGTTTCAGGATCTGCTCCTGGATCTGGTTCCTCAGCACTGGCTCCTCCCCCTGATCTAGCAGCTCATAGATGGAGTAGATGTTGCTCACAGATGGAGTAGATTTTGGGGTGGACCCACTTGAAGTACTGGATCTGGGTACAGATGACAGCCCAATTGGTCATCCCACACACGGTGTCTGGTCTTCCTCTATTTCTCTTTTAATTTGTCAAAAACATGATGGCTTCCTTTACAGAGCTTCTACAGAGAAGGTACAAAGAACTACAGAGAGGATCCCTCCCTTAAATTCCAGGCAGAGAGCTACAGCCAGGGACAGCACCACGAACTGCAGGGAGGGACAGGAGAACCCTGAGCACAACTGCCTGCAAGGTAGTTTTCAGCAAACACTTTGATCAGGTTGCCTGAGATCAGCACACTGGCAAGCACTGCCAGCAGCAACCCAAAGCGGCCCCTCCCTGGGAATAAAGAATAGGAGAGGACTGCACTGTTCTCAATTGACCACTAGAGGGAGAAAAGGTACAAAGGGCTCGGATCAGGTATTTGATGTAAAGAGAGGTAGATAAATCACCTTTTGATACTTAAGGTGAAAAACACAATGAATATCTTTTGCGCCTTATGTAATGATAATTTGAATGGTCTGATGGGGCTAGATTTTAAGACGCCTTATCATTTACCGGTATTGCAATATTTTTTCTCTTGATTTACTATGTCTTCCCAAATGACAGGGCCCTAGATAACAAAGTCCCTGCCTTAGAAAAGAAATTACAAGTAACACTAGAACAGAATGCTCTGAAGTTCATAGAGGAGTCTGAGCAACAGAGAGATAAGCTTAAGACTTGGCAACATGGCCTAGAGGAAACAGTCAACTAGAGGTTCAGGAATTCATAGGTCAAAAAAAGCAACAGAAAGAGGAGAATGAAGGTGGGAGACAGAAGCTAGAAGAGAGAAAAAGAATTTGACAACTCACAGATCACACTGAAGAGCCAGGAGATAGAGGTAAAATCTGGAAGCAAGGGGGAGGATGGGGAGGAACAGCGATAGAGAAGGGAAGGGGGAGGGGCTAGGGGATGCTGGCTGGGAAACCGGAAAGGAATAACAATCGAAATGTAAATAAGAAATACCTAAGTTAATAAAGATGAAAAAAAAAGAAAAAATCTGGAAGCAAATCAAGAGGATAATTTACTAAAGCTAGCAAATCAAAATAAAGCAGATGCCACAACATCAGAATTACAACATAAAGAGGAGCTAAGATTATGGAAGTGGGGCCTAGAACACAAGATACAGGAAATAACAGAGCACTATGAACATCAGAAAGAGGAATTTAAGACTTGGCAACACAGCCTAGAGGAAACAGAATTAAAGGTACAGGAAATTGTAGATCACTACAAGAGACAGAAAGAGGAGAATGAAGGTGGGAGACAGGAGCTGGAAAAGATGTTAGAGCAGAGCATACAACAGCTCACAGATCAGACTAGGAGCAAAGAGGAAAAAAAATGAGGTTTGGAAGCAAGACTAGGAGAATAACTTCTTAAAAGTAACTAATCAAAAAGTAATGGGGAGCAGACTCTCAGAAGTGCAATATAAAGAAAAATTCAAAGTGTGGAGGCAGAATCTTGAACAGAAAATACAGGAACTCACGGAACAGGAGGAGGGACAGAAGGAGAGATATGAAGCATGGGTACAGACCTTAAGGGAGGAATTTAAATCTTCAATTAAGGGAAATACTCAGGTAGAGATAGAAGATAAAATAAAAGAAAGCCAACCAAACATTAGAAAACAAACGTTAGTCTACGTATTCAATGTAAACACCTCCAGACAATGATTATCCACAGGGTTATCAGGAATTTGAATGGCAACCGGTGGATGTATTACAACTGACGAAATTTAAGGAAAGTGTCACTAATTTTAGAATGCATTCACCATTTGTACAAACAAATCCTGATTTCTTAGGCTATTAAAAATAGAATAATCCCCCCAAGACTGGAAAGCTATGACAAGGACAATACTAGAGCCTGCCGAAAATTTACAATGGATCTCATGGTGGAGAGAAGAGGTGAGGGAGATAGCAAAATAGAGCCAGGTTGAGAAATTTCCACAGATCAGCTGCTCGGTGAAGGTTGCTTTGCTGAGGTAGAGGTGCAGGCTGTATATGATGAAGAAATGCTGGCATAGTGTAGATTGTCAGCCGTAAAGGCCTGGGATAAAGTCACAAAATCAGGGAAAAGACTTGAACCATTCACTCAAGTCACACAAGGTCCTAAAGAGACCTTCCCTGACTGGCTAACCTCAGCTGTGGAAGGGAGCCTTTGAAAACGCAAATACAGAATGCAAGGAAGCAATCAGATCACTGAGGACAAGGTCAGCACCAGTAGAGGAGTGGATTAGACATATGGCTGATGATGGATCTTGCTCTCCTGATGTGACTGTGATAGGAGAAGCTGCTACTAGACAGCTAGAGATGACCCAAGATTGCAAATGTTTTAATTGTGGGGAGCAGGGTCATCTCAGATATAACTGCAAGAAAAACCAAAGTAATACCTAAAAGGGGGTCTATGCCTCTTGGAATATGTCAAAGATGTGGCAAAGGCTGACATTTGACTAAGGAATGTAGAGCAATAGCATGTAAATGGGACAACACCCTGCCAAAAAACCTCCGGGGGTCGGGGGAGCCTCATGCAGGATGCCAGACAAGGAGAGTTCTCTCCCTCAAACAATTAAACATCACTGCTTCCAAAACAGATGTTCTGAGACCAGATAAGGCGGATCGACTTCTGTAGACAAATGCAAAAGCCACAAAGAGGGCCAAAAACAAATATTTTGGCAAACTTCTATAGAGGATCAAAGGCCAAAACCAAAAATACTAGTAAACAATATTGAAATTGAAGGAATGGTTGACACTGGAGCAGCTGTCACCATCATCTCTCCAAAATCTTGGCCTGCTAGTTGGCCACAATAAGAAGTGGACATCCAATTTCCAGGTGTTGGCACTTTATCCCAAATAATGCAAAGCACCAGGTGGCTTAAATGTATAGGACCAGAACATCAGGTAGGAAAATTGAGGCCATACGTGGCTGATATAGCAATCAACTTATGGGGAAGAGATCTATTACAGCAGTGGAAAACCCTAATCAATATCCCCTAGGTTTCAGTGTCTGTCCATGAAACCCATCAGGCTCATATTAAAAATTTTAAATTATTCAGGGAACATTATCAAAGGCAGTTACAGCTGTCCAAGCTGTCCATAAACAAGATACAGCAGAGGCTGACAATTTGGTTCTACCCCAAGGAACTACTTTTGCTAGGACACCAACGGGCTTGCCACTAATGTGGTTGACTGACCAACCCATTTGGATTGATCAATGGTCTGTGACAACAGAAAAACTACAGGTATTAGAACAGCTAGTCCAGGAGTAGCTGGAGGTTCAACATACAGAGACCACCACAAGTCCTTGGAATTGTCCAGTATTTGTCATCAAAATAAGTCTGGCAAAGCGAGGATGTTGGCAGATCTCAGAGCAATTAATAAGATTATTCAGCCAATGGATTCCCTGCAGCCTGAGATCCCACTGCCTTCTTTGTTTCCTAAGGAAAGGCCTATCACAGTGATTGACCTGAAAGATGGCTTTTTTCACAATTCCTCTACATGAAGGCAATAAGGAAAGGTTTGCTTTCTCAATGTATACCTTCAATAGAGGTCACCCAATAAAAAGTTATCAATGGAAAGTCCTGCCACAAGGAATGTTAAATAGTCCCACCTTGTGTCAATATTTTGTACAACAGTCATTGGAGATGATTCCCAAACAACCTCCCCAATCTATTATCTATAATACCATGGGTGATATCCTTTTGACTAATCCAGATATAAATATCCTAGAAAGAATGTTTGATGAAGAAAAAAAAAAACCTTGCCTTGCTGGGGATTGCAAATCACCCCTGAAAAAAAATACAAAGAGGGGATTCTATTAATTATCTAGGGTATAAAATAAGTCTGCAAAGGATTAGGCCACAAAGGGTGCAAATCAGAAGAAACCAATTAAGGACCCTTAATGACTGTCAGAAGCTACTGGGAGATACTAATTGGCTGAGAGTTGTGATTGGCTTGACCAATCACAACTAAAAAGCTAATCAATTTATTTCAAACCTTACAAGGTGAGAAAGATTTAAATAGCCCAAGTAAACTATCAGCTGAGGCTGAGAAAAAGCTGGCTTTGAATGGAAATTGCAGGATATACATCTAGATCGTGTTGATCCAAAGATGGCCTGCACCTTAGTTATCTTACCTCTATTCAATCCCCTACAGGAATTCTCATGCAGAGGGAAGATTATATCTTAGAATGGATATTTTTAGCACATAAACAGAGTAAGAAACTAAAAACCTACATTGAGAAAGTCTCTGAATTGATACTAAAAGGAAAAATGAGACTTTGACAATTAGTCGGAATGGATCCAGCTGAAATTGTGGTACTTTTTACTAAGGGAGAGATTGCCTCATTATGGGCACAGGATGAACACTGGCAAAGAGAATGCAGTGATTTCTTGGGAGAGATTAACAGCAGATACCCTAAAGGCAAGTGACTTCACTTCATAAAAAGAACTAACTGGATTCTCCCTCAGATAATAAAGGGAACTCCAATATCTGGAGCCCCTACATTTTACACTGATGTCAGTAAGTCAGGAAAGGCAGGATATAAATCAGAAGATGTAAGTAAGGTGGCTGTGAGTCCCTATAAGTTGGTTCAAAAATCGGAATTATCAGCAATGCTCATGGTGTTGTTAAATTTTCAAGAGTCTCTTAATATAGTAACTGACTCTCAATATGCAGAAAGGGTTGTTTTATATATAGAGACTGCTGAACGTACTCAAGATGATTCTGAATTGACTTCACTATTTACTTAGCTACAACAAATGATCAGAAATAGGAATATATATATCACATATAAGACCTCATACAGATCTGCCAGGCCCTCTGGTGCAAGGTAATAAGGACATTGACCAGATATTGATAGGAAGTGCACTAGAGGCTTCAGATTTCCATAAAAAACACCATGTTAACAACAAAAGTTTGAAGAATGAATTCTCGGCACCCAAATCCCGTGGGAGGGAGAGCTAAACCTTCAGAGGGGAAGTCTTACCTGGGAAGCCAGAAGACACTACAGTCTGCCCACATTCCTGACTCTAGAGGAAAACACCTAACGCCATATGGGACCCCTGAGCACAGGGGCCTGAGAAAAGGAGAGGCAGGCCCTTCTGGTTGCCGCCCTCATGGAGAGGTGAAATGCAGCCCCCCAGGAGCAATTTCAGGCCCGGGAGCAGAGGTAAGACCAACATTTCTGCTCCAAGTGACCTGCCTGGTGGACTCAGGACACAGGCCTACAGGAACATCTGAAGACCAGTACACAGGAAAGACTACACGCCTGAAAGCAGAACACTCTGTTCCCATAACTGGCTGAAAGAAAACAGGAAAACAGGTCTACAGCACTCCTGACACACAGGCCTATAGGACAGTCCAGCCATTGTCCGAAATAGCAGAACAAAGTAACACCAGAGACAACCTGATGGCGAGAGGCAAGCACAAGAACCCAAGCAACAGAAACCAAGACTACATGGCATCATTGGAGCCCAATTCTCCCACCAAAGCAAACACTGAATATCCAAACACACCAGAAAAGCAAGTACTTAATTTTAAATCACATTTGATCATGATAATGGAGGACTTCAAGAAAGACATAAAGAACCCCCTTAGAGAAACGCAAGAAAACATAAATAGACAAGTAGAAGCCTATAGAGAGGAATCACAAAAATCCCTGAAAGAATTCCAGGAAAACACAATCAAACAGGTGAAGGAATTAAAAATGGAATTTGAAGCAATAAAGAAGCACAAAGGGAGACAACCCTGGATATAGAAAACCAAAGGAAGAGACAAGGAGCCGTAGATACAAGCATCACCAACAGAATACAAGAGATAGAAGAGAGAATCTCAGGAGCAGAAGATTCCATAGAAATCATCCACACAACTGTCAGAGATAATGTAAAACGGAAAAAGCTACTGGCCCAAAATATACAGGAAATCCAGTACACAACGAGAAGATCAAACCTAAGGATAATAGGTATATAAGAGAGTGAAGACTCCCAAATCAAAGGACGAGTAAATATCTTCAACAAAATCATAGAAGATTTCCCTAACCTACAGAAAGAGATGCCCATAAACATACAAGAAGCCTACAGAACTCCAAATAGATTGGACCAGAAAAGAAACTCCTCCTGTCACATAATAGTGAAAACACCAAATGCACAAAACAAAGAAAGAATATTAAAAGCAGTAAGAGAAAAAGGTCAAGTAACATATAAAGGCAGACCTATCAGAATCACACCAGAGACTATGAAGGCCAGAAGATCCTGGACAGATGTCATACAGACCCTAAGAGAACACAAATGCCAGCCCAGGCTACTGTATCCTGCAAAACTCTCAATGAACATAGATGGAGAAACCAAGATATTCCATGACAAAACCAAATTTGCACAACATCTTTCTACAAATTCAGCAATACAAAGGATAATAAATGGTAAAGCCCAACATAAGGAGGCAAGCTACACCCTAGAAAAAGCAAGAAACTAATCACCTTGTCAACAAAACAAAGAGAAAAAAAGCACACAAACATAATCTCACATCCAAATACGAATATAACAGGAAGCAACAATCACTATTTCTTAGTATCGCTCAACATCAATTGACTCAATTCCCCAATAAAAAGACACAAATTAACAAACTGGATATGCAATGAGGACCCTGCATTCTGCTGCCTACAGGAAACACACCTCAGAGATAAAGACAGACACTACCTCAGAGTGAAAGGCTGAAAAACAACTTTCCAAGCAAATGGTCTGAAGAAGAAAGCTGGAGTAGCCATTCTAATATCGAATAAAATCAATTTTCAACCAAAAGTCATCAAAAAAGATAAGGAAGGACACTTCATATTCATCAAAGGAAAAATCCACCAAGATGAACTCTCAATCCTAAATATCTATGCTCCAAATACAAGGGCACCTACATACATAAAAGAAACCTTACTAAAACTCAAAGCACACATTGCACCTCACACGATAATAGTAGGAGATTTCAACACCCCACTCTCATCAATGGACAGATCATGGAAACAGAAATTAAACAGATACATAGACAGACTAAGAGAAGTCATGAACCAAATGGACTTAACAGATATTTATAGAACATTCTATCCTAAAACAAAAGGATATACCTTCTTCTCACCACCTCATGGTACTTTCTCCAAAATTGACCATATAGTCGGTCATAAAACAGGCCTCAACAGATAAAGAGAGAGAGAAACAATCCCATGCGTCCTATCAGATCACCACGGGATAAGCTGGTCTTCAATAACAATAAGGGAAGAACACCCACATATACATGGAAGTTGAACAATGCTCTTCTCAATGATAACCTGGTCAAGGAAGAAATAAAGAAAGAAATTAAAGACTTCTTAGAATTTAATGAAAATGAAGGTACAACATACCCAAACTTATGGGACACAATGAAAGTTGTGCTAAGAGGAAAACTCATAGCTCTTAGTGCCTGAAGAAAGAAACAGGAAAGAGCATAAATTAGCAGCTTGACAGCACACCTAAAAGCTCTAGAACAAAAAGAAGCAAATACACCCAGGAGGAGTAGAAGGCAGGAAATAATCAAACTCAGAGCTGAAATCAACCAAGGAGAAACAAAAAGGACCATAGAAAGAATCAACAGAACCAAAAGCTGGTTCTTTGAGAAAATCAGCACAATAGATAAACCCTTAGCCAGACTAATGAGAGGACACAAAGAGTGTGTCCAAATTAACAAAATCAGAAATGAAAAGGGAGACATAACTACAGAATCAGAGGAAATTCAAAAAATCATCAGATCCTACTACAAAAGCCTATATTCAACAAAACTTGAAAATCTGCATGAAATGGACAATTTCCTAGACAGATACCAGGTACTGAAGCTAAATCAGGAACAGATAAACCATTTAAACAACCCCATAACTCCTAATGAAATAGAAGCAGTCATTAAAGGTCTCCCAACCAAAAAGAGCCCAGGTCCAGACAGGTTTACTGCAGAATTCTATCAGACCTTCATAGAAGACCTCATACCAATACTATCCAAACTATTCCACAAAACTGAAACAGACGGAGCACTACCAAATTCCTACTATGAAGCCACAATTACTCTTATACCTAAACCACACAAAGACCCAACAAAGAAAGAGAACTTCAGACCAATTTCCCTTATGAATATCGACGCAAAATACTCAATAAAATTCTGACAAACCAAATTCAAGAGCACATCAAAACAATCATCCACAATGATCAAATAGGCTTCATTCCAGGCATGCAGGGATGGTTTAATATACAGAAAACCATTAACGTGATCCATTATATAAACAAACTGATGTCTCTTATCACTTGAGGAAACTGCAGGGACCCAGGCCTAGAAAGCCAGTGAGGGTGAGCTCAGGACATGTTCTGACCAGATCAGCACCCCATTGTCCCCAAGGTGTACAGCAAACTGAATCCAAGGAACTGCAAGAAGGGTCCCCTGTTTTATGCAAACCAGGCACTAGGAGACCCTCAGATCCTCTAGACTGTACTTGTGACTGTTTTGAATTTTTTTGTACAGCAGGCAGTGCTAAGTGTTCATGATCCTCTCTGGCCACGGGGTGCTGGCTCAGCAAGATGTAGGCCAGGCTGAAGCCCCATCAGCAGGTGTGGGTCTCAGGGCCTCGTGTGACTGCCTTGACAGCTCCTGCATCCAGAATACAAGGTGGCAGTTTAGGCATGAGATGCAGGTGGTGTCTGCCCAAGCACCCTGGGAGGCTGAGCTGTAAGTCTTCAAGAGTCAGGGAGAGCGGGGTTCCTGAGACTTTGAGCTCTGCATCTGGTCGCAGCTCTGCTGCCTGCACCCTGGGTGATGTCTGCATTGAGAAGGCACAGAACTGTAAGCAGAGATTTTGAGGCAAGGCTTGTCTCTCCGCAGTTCAACCTCAGAGCTCTGTGGAGAGCTCTGACTGCATCAAATATCTCCCTGCCAGGGTGGTTGTTGGCTTTCCAGGGCTGCATCAAACTCAGCTACTGTAAACCAACTCACAAACGCCGAGCTCTCAGCGCCCCCTGCTGGTGCTTCTGTATGCTTGCGAATGCCATTCCCACCAGAGCACAGGCACCCAGTTTTTCTTTCCTGCATTTTTTTTTTTAAGAGTGGAGTAGCGGACTTCCTTGTATCAGGCTCCCCGAGGCCAGACTGGGATGTGGTCGTGGAGAAAGACCTCAGCAAGTGTGAGCATGAGGCTGTGAACAATGAGACCCGCCTGGCACCCCCCAACCCCCACTGCGCGCGCGCGCGCGCGCGGGCGCGCACACACACACACACACACACACACACACACACACACACACTTACTTCCTCCTGTGACCCTGGTTGGGTGCACAGACCTGGAGGGGAGAGGGGAGGGGCCTGGGATGCAGTGGAGATGGGGCAAAGCACCTGGTGGGAAATGCAGGGATGCTGCTTCCCTGGTGCTGCACCTCACATCCCCTCCCCACTCCCTGTCCCTTCCTGCAGAGGACATTTTCATCCTGACCAGGCACTCTGTGGTCAGTGTCTGGGTCAAGGACAGGGCAACGACCAATAGGAGGAGCAGCAGCATGGCGCCATCACTCACATCTGAGTCCCATGGGCTGTGTGGACTTTATAACCCATGTCGACTCTGCTTGGTTCCCCAGGATCACACAACCAAATGGGAATGAGAACTGCCATATGTCAGCAGTGTCCTGGCCAAAGGACCTGACACAGTTTAGGAGCAAAAGTGAAGCAGGGGAAACTGGGAATGCCCTTCTCCCTTCCCCACCTGACTTGACCTGCAGACTAAAAGTTTGTCCCAACACTTAAAAGGAGAATACCTGGATAAGAAGGTAAGGATACCGCCTGGTGCTTCTCTTTTGGAAAACACCAAATGGGGGATGACTTAGGTGCAGCAGGAGGGCCCAGAGGACCCGGTGGCCCAGGTTTAGGAGTCTGTGATGGATTCCACAAAGGATTCACAGGGGTCTTAGGGGATGAACATGGCAGTAGCCATGGTCCAGGACCTGGGGTTGGTGGAGGTAAAGATGAAGACAAGGAGTGGATCCCCATCTCCAAGTTGCCCTGCCTGGTTAAGGACATGAAGACCAAGTCCTTGGAGGAGATCCCCCTGTTCTCCCTGCCCATTAAGGAGTCTAAGATTATTGGCATCCCTAAAGCATGAGGTTCTGAAAATCATGCCAGTGCAGAAGCAGACTCGGGCTGGCTAGCAGGCCAGGTTCAATGTTTTTGTTGCTATTGGGGACTACAATGGCCATGTTGGTCTTGACATTAAGTGCTCCAAGGAGCTTGCCTCTGCCACCCAAGGGGTCACCATCCTGGCCAAGCTTTCGATAATCCTAGTGTGGAGAAGCCACTGGGGAACAAGATTGGCAAGACCCACATTGTCCTATGCAAGGTGACAGGCTGCTGTGGCTCTGTGCTGGTGCATCTCATCCCTGCCCACAGAGGCACTGGCATTTCCTCTGCTCCTGTGCCCACGAAGCCACTGATGATGGCAGGTATAGATGACTGCTACACTTCAGCCACGGGCTGCACTGCCACCCTGGACTACTTTGCCCAGGCCACCTTTGATGCCATCTTCAAGACCTACAGCTACCTGATCCGCACCCGACCTCTGGAAAGAGACTGTTCACCAGGTCTCCTTATGAGGCATTCACTGACCATCTTGTGAAAACCCACACCAGAGTCTCTGTTGAGAGGACCCAGGCTCCAGCTGTGGCTACCAAATAAGGGATTTTATATAAGGGAAATAAATGAATTAAGTCTGATAAGAAAAAAGAATGATGCCTTATAATATCTTAGGGCAGATTAAAGGCAAGATAATTCTCTTCTTTGAAAGCTGTGGATTTCAGAGTCTGTGGCACTCAACAGGAAGATTGTTGGAGAACTGCACATCTCAGGAATGCACTGTAGCAAAGCAGCTGAGCTCAGCATCTGGAGACACCAACCACTGATACTTCCCACAGTGTGTGACATCAAGAGAGTTGGGTGAACCTGGCTCAGGACCTCTCCCAGGTCACAGTTGTTTTCTTTTTGCAGTGTGTACTCAAGGCTTCACTGGAGCTGAGGTTGCATGAGATACGGCTTCCTCATACGGTAGCTAGAAAGGGTTCAGGTTCCTGCTGGCTGTCCCCAGGAGTCCTATGTCCCTATTTACCTAGATTTCTCTTTTGAGACTGCTCTTGACACAGCAGCTTACTTCCCCAGAGCCAGCCATTAGGGAGAGAGAAAGAGAGAGAGAGTGAGGGAGACAGAGACAGAGAGAGATACAGAGAGAGATAGGAGGAAAAAGAATAAATATGTGTAATATGCTAATTACTCATTCCCAGATCACAGTCCATCATTTCACCTTCGTCCACCAGGGGAAGCAGTGAGCAGGATCTGAACACCCAAGAGCAAGGATGTAGTCTCATACCTGGCAGGGGCAGAGTCTGAAACCTGTGAAAACCCACTATAGAGAAATTTCAATTCAGAACCTTGATGCCATGGCAGGAGATCACATCCAAAGGCCTTCTAGGTCTGTAAGATAAAGCAGAAATAAAGACAGGCCCTTAATCCCAAGAGACAGAGGCAAGCAGATCTCTGAGTTTATGGCCAGCTGGTATAGAGCAAGTTTCAGTTAAAGAAAAGCTTAGGTTCAGGTATTGCGGTACACACCTTTAATTCCAAAGAATGAAAGTAAAGTGAGGTTGTAAAAGGACGCCCTCCTGTTTGAAAGTGATGTGCTATTGAGTGGCAGGAAAGGTGACAAATCAGAGAAAAATTTGACAGGATAGGATATGCCCAAATCTCAGAAGAATAGAGAAGAAAGGGAAGCTACTGAAGGGAGAGACAGACGGTACAGGAGGAAGAGAGTCCAGTCAGGGTACAGTAGAGTTCATGGAGAGCAGTTGACAGGTAGAGTGGAGCAGCACAGAGGCAGTTTTACTGGGAGAGTTTCAGGGAGACAGACTGAAGGCAGAACAAGTAGACATAGGTAAAAACAGAAAGAACAGAGAGTCAGAAGGAGCCAGAGGATTAGAATACATTGGCAGAGTTGGTTTGAGGCAAGTAGAGCGATTCAGAGTCTGAGAGCAAAACCAGGTTGAATAAATCAGCTGAGAGAGGAGTTTCAGCCAGAATTCAAAACAAAAAACAAAAAACAAGGAAAGCTCAGAGCCTGAAAATATTCTAGGCTTATATTAGATTATCTAGAGGCTATACACTTCAAGGACTATGCCTAGTTACCTGACTGAGGCAGTAAGTCTCCCAGGAAACAATTACAATAGGACAATGAAAGATACTTTTACAACCCACTCTAAATACAATGTTACTGCAGCATCCTGTGAGTCAAATGGATATTGACAGATCTTCTTGCCCTAGGCATTTAATTAAAAAAGAAAGGTAACATCTGCTACCACAAAAGATGATACAGGTTTATCAATTTTTCTCAAAAGGGTCTTTAAGAATTATTAATTGTATGAATATGAGTTCACTGTAGCTGTCTTCAGACACATCAGAAGAGGGCACCTGATGCCATTACAGATGGGTGTGAACCAGGAAGGGTTTGCTGAGAATTGAACTCAGGACCTCTGGAAGAGCAGCCAGTGCTCTTAATCTGTTAATCACTGAACCATCTCTCCACCCGCTAAACTCTTTTGTTGTTGTTGTTGTTGTTGTTGTTGTTGTTGTTGTTGTTTTAGTGTCATGTTTGTCTTAGTCATTGTTTTGTTGCTGTGAAGAGACAGGAGGTCAATGGCAGTTCCTATGGAAGAAAGCATTCCATGGGGCTGCTTTGCAGTTTCTGAGCTTAACATGGGAAGGATATTGGCAGGCGGGCAAGCAAGGTCCTGAAGATGTAGCTGGAAACTCTACATCTGGTTCCTCAGGCATCAGGTAGAGAGCCCCTGGGACTGGCTCTGGATTTGGAAACTTCTAAGACCACCCCCAGTGGCACACCTCTTAATCACTTTAAATAGTGCCACTCCCTAATGAACAAGCCTTCAAGACTATAGGCCAATGGGGGCCATTTTCATTCTTTTTTTTTGTTTGTTTTCTTTTTTCGGAGCTGGGGACCGAACCCAGGGCCTTGTGCTTGCTAGGCAAGGGCTCTACCACTGAGCTAAATCCCCAACCCGGCCATTTTCATTCAAACTACCATATTCCACTACCTGGTTCCAAAAGTTTGTAGCCCTATCATAATGTCAAATGCATTAAATCCAACTTCTAAATTCCCCATAATCTGTCAGTCTCAAAAACCTTAAAAGTTCAGATTCCATAGTCTCTTCTGAGCCTCAGGACAATCTCCTGATTGCAACCTTTCTAGAAAGAAAATCAAGGTGCAGGTCCCATGCTTCTAACACACAATGGTCCAGGAGGTACATTTGTGTTTCAAAAGGAAGGAAAAGCAGCAAAGTGAGGAAGTGGTGGATCACAGACTAAACTCCAGCTGGGCAAACTGTAAACTACATCCCCATGTCTGACGCCTAAGCTCTCTTCAGATCTCCAAGTCCTGTCAGCTGTGTTGTATGCAACACACTGCTCTGTCCAGGCAGGTTGACACCCGCTAGTGATTTTCCTGCTCAAATCATGAAGATGGGCATCTCCCGTATCTTGGATTCTCCAGCAAACTCCAGGTCTTATCTTCATAGCTTCCCACAAGGACTCTCTGGGCCCCATTGTCACAGAAGACCCCACAGAAGAACCCTGTCCCACCTAACACTCAGCACAGGAAACACAGATTCTGGAAAGTTCTCCATCTGCCATTTATTTCTTCCTCAATACTCTGACTGTTCTCAATCCCTTAAATTACCCACCAGTGAACTGTACAGGTCAAGGAGTTCACATTCAGATTCAGATGTTCAGTGCGGATGACAGCCTGGAGCCAACAGGATGCAGATACCCCAGTGTCTGTTGGACCAGGAAGGTTAGCTATGGAAGGGATGACAGTCAGTATAGGGACAGAGTGCTGGTGTCCCCAGGTCTTCCCCTTTTGTGCCCCGTAACAAAAGCAAAAACCACCAGTCATAGTTCCCCAAAGTGATTTCACTGTTCCGAAGTCAGATCTTGTCACTTGGTCCCACGTGGCAGCTGTCCCAAGATAAAGAACAAGAGTCAACACTGTCAGTATGAAAACATCTCAAAGGCCCACCTCTCATTCAAAGGTCTCAACCTGAGAGGCCCAGGAACCCAGTTCTCTCCTGTTTGCCTCAGCCCTAATACTATGTCCCCAGGAGTCACCTTTTCAAGTCTCCAGAGACAAGTCAGAGGTCTGGGAACTGTCCCCATCTGCAGGAGAAGAAATGCCAAGGCACACTCAGGAGACTGACATGTGGGGTGGAGGAAGAACCTTCAGCTCAGCTCCTACCCTGAGTGCCTAAGGGACGGTTTTCCCTCACATACTGACCTGCAGCAGGAGCATAGCCTCTGTTTCCACCTGTAAGAAAAAAAGCTGTGAGAGTCCATGGAAGTCCTGGTCCCAGGAAATTTCCAGAACAATCACAGCAGACCAGGGAAGGTTCAGGAGGCATGAGGGAGGAGTTGTGCAGGGAATGAACCATGGACAGCCTGTGATCTGTAGCTGTGCAGGGTCCTTCCCCTCTGACCTCTGAACTCTCCTCTGACCACAGAGATTCTTGTGTAGATCACCTCCACCATCAGGGTTATTCCTCTCTCCTTCATTTTCCATGTGCTTTACTGTCCGATGGGTGTCAGCAGACATATCCAGTTATGGCATGGTTGTGCTTATGGGAAATGTGTATGGTGCTTATGGTATATGTGTATTGTGCTTATGGTATATGTGTATTGCTTCTTCTTTACAATGGATCCTTGTGAAAGAACCAAGTAGCAGCCCTCACATACCTTTTTGCTTTTTCATCCACCTAACACCACCAATGATGAAACCTATGGTGACCACAGCACCAACAATGGCTATGATGCACATCATGGGCAGAGGAGGCTCTGGGACTGAAAGGGAAAGAAGGGAAAATGAGGGTCATGGCTCCAGCACCAGTGCTGTCCTTCTCCAGGGTTTAGAGACAGTTCTAGCATTCCCTGACCCCAGCTCTGCACCCACACCCTCCTTACCGAAAATCATGGTAGGGGCTCAGGCAGCCCCTCATACTCCACATGGCATGTGTAATTCTGCTCCTCCCCAGAAGGCACCTCCACAGATGCCCACTTCTGGAAGGTTCCATCCCCTGCAGGCCTGGTCTCCACAAGCTCCCTGTCCTGAGTCAGGTCCTCCCCATTCAACTGCCAGGTCAGGGTGATGTCAGCAGGGTAGAAGCCCAGGGCCCAGCACCTCAGGGTGACGTCACCTTCAGGTCTTGGGTGAAGGGTCACACATGCCTTTGGGGGATCTGAGGAGGAGAGTTGGAAAGTTCAGTCATTTTTCTTTCTTCTTTGCCTTGAGCAGTGCCCATGAGGCTGTTGTGGGAATGGACTGAATCAGGTGTGGTAGAAGTCAAAATCTCTCTTAGGTAGCTTAGACACAGTGTTCTGGATAATCTAATATTTGGAAATTCTAGATCTGGGTTAAGGAGGCCATGGTCAGAAACTTCAGGTGCTCACTAGGAAAAGTGACTTCATCCCAGATCGGGTTGGCCAGACACTCAGCCTCACTGGAGTCAACTCCAAAGACCTCACATGTGCGCTGAGAATGGGCCCTGAGCAAGACCATGGCTCCAAGGGCTGCAGATGCATGTTTAACTGACTCGGTTATTTCAGGATCTTCCCTCCTTCCCTCCTGGTACACTGAGCTGTCCTGAGAAAAGGGTGAGGCCTGACAGAATTGAGAGCCTTTCCTGATAGATGGGGAGGAGTCCCAGGAGACCTTTCCTCCTCCCATGTGCAAGAGATGGAGAGAATGGGAAACTGAGTCAGAAAAAACAAAACAAAACAGGAAAATGGATGAACTTAGCACAGATAATATTAACCAAGGTCACACAAGCCCAGGAACAAAACTACTTAGTCTTTCCTCCTGTGTGCGATATAGCCAACAGCATATGTATTTACGTAAGCAAGTGTACATGTGTGTAGAGTATTTCATGACCAAAAGTCAACAAGAAAGGTAAACACTGGGAGGTGAGAGAGACTGAGTGCAGGTCATCACCTTGAGTCATGGAACAGGATAAGGGGCCAATTGTTTTCTAGTTCTAACTCTGTCCTGGATATCTCTCTCTCTCTCTCTCTCTCTCTCTCTCTCTCTCTCTCTCTCTTCCTCCCTCCCTCCCTGCCTCCCTCCCTCCCCCTTCCTTCCTCCTTCCCTCCCTCCCTTTGCCTGTTGTTGCTGGGTTTATATTTGATAATGAATTTGTAAAATTCAAAGTGAATCTCCAGCGGTTCAGAATGTGTACTCTACTGGATAGACAATCACTGAGATGTACAGCTCCTGTTGTGGTTAAATTCAGTGTGTGATTTTTTTTTTTTTTGGTCACTTTTAGAAAAAGATAAATAACTAAAAGCTAGAAGAGACAGGGGCATGATCCCAGCTGATGGTTTCCTCTTCCTCAGGACTGAGCCCCGACCAGAGGGCAGAGGGAGGAGTTGCCAGAGTCCACTGCACCTGTGCGCAGCAGCGTCTCCTTTCGGTTCTCCATGGTATCTGTCCATCCATCCCAGGCAGATGCAGCCCTTGTAAAGCTTTGCAACATCAGTCTGCTCCCACTTTCATCCGGTGATCTGCGCTACTGTGCCCGTGGCCTTCCACGTTTTCAGGTCTTTGTTCAGGGCGATATAATCGCGGCCATCGTAGGCGATCTGCCTGTACCCACGGACAAGAGTCCAGTCCGACATCACCTCACAGCCATGAATCTCCTGAACTGTGTGAGAGTCTGCAAGAAGCTATGGTCAGCTCTATCAGCTCTTTGGGCCCTCGGAATCCCCTCAACTGAAAGTGAAAGTGGGTCTCCAGTTTTTGGTCCCAGGCGCATCTTCAGTTTTCCGGAGTTTCTCTGAGTTGGGACCCCGGAAATATCAGGCCCCTGTATCAAGAAGGGGTGTTGAATTGTGACCTGGGGTAGCTCACCACCCTCGCTCTGGTTGTAGTAGCCTAGTGAGTTCCTCAGGTTCACTGGGAACCACTGCTTGTTTCCCTTGGCGAGCATTGTGTTCCACATCAATACTCCGGTCCCTCCCGCTCCATCCGCCGCGCCCGCGGCTCCATCCTCGGATTCTCCGCGTCACTATCGAAACGCACGAACTCCATGTGGTCCACTTAGCCGACCTAGATGAACCGGGGCTCCCTGAGGCCGTTCACGTAGCCGACAGAGATGAAGCGGGGCTCCCTGAGGCCAGGGCAGGACAGGGCCGCAGCGAGTGTGAGCCTGGGGCTGGAGCGCGGTGAGACCCCGACATCCTCCCTGGACCCCGGGCCGGTGCATGGGCCGGGAGAGGAGAAGGGCACAGAGGTCCGGACGCCAGTGGAGAAGGAGCAGAGGGTCTGGAGGGACCTGGCTTCCCTGGTGCTGCTCCTGCACCTCCCTGCAGAGGCCTTTTCCCTCCGGACCCCACACTCTGGCCCACTAGGGGGGCTGCCAGCAGCAGGAGCAGCAGGCGAGACGCTATCGCCCCCCAATTTAGATTCGGGGCGCATCTGAGTTCTGCAAGGTGCCTAGACTTTACTACCAATTCCCACGGCCACGCTGCTTGGTTCCCCAAGATTGCTTCACTCACTAAGGGATGAGAACTGTCATCGTCATCAGTATCCGGGCAGAAGGACCCGATATAGGTTAGGAGCAGAAGTCAAACTGGGGAGATGGGAAATCGCCACCTCTGGCCTTCCCCACCCCTGACCTCACTGCCTGGAGACTAAGACTTTACACTTAAAATTGAAAGAAACTGTTAAGATAAAAAGGCTGAATAGGATAATTCCTCATCTTTGAACATTGTAGCTTCAGCACAGAGTTCTCTCACTTCCCCAGGGAGATTGTTGGAGAACTGCACTTCTCAGGAGTCTGCTGCACTGTAGCAAAGCAGTTAATACTTCCGACAGTGACACTGATATTTCCCACAGTAACACCAAGAGTCCTTGGTGACCCTAGCTCAGGAACTCTCTCAGATCCTGTTTTCTTCTTGCTGTGTGTTCTCAAGGCTTCACTAGAGCTGGGGTCACATGACATATGGCTTCCTCATATGGCAGCTGGAAAGGACTCAGGTTTCTGCTGCCTGTCCCCAGGATTCCTCTGTCTCTATTTACCTAAGTCTCTCTTGAGACTGCTCTTGACTTACCCAGAGCCAGCCATTAGATAGGGAGGGAGGGAGGAGGGAGAGGGAGGGAGGGAGGGAGGGAGGGAGGGGAGAGGGAGAGGGAGAGGGAGAGAGAGAGAGAGAGAGAGAGAGAGAGAGAGAGAGAGGAGGCTGGAACACCTAAGAGGATGGGATTAATCCCATACCTGGCAAGGGCAGAGCTGCAAATCTGTAAATACTCACTCTAAATACAATGTTACTTCAAGGGCTGGAGAGATGGCTCTGGGTTTAAGAGCACTGACTGCTCTTCCAGGGGTCCTGAGTTCAATTCCCAGCAACCACATGGTGGCTCACAACCATCTGTAATGGGTTCTGATGCCCTCTTCTGCTGTGCCTGAAGACAGTGACACTGTACTCATACATAAAATAGACCAATAAATATTTTTTTTAAAAAAAAACAATGTTACTTCAGCGTGGTGTGAGTCAGATGGATTTTTAGTGATCTTTTTATAAGGCTTTACTTTAAAAAAAAAAAGAACTTATAATTTGATACAACAAAAGAATATACAATTTTCTCAGCTTTTCACTAAAGGGTCTTTGCAGTAATTTTATAAAGGTCAACTTGTGTCTTCATGATTGTTCTCTTGCTGTGAAGAAACACCAGGACCACAGCAACAGCAACAACAACAACAACAACAAAATCATTTAACTGCCAGCTTGATCACAGTTTCAGAGGGTTTAGTCCATGGTCCTCAAGGAGAGCAGCATGCTATCATGTAAGCAGGCATGGTGTTGGAGCAATAGCTAGGAGTTCTACAACTGGTTCCTAGGGCAGCAGGAGAGCCTCTGAGCCTGGCTTGGGCTTTCAAACCTTCTTAGACCATCCTGAGTGACAGCAAGGAAGTTCACTAGACTGAGCTCCACCTGCCACAGCCCCAGTCACATGCAGATGCCACAGTGGACTCCTGTCCACATTATACTCAATACAGGAAGCATAGATTCTGGAAGGTTCTCCATCTGCCATTTATTTCCTCCACAATATTCTGAGTGTTCCCAAGCCCTTAACTTCCCCACCAGTGAACGGCTCAGGTCAAAGAGTGTACATTCAGATTCTTATTTTCTGTGTGGAAGTGAGGAGCTGCAGCCCAGGGCAACATGGAGCTAACAGGATGCAGATGTCTTCTACTGTCTAAGGTTGGCTATGCAAGGGAAGACAGGCAGTGCACAGACAGGGTCCTGGAGTGCAGGGGTGAACTGGGCTCTCCAGATTTCCCCATTGCGTGCACAGCCAAAAACATAAACCCCCAGACATTGATGTCCAAAGAGAATCCACTGTTTCTATGTCAGAACTTGTCACTGGATTCCACCAGGCAGCTGTCCCAAGATGAAAAACAGGAGTCAGCACAATCAGTAGGAAAACATCTCAAAAGCTCACCTTGCATCCAAATGTGTAAATCTGAGAGGCCCAGGGACCCAGTCCTCTCCTGTTTGCCTCAGCCCTAATCCAAGGTCCCTGGGTTTCCCCCTTTCAAGTCTCCAGAGACAATCAGGAACTGTCCCTGCCTGCAGTAGAAGAAGTAACAAGGCACACTCAGGGGACTGACAGGTGGGCTGGAGGAAGAACCGTTAGGACACTTCCAGAACTATGACTTCAGACCAGGGAAGTTTCAGAAGTCACCAGGAAGGGAGATATGCAGGGAATGAATCAAGGCCAGCCTGGAGATCTGTAGTGTTTAGCATGAGGCTTATCCTCTGACCCTTGACCATCAAGAATCATGTGCAGAGCCCCCCATCACCATTATGAATCTGTCTTTCACTGTAAGCTGAGTGTCTGCAAACAGACACAGAGATGGGCAAGACACAGATGGGTATGCATATTGCTTTACATAAAGAACCTTTCTTTAAAAAAAGAGAGATTTGGGGAGTCCCCCCGCGGTGGGCGGCAGCCGCAGCGTTGGCGGAAGGAGGCTGCGGTGGAGAGAAATGGCTGGTGGTCTCATCACCTCAGAACCTGAATGATGCAACTTCCTGGAGATCGACGTGAGCAATCCCCAGACAGTGGGGGTCGGCCGGGGCCGCTTCACCACCTAAGAGATCAGGGTCAAGACAAATCTTCCTATCTTCAAGCTGAAGGAATCTACTGTTAGAAGAAGATACAGTGACTTTGAGTGGCTTCGAAGTGAACTAGAGAGAGAGAGCAAGGTTGTCGTTCCCCCACTCCCGGGGAAAGCATTTTTGAGGCAGTTTCCTTTTAGAGGAGACGATGGAATATTTGATGATAATTTCATCGAGGAAAGGAAGCAAGGGCTGGAACAGTTCATAAACAAGATGAAATCATAGATAAAAGCTATACTCCATCTAAAATAAGACATGCCTGAGTTTGGCAAGAAGAGGCAAACCCCGAGACCATGAATGATTCGTCCGCACCAATGAAGACGTTGTAACTAACTTAGCATGCTGCAGACACTGCTGTAACGAACACGCACACCCTGGATGTACTAACATTCACGCTCCCTTTCATTCTGTCTTGTTTGGCAAGACGTTCATTTGCTTTAGTGGAAACGCCCGTGCTTCTTCCAGCCTTTCTAAGTAGCTCTTCCCGCTGTGTCCCTCCGCGTGCACTGTAGCCTCAGCCCTGTAGACCTGCAGTGTTCTGACTAAAGCTGCCGACTTGCTCGAATTTGCAGTTTCTGGGTCGTGTGCT
The DNA here is from genome assembly GCF_011064425.1 of Rattus rattus. Classification (NCBI taxonomy): domain Eukaryota; kingdom Metazoa; phylum Chordata; class Mammalia; order Rodentia; family Muridae; genus Rattus; species Rattus rattus. Next base: position 9,485,711 of record NC_046171.1, on the reverse strand, counting down.
TCTTGAATCTGATTGACTAGGATATTTCTCCCCACCCCTGATGTGTGATGTCACCACTTGGTCCTAATTTATGTGCAGGAGCACGACACCATTTGTCTCCAGTGCTACACATACGAGGTGTACTTTGTGTGCAGAATGTGTCTTCCTTCTGGCCTGTAATCCCCTTCACATGAGAGATTAATGAGGGAAATCTTTATATTCTGTATAAAACAAAATCAAATTTATATACTAAAATCATTTGTCTAAAATTTAAGTTGTTTTCAAATAAAAGTTGAAATGCAAAAAAAAAAAGAGATTTATTTATTATATATAAGCGCACTGTAGCTGTCTCAGACACATCGGAAGAGGGCAGCAGATCCCATTACAGACAGTTTTGAGCTGCCATGTGGTTGCTGGGATTTGAACTCAGGACCTCTGGAAGAACAGTCAGCGCTCTTGACCACTGAACCATTTCTCCAGCCCATAAGGAACCACTCTTAAAGGAGAAAAAAAAGACACAGACTCTTCCATACCTTTGTTATTCTTCATCCACATCACAACACCCCTGATCATAAAATCTCAGCTGACCATAGCTCCAAGGACAGCACCAACAATGGACCTGAAGGCTCTGAGAAGAGAAGGGTAATGACATGAAGGGAAAGTGAGAAACACGATTCCAGCTCTGAGCCCTGCCCAGCTCATGGTCTGCAGAAGGCTCCAGCGTTCCCTGACACCAACTCTGCACCCACACCCTCCTTACCCCATCTCAGGGTGAGGGACTCACACAGCCCCTTATGCTCCACACGGCATGTGTAATTCTGCTCCTTCCCAGAAGGCACTACCACAGATGCCCACTTCTGGAAGGTTCCATCCCCTGCAGGCCTGGTCTCCACAAGCTCCATGTCCTGGGTCAGGTCCTCCTGATTCCACTGCCAGGTCAGACTGATATCAGCAGGGTAGAAGCCCAGGGCCCAGCACCTCAGTGTGACATCACCTTCAGGACAGGGGTGAAGGGTCACATGTGCCTTTGGGGGATCTGAGAAGAAGAACTGGAAATTTGGGCATCTTGTGTTCTTCTTGGGAGCCACAGATGTGCCTGTGACACCACCTGGGAAGGAAAGGACAGGAGAAAAGGTCAATTTTCCCCAATAAGTTAGATATGGAGTTCTGGAAATTCTAGACCTTGGGCCCAGGATCAGCTATGTGTCTCAAGAACAAAAAAAGGGACCCCTGCTTTTGTCTGTGTGGGGCTCAGAGATCCAGCATCACTGATGTCGGACTTCACAGAGGTTGGGTGTGGGCAGAGAACAAGGCCTGAGAGAAGCCATAGCTCAAAGGGGCTGCAGATTCAAGGGAGCAGCTTCCTGTTCTTTCAGGAACCCTGTCTTCATCCTGAGGAGACTCTGAACTGTCCAGAGACAAAGGTGCTCCCTTGGGAGAGCCAGGCTCTGATACAGTCAGGAAACACAGGAGTGCTCTCCCCCTCCTATATTGAAGAGAGAGAGCAAAAGGCTGGAAGCTGCTGTCAAATGAAGAGACACCAAGCATTTCTGGTAAGATCAGGAATAAGAAGGGAGTGTCCACTCTCCCTCTCTTCCTTGATATGGTGCTCAACGCCTTAGTTATTTCAATTAGACAAGAGGGAGGCATGAAAGGGAAAGGAAGCAGTCAAATGATCTCTGATTTCAGAAGATAGGATTCCTAAAGATCGTGTGGAGTCCTCTAGGAAACATTCAGGCCTAATAAACACTTATTATAGCTGGATACAAAATTAGGTTTATAGGGACCTATGTATTCCTATGTATAGGAAATGAGAGAACTCCACAATGAAAACTTCAAGATACTGAAAAAGGAAATCGGAGAAGACGATGTTAGACGCTGGACAGAAAATCCATGCTCTTGACTGCCAGAGTTAATACCGTGAAAGGGGCCATACGAATAAAATTAACCTCCAGATTCCATGCACTACTATCAAAATTCTGATTTATTTGATAGGTTTAGAAAAAAAAATACGAACGAGTATGAACAACCAAACAATCTTAAGGAGTAAGAACTGGAGGTTTTTCCATTCCAGCCTCAAATTACACCACAGAGCTGTAGTGGCAGGGACAGCCTGGAACTGGGAGAGAATAGACAGGAAATCACAGGCATAGGTAGACGTCCAGGCCATGACATGTCAAGATATGCATCCTCAGTATTCCACAAAGAGTGCAAGATACACACTGGGGGTGGGGGCGGGGAGGATAGCGCATACTACAAATGATTCTGTGACACAGTATTCCTATATGGGAAGATGAATTAAAATACTTAGGTTTCACCTTGTACCAAAATTACCCCAGCTGAAAGTTTCTTCTTCCTCCGGACTGAGCCCCAGCCGAGGGCAGAGGGAGGAGAAGCCTGAGGCCGGTCCCCCGCCCACCACCTGAGCACAGCAGCTTCTCCTTCCCGTGCTCCCGGTATCTGCGGAGCCACTCCACGCACGTGCCCTCCAGGTAGGCCCTGTATTTCTTTCTGTGCTGCAGTGTCCGCGGTCGTCCACGTTTTCTGGTCTTCGTTTTTGTCGATGTAATCACTGCTTTTGTATGTGTACTGCCGCGGAGGAGGCTCCGGTCCGACTCCACAGCAGAAGCTGGAATGTGTGTGAGAGCCTGCTGGACACCTCCTTTCACTGAAACTGAATGTTGGTCCCAGGTCTTGGGTCCCAGGGTGTTCCCACAACTTCTGGGAGTTCCTAGGATTTGGGACCCAGGACATCTCTGGCCCCTCAGGTCACCCAATGCCCTCGCTCATCTCTTAGTATCTGGTTACCCTCCCTCCAAGTTTTGGTATCAAGCAGGGTCCACAGGTTCACTTGCAAATCTGCTTGTTGCCCTTGGCAACCTGTGCTGCAGCTCCCAATGCTCAGGTCCCTCCTGCTTCACCCAAGTCGTATGCCTCATATCTTTGAAATAAACCCCCACACCTATAGACACTTGATTTTTGACAAAGAAGGCAAAACTGTACAATGGAAAAAAAGAAAGCATCTTCAACAAATGGTGCTGTCTAATTGGATGTCTACATGTAGAAGAATAAAAATATGTCCATATTTACCACTCTGCACAAAACTCAAGTCCAAGTGGATCAAGGACCTCAACATAAAATTGGATACACTAAATCTAAGAAAAGAGAAAGTTGGAAATAGCCTTAAACACCCTGGTACAATAGAAAATTTCCTGAACAGAACACCAATGGCTCAGGTCCTAAGATCGACAACTGATAATTGGGACTTCATGAAATTGAAAAGCCTCTGTAAGGCAAAGGACACTGTCAGCAGGACAAAGTGGCAACCCACAGACTGGGAAAAGAGCTTCACTAACCTTACATCTGACAGAGTGTTAGTATCCAAAATATATAAAGAACTCAAGAAGTTAAACTTCAGGACATCAAATAACCCAATTTAAAAGTGGGGCACAGATCTGAATGGATAACTCTCAACAGAGGAATCTTGAAGGGCCGAGAAGCACTTAAAGAAATGTTTAATATCAGTTACCAGGGAAAAGCAAACCAAAACGACCCTGAGATTCCACCTTGCACCCATCAGAATGGCTAAGATCAACAACTCAAGGGACAGCATGTGCTGGAGAGGATGTGGAGAAAGGGAAACACTCCTCCATTGCTGGTGGGAGTGCAAACTTGTACAACCACTCTAGAAATCCATCTTTTGGTTTCTCAAAAAGTCAGAAATAGTTCAAGCAAGAAGACCCTGGCCATATACCCAAAAGATGCTCCACCATACCACAAGGACACCTGCTCCACTGTATCCATAATAGCCAGAAATTGGAAAGAACACAGATGTCACTCAACTGAAGAATGGATACAGAAAAGGTGGCTCATTTACACAATGGAATACTATTCAGTTATTAAAAACAAGGACATCATGAATTTTGCAGGCATATGGATGGAACTAGAAAATATCATGCAGACCCCAAAGGACATGGATGGTATATGCTCACCGATAAGTGGATATTAGTCATAAAGTACAGAATACCACAGACCCAAAGAAGTTAAACAAGAAAGAAGATTCGAGCAAGGATGCTTGAAGGAGAAACAAAATAGGGGACAGAGGGAGGGAGGGAAGTGGAGGGGATCAGGTGGTGGGGGAGACAGGAGAGAGGCCCAGATAGTCAGGAGAATGGATAGAAATCTACAGTTGTTAGGGGTGAAGGGATGGGGGAGGGGAGAATCTCTAGGAACTCACAGGAACTTGGGATAGAGGAGGCTCCCAGGAGTCAATGTGGGTGACTTTAGCCAAGATGCCTAACACTGGGATCATGGAACCTGAAGAGGGTACCTCTTGCAGCCAGACAGGATCCCCCAGTGGACAGATAAGGACACTAAGCCACCCACAGAAATTTCTGTCCAGAATTTATCCTGTCTAAAAGAAGTGCAGGGATGGAGCAGAGAGCAAAGGAAAAGCCAGCTGGTAACCTGCTCAACAGAAACCCATCCCATGGGCAAGCATGGATCCCTGACCTTATTAATGATACTCTGCTATGCTGTCAGTCAGACAGGAACCCAGATAACTGTCCTCTGAGAGGCTCTGCCCAGCAGCAGATTGAAACGGACATAGATACCCACAGCCAGACATTAGACGGAGGTCGGGGACACTTATGGAAGAGTTGGGTGAAGGACTGAAAGCCCTGAAGTGGATAAGAACCCCACAGGTAGACGATCAGAGTCAACAAACCTGGACTCTCCTGGGCTCTTAGAGTCTGAGCCTCCAACCAAAGAACATATGTGGGCTGGAAAGAGGCTCCCTGCACATATGTAGCTGACAGGCAGCTCAGATTTTTATTTAAGCATTTCCCTTATGTTTTAATTTAAATTGGATATTGCATACATTTCAAATATTAACCCCTTTCCCAACTTCCTCTCTGCAAATCTCCATTCCATCCCTCCTTACCCTGCTTCTATGCTCCCCCACACACCCACCCATCTACCTACCCACCCACCCACTCTAGCCTCACTGCCTTAGCATTCCTCTACATTGAGACATCAAACCTTCACAGGACCAAGGGCCTCCCCATTGATGCCAGATAAGGCTCCTTCAGCTCCTTCAGTCCTTCCCCTAACTCCTCCATTGGGGTCCCTGTGATCAGTCCGATGGTTGGCTTCGATCATCGGCATCTGTATTGGTCAGAATAGCAGTATCAGGCTCCTGTCAGCAAGCCTTTCTTGACATCAGCATTAGTGTCTAGGTTTAGTGTTTGCATGTGGGATGGATCCCCAGGTGGAGAAGTTTCTGGATGGCCTTTCCTTCAGTCCCTGCTCCACTCTTTGTCCCTGTATTTCCTTTTGACAGAAGCAATTCTGGGCTAAATGTTTGGAGATGGGTGAGTGGCCCCATCCCTCAAACCTGGGGCCATGCCTAATCTCTGGATATGGTTTCAACAGGTTTTTTTTTTTTCTTCTCTTCCAGGGGTAATATCATCCCCGTGGTATCCTGGGAGGCTCTTTCTTTCCTGGCATCTGGAACTTTCTGATTGCTATCCCCAGCTCCCCACCCCCCATTGCTATACACTTCTGTTCAAGTTCCTGACCCCCTTACATCTATGCCATCTCCTCTCATACCTGATTCTGCCTCTCTTTTTTCCCTCCCCTCCTCTCTTCCTCCCAAGTCCCTCCTACCCATTACTTCCCTTGATTATTTTGTTCCCGCTTCTAAGTAGGACTGAAGCATTCACTCTTTGGTCTTCCTTCCTCTTCAGCTTCATGTGGTCTGTGAGTTATATCATGAGTATTCCAAGCTCTTTGCCTAATATCCACGTATCAGTGAGTACGTACCATGTGTGTTTTTCTGCGACTGATTTTTCTCACTCAGGATAATATTTTCTAGATCCATCCATTTGCCTGCGAAGTTCATGAAGTCATTGTTTTTAATGGCTGAGTAATATTCCATTGTATAAATGTACTCTATTTTCTGTATCCATTCCTCTGGTGAGGGACATCTGGGTTGTTTCCAGTTTCAGGTAATTATAAATAGGACTGCTATGAACATAGTGGAGCATGTGTCCTTATTACATGTTGGAGCATCTTTTGGGTCTATGCCCAGGAGTGATATAGCTGGGACCTCAGGTAGTACAATGTCCAATTTTCTGAGGAACTGCTAGACTAATTTTGAGTGGTCGTACCAGCTTGTAATCCCACCAGCAATAGAGGAGTGTTCCTCTTTCTCCACATCCTCACAAGCATCTGCTGTCACCTGAGTTTTTGATCTTAGCCATTCTGACTGGTGTGAGGTGGAATCTCAGGGTTGTTTTGATTTGCATTTCCCTTATGACTAAAGATGTTGAACATTTCTTTGGGTGCTTTTCAGCCATTGGTCTAACTTTGCCTCCATGTCCCCTCCTATGGATATTTCGGTCCCCCATTTAAGAAGGGGTGGGAGCATCCTCATTTTGGTCATCCTTCTTCTTGAGCTTCCTGCGGTCTGTGGATTGCACCTTGGGTAATTCGAGCTTTTCCTCTTATCACTGAGTGCATACCAAATGTATTTTTCTGTGATTGAGTTACCTCACTCAGGATGATATTCTCTAGTTCATTCCATTTGCCTATGAATTTCACGAAGTCATTGTTTTTGATAGCTGAGTAGTACTCCACTGTGTAGATGTACCACATTTTTTTAATCCATTCCTCTGTTGAAGGGCATCTGGGTTCTTTCCAGCTTCTGGCTATTATAAATAAGGCTTTTGTTGTATGTTGAAGCATATTTTGGATATATGCCCAGGAGTGGTATAGCTGGATCCTCCGGTAGTGCAATGTCCAATTTTCTGAGGAACCTCCAGACTGATTTCCAGAGACGTTGTACCAGTTTGCAGTCCCACCAACAATGGAGGAGTGTTCCTCTTTCTCCACATCCTCTCCAGCATCTCCTGTCACCTGAGTTTTTGATCTTAGTCATTCTGACTGGTGTGAGGTGGAATCTCAGGGTTGTTTTGATTTGCATTTCCCTGATGACTAAGGATGTTGAACATTTCTTTGGGTGCTTTTCGACCATTGAATATTCCTCAGCTAAGAATTCTTTGTTTAACGTGTACCCCATTTTTAATAGGGTTATTTGGCTCTCCAGAGTCTGACTTCTTGAATTCTTTGTAATTTTGGATATTAGCTCTCTATCAGATGTTGGATTGGTGAAGATCCTTTCTCAATCTGTTGGTTGCCATTTTGTCCTAATGACAATGACCTTTGCCTTACAGAAGCTTTGCAGTTTTATGAGGTCCCATTTCTTTAGGAGTTATGGGGTTGTTTAGATGGTTTATCAGTTCCCAATTTAACTTTGGTACCTGGTATTTGTCTAGAAAATTCCTCCAGATTTTCATGTTTTGTTGAGTATAAGCTTTTGCAGTAGGATCTGATTATTTTTTTTTATTTCCTCAGATTCTGTTGTCTCCCTTTTCATTTCTGATTTTGTTAATTTGTACACACTCTCAGTGCCCTCTGGTTAGTTTGGCTAAGGGTTTATCTAGCTTGTTGATTTTCTCAAAGAACCAGCTCTTGGTTTTGTTGATTCTTTGTATAGTCCTTTTTGTTTCTACTTGGTAGATTTCAGCCCTGAGTTTGATTGTTTCCTGCCTTCTACTCCTCTTGAATGTATTTGCTTCTTTTTGTTCTAGAGCTCTTAAGTGTGCTGTCAAGCTGCTGACCTATGCCCTCTCCTGTTTCTTTCTGCAGGCACTCAGAGCTATGAGTTCTCCTCTTAGCACAGCTTCCATTGTGTCCCATAAGTTTGGGTATGTTGAACCTTCATTTTCATTAAATTCTAAGAAGTCTTTAATTTCTTTCTTCATTTCTTCCTTGACCAGGTTATCATTGAGTAGAGGGTTGTTCACGTTCCATGTTTATGTGGATGTTTTTTCCTTATTGTTGTTGTTGAAGACCAGCCTTAGTCCATGGTGATCTGATAGGATGCATGGGATTATTTCTATTTTCCTGTATCTGTTGAGGCCTGTTTTGTGACTGATTATATATGGTCAGTTTTGGAGAAGGTACCATGAGGTCCTGAGAAGAAGGTATATCCTTTTGTGTTAGGATGGAATGTTGTATAAATATCTGTCAAATCCATGTGGTTCATAACTTCTGTTAGTTTCTCTATGTCTCTGTTTATTTTCTGTTTCCATGACCTGTCCATTGATGAGAGTGGGGTGTTGACATCTCCTACTATTATCGTGTGAGGTGCAATGTGTGCTTTGAGCTTTAGTAAGGTTTCTCTTATGTATGTAGGTGCCCTTGCATTTGGAGCATAGATATTTAGGATTGAAAGTTCATCTTGGTGGATTTTTCCTTTGATGGATATGAAGTGTCCTTCCTTACCTTTTTTTTTTTTTTTTTTTTGGGTTCTTTTTTTTTTTTTGGGGACCGAACTCAGGGCCTTCTTGCCCCTAGGCAAGCGCTCTACCACTGAGCTAAATCCCCAACCCTTCCTTATCTTTTTTGATAACTTTTGGTTGAAAGGCAATTTTATTCGATATTAGAATGGCTACTCCAGCTTGCTTCTTCGGATCATTTGCTTGGAAAGTTTTTTCCAGCCTTTCACTCTGAGGTAGTGTCTGTCTTTGTATCTGAGGTGTGTTTCCTGTATGCAGCAAAATGCTGGGTTCTCTTTATGTATCCAGTCTGTTAGTCTATGTCTTTTTATTGGGAAATATTAAGGAATAGTGATTGCTGCTTCCTGTTATTTTCATATTTAGAGGAGGGATTATGTTTGTGTGTCTCTCTTCTTTTGGTTTTGTTGCAAGGAGATTACTTTCTTGTTTTTTCTAGGGTGTAGTTTCCCTCCTTGTGTTGGGCTTTTCCATCTATTATCCTTTTTAGGACTGGATGTATAGAACGATATTGGTAAATTTGGTTTTGTCATGGAATATCTTGGCTTCTCCATCTATGTTAATTGAGAGTTTTGCTGGATATAGTAGCCTGGGCTGGCATTTGTGTTCTCTTAGGGTCTGTAGGATATCTGTCCAGGATCTTCTGGCTTTCGTAATCTCTGGTGAGAGGTCTGGTGTAATTCTGATAGGTCTGCCTTTATATGTTACTTGACGTTTTTCCCTTACTGCTCTTAATAGTCTTTCTTTGTTTTGTGCATTTGGTGTTTTGACTATTATGTTATGCGAGGAATTTCTTTTCTGGTCCAAACTGCAGTTCTGCAGGCTTCTTGTATGTTTATGGGCATCTCTTTTTTTAGGTTAGAGAAATTTTCTTCTATAATTTTATTGAATATATTTACTGGCCTTTTAAGTTGGAAGTCTTCACTCTATTCTATACCTATTTTCCTTAGGTTAGATCTTCTCATTGTGTCCTGGATTTCCTGTATGTTTTGGGCTAGGAGTCTTTCCATTTTACATGATCTCTGATTGTTGTGTCTATGTTTTCTATGGTATCTTTTGCTCCTAAGATTATCACTTCTATTTCTTGTATTGGTGATGCTCGCATCTATGACTCCTGATCTCTTCCCATGTTTTCTGTCTTCAAGGTTGTCTCCCTTTGTGCTTTCTTTATTGTTTCTATTTCCATTTTTAACTCCTGGGTGGTTTTATTCAATTTCTTCTCCTGTTTGGTTGTGTTTTCTTGTAACTCTTTAAGGGACTTTTGTGTTTCCTCTTTAAGAGCTTCTATTTGTTTACTTGTGTTGTCCTGCACAACCTTAAGAGTCCTGCCCATGACCGTCATAGTTCCCTGTGCACAGGGGCACAGATGGCACAAGGCGTTTTCCTCTTGGATTGGTAATGTGGGCAGAGAGTAGTCTCCTCTGGTTTCACAGGAGTGCCTGCACCTCTGAGGGTCCAGCTCCCCACCCTCCCCACCCCCAACCCCTCTGGGATTGGAGTGCAGGGAGCTGTTTGAGCATTTCAGTTCAGTTCTTGATGCACACCAGAACCACAGGTACTGGCAGCTTACTGCTCCTATATACCTGTGTCCACAGGCACTATGCAGTTTCCTCTTGGGCCAGGGATGTGGGCAAAGGTAGGCAGAAGTGGCAGTCTGTCCTGTGGTCTCAGGATTGTCCCCACTTCTGGGTGTTAGGGTTAGCTCTCTTTCCCACGGGATTTGGAAACAGGTAGCTGTGGGATGGGACAGTCAGTGGTCTTAATCACTGAGCCATCATTCCAGGATGTCTAGTCTTAATGAGAACATATGTAAACATTCCTGGTTTTAAGCTTCTTCTTCAATGCATGATTTGAATTTAGGTTTGACCTTTTAGAGATCTTTTGTAATAAAAAAAGATGCTTGGAAAAATCATAGAATCTATTCCCCTAGAAAATACAAAACTCTAGGAACAATTACATTGCAAGGAATTATTACCTCAGAGCAGGAGGAGAGAGCAAGATTAGGAGGAAGAAGGAGAAGGAAAGCAGAGTAGAATAATTTAGAAATTAAAAGGGAATTTTGAATTTAAGGGTTTTTTGTTTGTTTGTTTGTTTGTTTTGGAGAATTTCTGGAGACAGGATTTTTGGAGAGGTTTTAGAGAAGAAGAATGTAGAAATAAAGATGAAAATAACTTTTCAAAGTGTCTCTTTTTCTTCCTCCCACTTTCACTCAGAGTCTGAGTTGCTAAATTACTGCAGAGATAAGAACAAGGATACTTTACTTAGCAGAAAGGGCTAGCTGCTTTACAATGAAACAGGGACCCAGGAAGAAACCCTTGTGGAGGGCTAGTGTTTAAGCAGGGAATCAAATCCTGCAAAAGCTGGAGGTTAGGGCAGTGGGGGAGGGTGGTGGTGGTGCCTCAGCTCCTCCAAGTGATGCATGGTTTTTCCTGTTGACACAAACCCAGTGTCTGCTCTGTGTTAACACACCCCAGGTGAGTGCAGGCCCTTAATAACATATCAGAAAGAGGTTCTGTTGATTCTCATTGAGGAGTAGGGATAGGGATAGTTCTCTCTTCAACCTTCTTTCTGTCCTGGTTCTAGATAGGTGGAAGGTGAGCCTAATCGGTGCTGAGAAGTCAGATCCACTCACCAGAGAAACCACTGTCCTGCTGCCACTGCACTATGTGGGCACCCATGCAAAACTTTTAATGAATTTGCAAAAATAAAAGTAACCCCACAGTTTTAGCATCAAGATATTGAATGTAGAGTTTAAAGCTCCCCTAATATTGACACAGTCTAAAAAAGTCTTGACTGGTTTATTTTCTTTGCCAGTCAGACTAACAAGTCAGCAAAAAAAAAACTCAAGAGTAACTGCCAGCAGCAGAGAGAACTCCAACATCGCATAGAATTTGCAGTTGAAGAAAGCCGTTTATTGTGGTTTATGAACCAAATGTTGGAGAAACAGGAGAAAGTCTCTCTGGGCCTACAGATGTTTCTGTACTCAGTACCAAGTCCTCCTCACCAATAGTCAATCAACAGTCAAGGGAACTGAAGGGCAGGGAGGGTATGGCTAACAGGGCAGACTGTTTCAGGTTGGCCTGGGGTGGAGGGACTGTGGGCCCATTCCTGGGGATAGTATCTTACCACAAGCCATCCTTCTGAGGACCCCTTTGTCCTTTTCACTCAGCTACAGCCAGACTCCTTTCTGTGCCCACACTACTCATGACTGTGAGTATAGTGGATGGGGTGAGGTGGGTTGGTAGGTGAGGGATGATGGGGATGTGGTCACACCACTCTTTATCCCATAAGTGTCATAAAAGGACATTTGGAGCAAAACCTGATGGGGTTTTTATTCTCATTTGCTTTGTTGTTTTTGTTGTTGTTTGTGTGTTGTGTGTGAAATTACTTTGTGGAGGGGGAGTGAGGGTGTGTGCATGCATTCCACCAAGCGCTTGTGACAGCCTCAGAAGACATTTCAAGAGACTGGCTTCTTCCTTCCTGTGGATCCCTGGGATCAAACACAGGTCCTCAGGTGTGGCAGCAATGCCTCTCTTTATGGCCCTCTGTATTGTTTTTATACTTTTATGTGTGTGGCTCCCCTTCAGAGATCACCAGTCAGGGGGTGAGGAACACTGTAAACCTTTCTAGGTGACAACACTTAATATGCAGAAGGAGAAGTTCCTGTACCTCAGAAGAGCGTCCATCCATGGGGCCACAAGAGAACCTAACNGGNG